>NC_142025.1:80658460-80986668 GCF_049901735.1 Notechis scutatus | reverse complement strand
CTTTTTTGCACTCTTGGCTCACAAGGCTTCCCCCCGCCCCCCCCACTTTTCAGGATCCCTCTTCATATATTGTATTACTTGTACATTCACTGACATGGCAACAAATACAACAATGAGCAGATAGTCTTCTATTTTTTTCATATCATATCTCCCTAATTACTAGAGTCATTAAGGGGGAATGATATGAAAAAGTAGAAGAGTTTCTTGACTCTTTTGCTGCTCTTCATACACATGCAAATTCTGTTCTGGGCTTCCAGCCAGCCCCTATCAAGTTCCCCTAAAGTGTTTGACAAAGATTTATTTGCCATTTTTAAAGCAATGGATGGAAACTAATCAAAGAGAGAAGCAACCTAGAACTAAGAAGAAATTTCTTAACAGTGAGAACAATTAACCAATGGAACAGTTTGCTTTCAGAAGTTGTGGGTGCTTCATCACTGCAAGGCCTCCATTATAAGAGGTCACTATAAGACCTCCAAGATCCCTTCCAACTCCATTATTCTGAAGTCTTTTTGATGGGCTAGGTATTAATATTCTTTCTAATACATATTAGTACTCCTGATTGTCAAAGCAAAACCTGAATAACCAGGATGGATATGCTTGAATATGGGGGACGTGCTTGGGTAGCATTTGGATCTTGATTTATGCTGTCACTATCTACATCAAGTTCAGCCGCTGGAAAAGTAGCCAAAATAATTCTGTTTTGCTTCACTCTTTTCCCTCTTTTGTTATGGTGTATTTCTGTTTCTCTAAACTGTGTGTATAATTTCTGAAACAAAAGAGCTACTTCCACCACAGACTGTTTGTAGCAACCTCAGGATGCTCAAGTCAGCCACTTGACATTTAAGTGATCTTACCTTCATTAATATTCAGTGAATAACTGAGCTAAGCTTTCTTTGGCAGTCTGAGTGTTGGAGAGCAGGTGGAAAAATGACTAGCAGAAAATGAATCATTAAGAGAAAAGATTGATGCAATTAATTTTTCATTATGTATAGGGTCTGTAGATTATAATCAGTTTGGATTGTCCCTCCTCTGTGACACTAATAGGATGCAAATAGGATTAGAATTTTATTTTATGATAGACAGCAATATACAGGACAACAAAAAGCAACTTCAAATCAGTAGAATAGAATGGAATGGAACAGAATGGAACAGAATGGAACAGAGTGGAACAGAATGGAACAGAGTGGAACGGAATGGAACAGAACAGAACAGAACAGAATAATAACAGAGTTGGAAGGGACCTTATAGGTCATCTAGTCCAACCCTCTGCTCAAGCAGGAGACCCTATACCATTTGTGATGAGTGGCTGTCCAGTCTCTTCACAAAAGCCTCCAGTGGTGAAGCACCCACAACTTCTGAAGGCAAGCTGTTCAATTGATTGATTGATTTCTGACAGTAAAAGTGATATGTCAATATATGCAAGTATGAGTCTGATATAAATTGTCATGCATACAAACTATTATGATATCCTAAGCCTCAGTTAATTAACAACCAAATGAAGCCATAATGCAAAGTATCTATTTTGCATTAGGAGTTGCTTTTCATCCTTTTTTATCTGTTTCCATCAATATCTTTGTAGGTACTTAAAATGAAATAACAAATCTCTCATTGGAAAACCATCTTCTCCAACATTTTGGATTGAGGACAGCTTATATTAAACACACATACTTTTCTTTGATTTAGCAAATCATAAGTTGATCTGTCCATCCAAGTTCTTTAGCTCTGACTTATGGCTGATCTCCATGTGATTTAACAGTGTCAAATAGTTCCAGAGCTTAGATTTCTTCTCCTGCTTATTCTTACAACCTTATGTGATGTTGAATGCTGAAATAAGCCCCTCTACTATCCTCATGCAAATCTGTTCTCTAAGTCTGATCTCCACAAGCAATATACTAATATGACATTAGCCTGTTAATTCTGCTGATTTATTTCAGAAATAATTCGTGCAAAATTATTTTCATGCAAAACATATGGATACAACGGCAGTAGATTATAGTAAAACAAACGTTTCACTGAATTCTCTTATCTCCTTTAAGATGTCATTTTCTTAACTGAAAAATGAATGAAATGGAAATCTGAAGCAGGAACTCAAATGGACTTTCAGCTTCATTTACAAAACAAGTAATTACTAATTGCTCTTTACATGGGGCTCCCCTTGAAAATCATCTGGAAACTTCAGCTGGTCCAGAATGCAGCACACATGTTAATGGGGACCTCTAAGTTGTCCATGTAACATGTCTCATATCGCACTGGCTTCCCATTTCTTTCCATCTCCAAGGTGCTTCACCTTTAAAGTCCTGTATGATACAGGGCCAGATTATCTGCAGGACTGCCTTTTCCTAAGGATCCATCCTTCCAGGTCAGATAGGCAGTTTTATAAATGTTTTAAAAAAAGAAACCCCCTGCCCACTGGGACTTTTATTAATGGGAAGTATGGCAGGATTGGATATATTCATAATACTATTCTTTGATTAGTATTGGAAAGTAGGTAGCATGAGATTACCCAATTTCATTATTAAAACCAATTCATAATGAAAGACTAAAACTTGTCCAGGGTATATTATAATTGGAACATGAATATTCCCAGCTGTCCAATCTGTTGCTACTACCACAGACTTATGATGGTATACACATGGCTATTCAGAATTACTTATATGAGATTTAGTTTATAAGTTTTAGGGAGACATATTTTGAAAAGAATGCATAATTTACTCCAGTGTAGAAGTGAAACATTATATAATAGTCACTTACTGAAAATATGTCCTTTACTTTGCTGTGTTCCTGGCTGCTTGTTGTTTCTTGGTCTAATTCAAGATGCTAATTTTGAAAACAGTATATATTGTTTTCATTAATTCATTAATTGCATAATCTTTTATGCTACCCAAGAGTTTTCTTTATTCATATTACTCGCTGTCTACATACCATCCAAAGCTTGCATAAACAAGGCATTGCAAACCTTAGCTGACCAAATCCTGTGATCTGAACAGAGATATCCAGACTTCTTACTCATTCTATTAGGAGATTTTACTAGTGCTAACTTAAGTCAGGAGCTGCCAAGATACACTCAGCAAATCAGCTGTCTCACTAGAGGCAAGAATATTTTAGTACCTCTGCGACTCAATATTAAAAGATGCCTATTGCTCTTTCCCAAAAGTAGCTGTGGGACACTTTGACCACTGTATGATTCACCTTGTACATGTTTATAGACAAAGACTCAAAATCCTAAAACCAATAATTTACAACAGTGATAATTTGGACTGAAGAGGCTAAATTAAAGCTACAGGCTTGCCTCAACTGCACAGATTGGATAAAAGCTGCCTCAGCACACTTGGATGAACTCACTGACACTGTGACATCATACGTTAGCTTTTGTGGTGATTTATGTCTGCCAATCAAAACCTTACACGTATATAGTAATATTAATTGGTTCACAGCTAAACTCAAATATCTATGCAATGCCAAAGAGGAATCCTACAGGAAAGGAGATAGAATGTTGAATGTCTATGGAGATTCTCAGTCATCCAAGGTGTTTTTTGAAGAGGCAACTGGATTTTATTGTTTTTCTTTGAAGATGTTTTGCTTCTCATCCAAGAAGCTTCTTCAGCTCTGACTGGATGGTGGGGAATGGAAGTATTTATATTCCTTGCAGATAGTTGGCCATTTGCATTCCTTTGGAGAGTTGTTGAGGACACTTGGATGTTTATCTGTGTCCTCAGGATCACCTGAATAGTGCAAATAAATATGGAGCCTTCTTGGAACTGCTGAAAGGACTGTGTTGTGCCATGTGTTTATGAAGTTGTTTTGTTTTGCCATGTACAGATCAGCACTCACTCACAACTTTAACAACATTACTAAGTTTGTGTCTGGGTGTCTTTTCGTTGGGGTGGACAAGCCTGAGTGTATTCTTGGGTTTAAAGTGTGCATGTATGTTGTGTTGGCTGAAGATCCTTCTGAGTTTTTCAGATATTCCTGCAATGTATGGAATGACAACACTCCTTTGTTTATTGTTCTCTTCTTTGTCTGTTATGGAGAATCTCCTGCTGGGTCTTTTTTTTTTTTTTTTGGTATTTAAAAGATTTAACAGATTAATAATAGAATTGGAAGGGGCCTTGTAGGTCATCTAGTCCAACCCCCCCAATCCAAGCAGGAGACCCTACACTATTTCTGACAAATGGCAATCTAATCTCTTCTTGAAAGCCTCCAGTCATGAAGCTCCCACAACTTCCAAGAGCAAGCTGTTCCATTGGTTGATTGTTTTCACTGTCAGAAAATTTCTCCTTATTTCTAGGTTGAATCTCTCCTTGATTAGCTTCCATCCATTATTCCTTGTCTGGTCTTCAGGTGCTTTGGAAAATAGTTTCTCTCTGTGGCAGCCCTTCAAATATTGGAACATTGCTATCATGTCTCACCTGGTCCTTCTCTTCACTAGACTAGACATACTGAGTACTTGCAACTTATGATTTATCACTTGTTGTTTGTACCTTATGATTTATTATTGTACCTTATGATTTATGATCTATGACTTAACTACTTTGTTGTTTGTATGTTCACTCAGAGCTTATGCACTGGAAACAAATTCCTTGTGTGTCCAATCACATTTCACCAATAAAGAATATTCCTATTCCTGTAGCTTCAAACTATAGGTTATTCAAAGATGATCAACTGTTTTTCTTCTAAGATACATGAAGAGGCCTATATTGCAGGAATTGGATATTAACACATTAATTAATTTCAGAAGGATCTTGGTGTGAGAAGTTTGCTTCCTGGTGACATTTAAGTAGAAATGCAAATAGAAATGTCTTTCTTCCTGGCTGACATTCAGTACATTGGAGGAAGAAGCTATCATTGGTAGTTCTGTTTGGCTTTTTAAAGTAAATTGATATGCCTACTCTTCCTATTTAGTTGGTTGTTTGCTTAAACAATTATGTAATTCAAAAGTGGCTTGCTAGCTAGCCAAAGCAATAGATTCTTAGTTGATTGTTGTCTGCCTGCCCTTTTCTTAAGGATCTTCCCTACAAAGCAGTAGGTGATAATTATTATGTGTCTCTGAACAACTTTTCAACTGAGGAAAATAAAAACAAATAGCTTCCTAAGTCATTCTGATAAATGAGGACTCTAGAAATGGAATATATGGGAAATTAACATTGAAAAATAGAAACTTTTATTAGAAATGTAAACCAGGATAATTATTTTCTTTTAAAAATAATATATAAGCATATGGATCTGGATCATACGCTTTAATTTTGACATGGATTTGTATTAATGTTATACATCAAAGAGAAAAAGTAAGAAAAAGTAAGCAAGCCAAGATGACTTTGAAAGCAGGATTGCAAAGATGACAAAATGAAACTCTGATGGGAAAAATGACGGCAAAGAAAGGAGAAATTGCTCAGATGAGGTGAAAGGTGTTCTTTAAAAACATTGAAATCACACTGTAAAGAAAAAAGGTGGTTGTAGCACAGATAGACTGATAGCTTTGAAGGGCAAAGGTGAGCCTGTTATACTTCAGAACCCCAGGTTGACTGAAATAGGCTTACAGACTTTCATCCCAATTTTCCAAGCGTTAATAATCTCATTTGGTTCAGTTCTGCCCTTATTCTCCTTTGAATACTTTTCTGTCTTTGTTCTTTTCCCTAACCTGCTCTTTTTTCTTTTTTTGCAATTTCTTCATGCCGATAATGAACTGATTCCTTTTGCTTTAACCCAGATGCTCACAGAGATAAAAATTCAGATAGGATTCTACAAAGAGAAACATTCTTAAATATAAAAATCCAATATTAAAAGTCTAGTACCTTCTCATTTTTAATAAATTTATTTCAAAGACCTTACATATAAAATAGAAAGCTACAAAGATAAAAGAAGAAAAGACAAAAATTATAAACAAGGAAAAAGGGGAAAAATAGCTCTCCGTTTCTAAATGAATTCCCAACGAAGATGCTAGTTTTTTTCTATTTTTTTCCCCAATAAACACAGTTTTCTTTACATCAATGACAATAAAGCTCCGTTTCAGGTTACCATATTCCAGTCAGTTTTGCTAATTAGATTAATGATTTATATGTAAAAAGTTAGGTGATAGGTTTTGAATGTGTTATATGTATTATTTGTGCACTTGGAAATTAGCTTATTTCCATTTTTCCATTCTCCCGCTCCTCTCCATTAATGCTTCAAGGCCTGTGCATTTATTCTGAACTGAATTGTTTCGTTCAATATTGTTATATCCTTCAATAGAGTGATATCATATATCGTTAGAGAGAATAAACCTGAGTTCAGTGGAATAAGGGGTATTTAGGAACAAGGTACTAGGGTTACAGATTCCAGAGTCTTTAAGATTCCAGCCTAAATTTTCTTTTTTTAAAAGATTGCATTTACTAATATTAACAATTTTATTACTTACTACTGCAATATATGAATATGTGTTATTTAGTTAGTTGTTTTCCATCTTTATTATTTTTACATATAACTCAAGGCAGAGAACATATCCATGATATCTTCATCTCATTTTTTTTACCATTATATCAGCACAGCACAAAAGAGATACGATATTAAAATTCAGTGTATCTATTAATATCACAACATAAATTACAATTATTTAGTTAGTTATTTTGTTCCGTATAGTCATATACTACAAATATAATACATGGCTTGTAAGCATTTTTAGCCCCAAGATGTCAGCAAATGTACCCTCAGCTAAGAAGAATCAGCTGGCAGAGCACAAGAGGACGGTCTTTTCTCTTTTTTATATGTTTTTATTTTCTCAATTCAAAGTTAAATATAAAATACAGAGCTAAAAAAAAATTCCAAAAGGACAAAAAGGAAAAAAACAACATACAAAACACAAAACAATCAAAGCCTTAAAAAGGTGCATTAGAAAGACATTATATACATATTATTCCCTTCAGGAAGGTGTTAAAATAAATCAGCATTCAAACATTAACTAACTTTTAAAACAATAAGCAAAAGAAAACCATGAAGTCAAAAAGTGAAAGTTAGAATTCCAGTGTGCTTAGAAAACGAAACTGCTTGACAGGAACATAGATATGCCCAATGACTTTTCAATCCCTTCCAGAGGGAATTGGAATTTTCAATTTCCTCCCCCTTGCCCATTGAATCCATGATTATCCAAAAGTTGTCTAAATGCTCCCATTCAAAAGCAGGGAGCAGCATTGCCAAAGAACCAGCTTTAGCAGTAAAATCATCAGATCATCGGTAAGAGGGGGGAAAAATCTTCTTACTGTGCAGCATCCATCTTGAAAGAGGAATGAGGAGGGCCTGTTCTTCATAAAATCTGAAATTCTACCTGAGATTAGGTTAGTTTAGAGTGAAAGAACCCATCTCTTGGTTTTCTTGATGGTTATTTTTGTTAAGTCGGTAGATCGGTCCCACAAGAGACGCAAGAATCAGTGACTTTTTAAAAGCTCTTTTTATTGCATGTTAAAATCGACTCGCTCGGCTTTGGATCGGTGGCGGCTTATATTTAACTTGCTCTTGGAGCCGCGGCCAATGACATCGTTTTGAATCTCCCGCGATCGGTTTCATCCAATTGTGGGAGATTTGCAATGGGCCAATCACTGCGGCTTACTCAGCCAATCCGAGCGCGGTGCGTCTTGGCCAATCAGGGTTGCGCATTACAAGAATGCTAATGCCGCAATACAGAACAATTTTATCTTGTTTGGCAACTCTGTCTTTTTATTTTATATTATGTATTTTATGTTTTTATCTGTTTTATTGTAAGTCATTTTGAGCCATGTATGTAAGATGACTGCCTATATAAATCAAATCAAATCAATAAAATACCATATTTGGGAACATAGATGACAGAAAGATGGATACATGTTATATAGATAATTTGTTGAACAGTAAGATGGGAAATGGGAAATTTACATACAAGATTAAATGGATTTTAAGAAGAAGAAAAAAGCTTCTACCCAGGCCCCACCTTATCATGATTAATATTAGTTACTTATCATGATTAATAGATTTAAAAAATTTAAGAATAATTTAAGATTAATAGATTTAAAAAGAATAGTTTTAAGATGATAAAGAAAGGCATTTTGGGATAGCATATTTATGAGAAGTTTTCTAATTAGGAACAAGCTAAGGGAGAACATTTAAAATAGAAAATTATTTCTAATTAAACTCGAGAGTGTACCAGATTGATTGAGAGATGGTAATAAATAGTTATTTAATATTTGGAGTTCATAGTAAAGACCCCCTCAGGCCAATTACAGATTAATTAGAAATTATAATTTTAGAAAAGTACAGAAAGTCCTCAACTTAAAAATAAGTTTGTAATTGAGCCTGGTTGTAAGTCATGCTGGTCATATATGAAAGACCAGGACTATGCATGAAGTTGCAACTAAACAGATTTACTATTCATGCCTATGCACAGGAATATTTTCAACTTATGGTTAGCACTTGCTACAAGTTAGATAAGGCTTAATGGATTTCACAACCATGGGGGAGAAGGCAACTGTCAGAATCCAGGTTGTAAGTATCTTTTTGGAGGGTCTGTCATAACTACAAATGTTTGCTTAGTAACTGGTTGTAACTCAAGGCTTACCTTGAGTTATATTATAAAATATAAAGAGTAAAACCAAGATGCTCTTAAAAATCAGCATTAAATTGAACAATCTATAAATTTTTTAAAAATTATAGAAATCAAAAGAAGAAAATGAGAAAAATAACTATGAAGATAATAAGATATATATTAAATTTACCAAGAGTCATTGGCCGAAATTGCATATAATAATAGTATAATGAAATATAAATTATTATTGTAAAATATCATAAAATTTCTGCCAAAGTAGTACATGTTGCTTCATCCTTTGATTAGTAGAGAATATTCCTTTTCCATGACAGGTAAGCTACACATTTCTGTAAGCCATTATTTAACATGTAAAATAATAACATTTTTTACAATCTCCATATATAATTCCACCTTAATTTATCAGCTGAAAAAAAGATGGTGTGAAATTTGTACTTTCAGACTCTATTAGTGTAGCATTACAATAAAATAGAATTAGCTGATTTGGTTGTATTTCCTGCCTGTTTTCTCAGAAGGTTGACAACAATCTTTCAAAATACAATACCCCAAACAAAAAGATAAAAATAAAATTACATTAAATTACATTAAAACCCTAAAACAGTTATGATGCCATTAAGGAGATTCTGAACAGTTTCAGCCATGGCTATCAATAAGTATTTTGCAATCTTTTTAAAGGATTCTGGAGTTGAGGAGTAATCTCATAATGACAAAATAATTAAAATTAATGATAATTGGGGCTATGGGTTTAATTAGAGCATAAAATCATACATCTGGGAGGGACCTTGGAAGTCTTCTAGTCCAGCTAAGTCCTGCCTAAAGTAGGAATCCTTATTCCATCCCAGTCAAATAGTTGTCTGGTCTATAACCTCTATGATGAAACATCCACAACTTTGGGAGGCATTAATTGTTCTCACTGTCAAAACATTTCTCCTTAATTCTAGGTTGGATTTCTCTTTAACAAGCTTTCACCCATTACTTTCTGCTCTGTTCTCTGGTTTCAATTATCACAGATTATAAAACAGAAATTATAACACTACATGGGATGCACATTCAAATCTTTGTATCCGAGCACAGGAAAGTGTGACTTTTGTATGCCAGAGGAAATTGGTTTCCTATAAGGGCTATGTAATATATAGAAATAGGACAAGAAAAAGATTGGTGCACTGTAAAAAAGACAAGAAACACTGATTCTGTCTATCTGAATATCTATCTCTCCAATCTTCTGGTTTAATCCAGCCAGAGTTCTACCCAGACCAAGAATAGTAGGTGCTAGCAAGGAAATGCCAAATCACTGCTATTATGTCTTCTCAGGGCAAAGCCACACCTGTCCACCAAGATTTGATGGAACTGACAAAACAATATTTGTTTTAGCTCAAATTTAAATCAGTAGAGTCTTCGTTAAACATAGAACAGATGCAGCCTAATTTTAATACTATTAAAACATTAGAATCTGGGAAAGGGATCCTGTTTATAATTTTTAAAAATATAAATTCAATAAATTCTAAGCTTGGAGTTTTCTTACATGTACAGTGAATGCCTTAAAGCATCATATGCAAAACTTTAGTTTTAAATAATTTAATAGTTGCTGGTGGAAATTATTTCCAAATTGACTTGTGAATTTAACAATCAAAAGGGGTGCTTTGGGGTTCTCCTAAGTAGCTATCTTACTTGAATGCACCAATTGGTAGAATATTGAACCAAAAGTGCAATCCCCTGCTTCTATTCGAGCTTGAGATTTGTTGTTGTTGTTTTATTTTGGTTTGGGTTGGTGTTTTTTTTTTTAATGAAGGATAAACACTCCTCATATTTTATTATTTTTCCTATGTTAACTGAAGGAGCAGATAATCTTTCAACACTTCCAAGAAGATGAATATCAATGAATAAAGTTTTTTAAATGTGCCTATTTATATTGAAATGAATACCAATAATAATTAAATAATTCAAAAGCAGCAATTCTATCCATTTCTGAATTCTTAGAACACTTGTAGAAGAAATTTCAGGATGGACTTCTGGTTTGAGCTTCTTCAGTGACAGACCGAAGCCTCATCTCTGCGAGGCTTCGATCCGTGCTTGCCGCTGAAGCGCCCCGAGCCGGCTGGTTTCAGCGCTAAGCCACCCTGTAGAGGTGGTGAAGAGGGGAGAGACTGCCTGCAGGGTTGAGGAGAGCCGCATCTCTCCTCCCCAGCTGGCCATCATTCCCTTTCCCAAAGGCAGTTGCAGCGGTGGTCAGAAATGGCCACCACAAAGAAGAACTCAACCGGAAAAGAATGTGCAGGAGGAAGATAAGAAGAGAAAGTTTTGGTTGACCGGGTCAAACATGAAATTGAGCTTTGTGTCTGTATAAAGAAGTTCAACCCGGGACCATGCTATTTTCAAAAATGATGTTTAACTTGTATTTTGTATGTGTGAAAACCCAAATAAAACTTTATTTAAAAAAAACAAAATTCAGGCTTTTTACTGAATTGGATCTCAGGGGCTTATAATTAAGTTTTTATATAAGAGAGGCACAGATATTCAACAGCTTTTGTGAATTTCTGTGGGAATTCTAAATACAATATACAGTAATATGCTTTGAACTTATAAGTAGTGAATCTGTCTTTCAAAGATATATGAATCATATTTTGATGGTTTTCTGAACCATTTCTTGATAATTTGTTTAGACTTTGTCCTGCTTTACTCAGAGGATCCTGCCTTCCGTTATAATTAACCTTGAGTGGTTCTTTAACACTGTCATGACAACAGTTCTTACATTAATTTAAAGAAACACACATTTGATTTGCTTGTTACAATTACATAGGTTACCATATTTCATCTGAAGATAGATCTCATTAAAGTACTATCAGTTTTGTCCTTGTGAATTCTTCTGCACTGGTAATATAACCAGAAGGGCTTGATATTTACCAGTTTTATCATAAATTTATTCCTAAATTTGCAATCATGGACACCCCAATGATTCAGCATACTAACAATGTAAAAATCCTTTTAATTGAGGTTTTAAAATCCAAGATAGCCATTTCTTAATTCAAAAAGTATTAACTTCTCATTTCATCATCTATTATTCAGATTCTGCTCATCATTGTGTTGGTGATGGTGATGTCATTTTGATAGAATAACAGAGTTGGAATGGATCTTGGAGGACTTCTAGCCCAACCCCCTATTCAAACAAGAAACCCTATACTAATTCAAAAACAGTGGCTGTCATTCTTGTTAAAAACCTCCAGAGTTGAAACATTCATAACTTCTGGAAGCAAGCCATTCCTTTAATGAATGGTTGTCACTTGTCAGGAAATTTCTCCTTTTTTCTGTATTGGTTCTCTTGTTGGTTAGTTTCCATCCATTGGTTCTTGTTTTGCCTTCAGGTGCTTTGGTTGACCTCCTCTTCTATGACAACACCTCAAATATTGCACAAAGATCTCTCTGATAAATTGAAACACAAAAAAAGATAAGTACAAAGAAAAATGAACAAGGGACACATAACTAAGGCAGAATATCAGCAGATAGCCAGAATCTGCAAAGATGAAATCAGAAAGCAAATGAACAAAGACTTGCAACAAAAGTCAAGGATAATTTTAAAAAGTTTCTTTCAACATATAAATAACAAGCAAAAGGTCAAGAAAACAGTTGGTCCATGAAAGAGAGAAGATGGCAAGGAAGTAATAGGCAGTAGAGCGAAAGAACTGCTAAATCTATTATTTGCATCAGTCTTCACACAAAAGGAAACAATGGTCCTAACTACCAAAAACAACTGTAAACTAGAAAAAAAATAAGCAAGAAAATGGTAAGAGAACACCATTTGAATACAAATCACCAAGATCTGATGTATTGCATCCCAGAGTTCTGAAGGAGCTGGCAGATGTTGCCTCAGAACCTTTGTACCATATCTTTCAAAAATCTTTGAGCATTGGGGAACTACAAGAAGATTAGAAAAGAACTGAAGTAGTTCCCATCTTCAAAAAAAAGGGGGGGCAGGGGAATAAACCCTGGAAACTACAGACCAATCAGTCAAACATATATCGGATACTGGAAAAATAATAATCAAACAACAGATTTGTGAACATCTAAAAACAATAAAGTTAAAACTTATAGCCAGCAAGGGTTTGTTAAAAACAGATCATGATTTTGCAGATTGCCATCAATTTAGACTTTTTATCCAAATTCCAGAATCAGGTGCCAGATCTGTGTATTATAATCTCTTGGATATCCTCAAGAACTGTTTACCCCCTGAGCAGTATTGTCATTTTTATCATGGATCAATGTATTATATTGTACCATCTCACTCAAAAATATTAGAATGGACAAAAGATACAAGTATAATGATTTAAACTAAGATGAAATAAATAAAAGAGAATTAAGAAGAGTGAGAAGCGGGGAGAAGTTATATAGAAGATATAGAATGGTAAATAAGATAGGTAATGGTATATAAGATGAGCATGAATTTAATTGAAGTCCGTATAAAGAGAGGTAATCCGGGGTCAAGCCACTTTCTAAAAAGAAGTTTTATGTTTTTGTGTTTTGTGTGTTTATGTTTGTTTGAGAATTAATAAAACCTTGGAGGAATGTCAGATGAGAATAATTGTAAACAAGTCAGAGGGAAATATGAATATGATGACTATAAAATGAATAAATATAGAAAAGAAAGGTAATTGAATAAGAGTAAAGAGAAATAATGAGAAATTTGCTAAAAGATATTTATGTGTCCATATGGAAATGGGATAGATTAGAATTATGTTGTATAAAATAATGTTTTATCTGCCTTGTAAAAATTTATAATGGAAAGAGGTTTTATGTGTTCAATGTTTAATGATGCTTTGTTTGTCTTTAAAATTAATAAAATCTGTCTCAAAAAATATATATATTAGATTTTGTTTAAATGTGCCCTTCATGTTGCCTTTATAGAGTTAAGTGCAGACTTTGACTCAATATCTCATGAAAGGTTCTGGAGAAAATTCATCAATGTCTCCTTAAACTAATTATATTACTATATTGTGGTACTATCATCCAAGTCAAAATTACCAACTAAGTGACTTAATCGAATGTCTGCTGCAAGGTTTTCAAACCAAAATGTAGCCTTGCCCCACTATTTATAAATATACATATCTATATCTATATATTCCACCCTTAAAAGGGCAAAACAGGGTTGATTGTAATGACAATGTTGGTCAGGCTAATCTCTTCAATTCATTTTTTTAGTTCAGTTTGCGTGGATAGCAATGGCTGCTGTCCCCCATTTGCAAGTTGAGCCACAAATAGTTGTAGCAAATTGCTGAATATTAAATTTACAGTAAATAATGTTGAATTAGCATTATGTAATCTAAACCCATCGCTATCCACAGGACCAGATGGTTTATGTGCTTTTTTCTTGAAAAGGCTTACTACCATCCTAGCTGAACCTTTGTGTACAATTTTTGAAGTATTGTTTCGAACTAGTTCTCTGCCTGATCTATGATCATCAGCTATAATACCAATTTTTAAAAAGGGTGACCCTAGTTCAGTTGAAAATTATAGACCAATCTCTTTGTGTTGTGTTACATGCAAAGTTATGGAAACAATTATAAACCAATCCATTGTTCATCACTTAGAGACAAATAACTTGCTATCTGACAAACAGTTTGACTTTAGGAAAAAATCATCCTGTAATCTACAACTTTTGCATTGTAAAAACATCTGGATTATATGTCTTGATCAAGGCAAAGCTGTGGATGCAATTTACATAGATTTTGTAAGGCTTTTGATACAGCAGTACATGATAAACTGCTATTGAAATTAAACTCTTACAGCATTTCTGGTCCTTTGTACAAGTGGCTTGCTGGTTTCCTGTCTAACAGACTGTAGAAAGTCAAAATAGGAAACTCATTGTCTAATCCTGCATCAGTTAACAGTGGTGTTCTGCAAGGCAGCGTCTTAGGTCCCACACTTTTCTTGCTCTATATCAACTATTTATATAATCAACTTAAAAGCAATTGCGTCCCTTTTGCCAATGATGTAAAAATATAATTATGTTGTTTTCCAAAGTGATCTTGACTTGGTCATTTAGTTGGCAACTTCAAATTTTGATCAATAAATGCTATGTCTTACATATTCATTTGTTTCAGCTACAAATTTTCAGTTTCAGTCACAAATTGACTTCCGTGGAACTTACATCATACTTAAGTGGTTAGTAGAGGGGTGTGTGCATAAATGCATTAATGTGCCTATTGTCCCTGACATTGTATTTTTACTTTTTTATTCTTGTTCTCATTTTTGTTTGACAAATTCTAATAAATAAATATATAAATATAATAATGGCTTCACTGAAGTCCTGCCAAGGCAGAATTCCGTACTCTATTTCTTGTCCTCCAACTCATTTTCATTCTTTACACTGACAATAAGTCTATTCTATCTATTATCTAAGTAGGCCTCCAAAAATATCTTAAAACTATATTGCTTTATTATGCTAGTGGACAACTTAAAATTAATTATTCTAGTTTTGAGATTTAATTTGAAGTTTAATAGTTTAATAGGTCCAACTGGATGGATTATGAATGATAAGTTTATTGAACAGGTAAAATCTGTTAAATACTTGGGTTCTAAAAGCGAACATGATGGCCAAAGGATAAAATAGTCCCACCAAATACTTTGCATGAAGATTTCTTTACTTCTCAAAGCAATCATCATCATGTTCAGGTTTTTCATAGGTGATACCTTAAGACCAGAGGTGGTATTCAGCAGGTTCTGACCAGTTCTAAAGAATCGGTAACAGAAATTTTGAGTAATTCAGAGAACCGGCAAATACCACCTCTGCCTGGCAATTTTACAGTATCCTTCCCCTGCCATGCCCACCAAGCCATGCCCACAGAACTCGTTAGTAAAAAAATTTGAATCCCACCACTGCTTAAGTCACTATGTGGAGGATCAGGTGGAGAATAATTACAGCATCCTATTTCCAGCCCTAGACCCACCACAGGCTAAGGTGACTCTGCTCTACCCTTAGCAGTTGCAGTCTTCCAACTTTGCTTCTTGAAAAAGGGAATTAAAATGATATGTCCCTGTTTCACTCATTCCTTCCATATCCTTACTTGTTTATGTGGCATTTATTTAGTTCTCAGCAACAAAATCCCCTCAACCTGGGAGCTGAAAGGCATTATGACAAAGAAGTTCCTGCAAAGAAGGAAAACAAATTAGGAAAACAAAACAGAGCCTCAGCATTCAGAGCAGTTTCATTGTAATTTCAAGTATCTGAGATCAAGAACTAAGATAGAAAGTGCCATTAGCTGTATAGTGACATCTGATTCAGCTGGGTGCAGCATAGAAAGAGCATGAGGATGTCCAGGCAAAAGAGCCTTAACTTCATGATGTTTTGGTTTTAAAGTGCACTTGAACATTGCTTGGCTGCTTGAGAAATAATGGTAGGAAGGAGAAGACTGAAATAAATTTAGATGATTGAATCAGACAGTCCTTTGCTTTGTGCAGGGGACTCAAACTCATGTCGTCATGGCTGCGTCAGTTGAATGACGGATTTCCTGCCTTTGCTAAATTGGGCATGGGTGTGGCCAGCATGTTATATATCTGGCCCATGGGCCAGGAATTTGACAGCCCTGGCTTAGTTGATGACCTTCATTTATTCTTAATTGTTACTTTTGAGACTTTGTTTCTAGGTCATACAAAAGCCACATAAATCTTGTCAAGACACATCAAATCATACAGCAATTCTGCAAGATATAGTCTCCTATTATTAAGATTGAATGTTCATGGGGATGAACGATGCAATGTGTGAAAGTGTGAAAAATAATCACAAATCACTTTTTTCAGTGCCATCGTAACTCCAATTAAACAAAGGTTGCAAGTTGAAAACTGTTTTTCCAAGACAAATTCCTCAACTTTAGCCCTTAAGTGACAAAAGCTAATGCCTAATTACACTCAAACTCATACAAGGCTATCTTGATAAAGTGTGGGTATGGTGAAATTGATCCCTAATTTACATGCAACTTTGACAGAGGAATGTGACATATGAACATGGTACAAAGTTGTTTCTATTTATTCTGGCAAAATATTTGATCCCACTAATGGGATCAAACTAACTGGATATTAAGCATTAATGCAATCATTACAAAATTATAGTCAGTAACAATGGTTTTATATAAAAAGCAATATTTAAAAGCAGAGCATATTATTTCATAATATCTTACAAAGCAATTTAAGATTTAGAGACAGGAAAGTATATGAATTGACATTTTCACTCTATCAGGTAAGAGAATTCTATATATGTGAACAAACATTTGTGCATGTACCCAACACATATTTCATATCTGAAATATTTGACTTTTAAGTAATAAATAATAATTCGTAATAATATTCAGTATTTTTTATATATATTTTTGTTTTCTTATGTTTTCGAGGGTATTTATATGTATGGTATTCAGCTTTGTTCAGGTATTTTCCCATGTCTTTATAGTTGTGCTTTTAAAGTTGTAGCGACGTATCGGCAGAATCATCAGGCTCGTGTATTGGGTTCATCTTTGTCATGTGTGTCAGGCTTTCACAGCCATTTCTGTTTTAAATTTGGTGCTAGCCTCGTGCTTTCTTTGAATGGTTTTTTCTTCATCCTGACTGGTTGGGAGTCTTGGTCTGTGTTTATTGGTCTTGGAGGTGGCTGTGTTCTGCTCTATTGGTGTTTCTAATATCTTCTGTCTGTTTTGTAGCGTTTTTTGTCTTGATTAGCTGGCAACATTGTGTTTTGTGTATTGGGGGCTTTCAGTGTGTCTTGGCTTCGGGTGAATGGCCGGTTATCATTTATTAGGAAGCTAGGTTTCATCTGGGTGGCTGGCCGAAGTGTGTTTGAGCTGGAGGTATTGGGGGGGGGCTGTTTGTGCCCAGGTGTTTGCTTGGCTTGTGGTGTAGATTTTTTTTTTTTTTTTTTGTGAGTGCAGGCTTCCAGATAATTGACAGTCTGGTGGAGTCATCTCTTCTATTCATGCTTTCAGGTCTTTTTTCAATCTCTATGGCTTCTCTGATAATTCTGTAGCTGGGGTTTTCTATAATGGCTACGGTTTTGGTGCCATTGAAGTCGATGCTATGACCTGTGGCTTTCATGTGTTGGACTAGTGAGGAAGTGTGTTCCAGCTTTTTTACTGCATTTTTGTGTTCATCCAGGTGGGTACTTATTCTTCTATTGATCTGTCCAATGTATGTGGCAGGGCATGATGTGCAGGGGACTTCATATATGCCTTGGTTTTCCAGGTCAATTTTATCTTTGGGGTTTCTTAGGATGGCTGCTATTTTTCTGTCTGTTTTGAAGGCAGTCTTGATGTGATGCCTGTGTACCCTGTTTCTCCAACAATACGGCCTCCCCCAATAGGAAGTCCCAGCATGTTTTATAGGCATGAAATGAAATTAAGCCCCTCCCCCCAAATTAAGGCCTATATTAAAACATGCGAAATGGGGGGGAATGGTGGGGGGGGGCTTGCCGTTAGGAAGTACTTTTGTGGCACACCCGGATATGGTGCTGCCTGCGTTGACCCCAATACGAAGTGCCCCACCAACGCCGAGGTCAACATCCAAGCCATCACTGCCCGCCCGCCCAAAGATGCAAGTGGGGGGAATTAAGCCTAGCCATTTTTTCAGGGCTCAAAAAAAAAAATAAGGCCCAGCCTTATTATATGAGAAACACGGTAGTATCTCACTGATTTTGTCTGTAGTGCCTCTTATGTAGGGCAGGATAGCTGTTCCATATAATGTTCCATATGTGTCCTATACCACTATATTGTTACAGAAAAGTATAAAACCAAAGATGAAAACTCCTAGAATGCATGTGGGTCAATATAAAAGAAAAAAAGAATGACATGGCCATAGGTGTATATTATAGGACACCCAATCAAGCAGAAAAATAAATGTCCTTTTTGCTAACCAGCTAACAAAGATATGCAGGAAACACACAACAATAGTAATGGGGGACTTCAATTATCTTGATATCAATTGGAAAACTAATTCTGCACCAAGTGAGAAATCAAATAAGTTCCTAACCAACCTAGCTGACAACTAGGTAAGGTAGACAGTGAAACTGGAGGGACTGGACTTAATTCTTGCAAACAGAGAAGAAGTGATAGAGGGAGTTGAAACTGCAGGAATCTTGGGTAACAGTGACCATGTCATACTAGAATTCAACATAACACAAATACAAGCAACAGAACGTAATGACACCAGAGTCTTAGATTTTAAAAGAGCTGATTTCAATAAACTCAGTGAGAACTTGGGAAAGATTCCATGGATGAAAATCCTAAAGGGGAAAAGAACTCAAGAATCTTGGGAAACTCTAAAAAGTATGATCATAGAAGCCCAGACCAGCACAATACCACTGAGAAAGAAAAACAAGAAATCCAAGAAGAAACCAGCATGGCTGCACAAAGATCTCTCTGGCAAATTGAAAGAAAAAAAGGACAAATACAAAAAATGGAAAGAGGGACATACAACTATGGCAGAATATCAGCAGATAGCCAGAATCTGAAAAGACGAAGTCAGGATAGCAAAGGCTCAGAACGAACAAAAACTTGCAACAAAAGTCAAAGATAATAGAAAAAGTTTCTTCCAACATATAAATAACAAGAAAAAAATCAAGGAAACAGTGGGTCCACTAAAGAGAGAAGACAGCAAGGAAGTAACAGGCAACAAAGAGAAAGCAGAACTGCTTAACTCATTCTTTGCATCCGTCTTCATGCAAAAAGAAACTATAGCTCAATCCATCAAAAACATAACTGTAAAAGACAGACCAGAAATAAAAGTTAAAGTAAGCAAAAAAAAATAGTAAGAGAACACCTGTCTGATCTTGACGAACACAAATCACCAGGGCCTGATGAATTACATCCCAGAGTTTTAAAGGAGCTGGCAGTGATCATCTCAGAACCACTGCACAATATCTTTCAAAAATCCTGGAGCACCGGGGAACTACCAGAGGACTGGAAAAGAGCTGATGTGGTTCCCATCTTCAAAAAAGGGGAAAAAAACAGACCCAGGAAACTAGAGACCAATCAGCCTAACATCAATACCTGGGAAGATATTGGAAAAGATAATTTTAAAAAAACAGATCTGCCAACATCTAGAAACAAGTAAAGTAATAACTAGCAGTCAGCACGGGTTTGTTAAAAACAGATCATGCCAAACGAATTTTATTTCATTCTTCAACACCGTGACTAAATTAGTAGACCAGCAAAATACTGTGGATTTAGATTTCAGCAAGGCATTCGACAAAGTAGACCACAACCTACTTCTTAGTAAGCTAGAAAAAAGTGGAATAGATAGCACCACCACTAGATGGATTCACAACTGGCTGACAAACCGTACTCAATGAGTAGTCCTTAATGGGTCTAAGTCTACATGGAGGGAAGTAAGCAATGGGGTGCCACAAGGTACTATTTTAGGCCCAGTACTCTTCAATATCTTCATTAACAACTTAGATGAGGGAATAGAAGGGGAACTTAACAAATTTGCAGATGATACTAAGCTGGCAGGAACAGCTAACACCCAAGAAGATAGGCTCAAGATCCAGATGGATCTTGACAGACTCCAACAATGGGCCATATCTAACAAAATGAAATTCAATGTAGAGAAAAGTAAAGTCCTACACTTAGGCAAGAAAAACCAAAAGTATACATACAGAGTGGGTGAAACCAGACTCAATAGCAGTATCTGTGAGAGGGATCTTGGAGTCTTAGTGGATAACCAGCTAAATATGAGCCAGCAGTGTGCAGCAGCAGCTAAAAAAGCTAATGCAATCTTAAATTGCATTAACAGAGGGATACAACCAAGATTAAGTGAGGTACTAATACCATTCTATAAAGCCTTAGTAAGACCACACCTAGAGTACTGCATCCAGTTTTAGTCACCACATTATAAAAAAAAGATTTTGAGACTCTAGGAAAAGGTATCGAGAAGAGCAACCAGGATGATTAAGGACTGGAGACTAAAACATATGAAGAATGGTTACAGGAACTGGGCATAGCTAGTCTAGTGAAGAGAAGGACCAGGAGAGATATGATAGCAGTCTTCCAATATTTGAGGGGCTGCCACACAGAGGAAGGGGTCAAGCTATTTTCTAAAGCACCTGCAGACCAGACAAGGAATAATGGATGGAAACTGAACAAGGAGAGATTTAATCTGGAAATAAGGAGAAACTTTCTGACAGTGAGAACAATCAACCAATAGAAGAGCTTGCCCTCGGAAGTTGTGGGAGCATCATTTCTTGAGACTTTCAAGAAGAGATTGGACTGCCATTTATTTATTTATTTTATTTATTTATTTGATTTGCCAATTGTTTACAAGATAATAAGTATAAGTGTATACATAGTTGTGAATACATGAAATGGATACATATAAGAACAATAAAAGAAGAATAAGAGAAACAATAGGACAGGGACGGTAGGTACGTTGGTGCGCTTATGCACGCCCCCTACAGACCTCTTAGGAAAGGGGTGAGGTCAATAGTAGACAGTCTAAGGTTAAAGTTTTTGGGGTTTGGGGAAGAAACTACAGAGTCGGGTAGAGTATTCCAGACATTGACCGCTCTATTGCTGAAGTCGTATTTCCTGCAATCAAGTTTGGTGCGGTTAACTTTGAGTTTGTATCTATTGTGTGCTCTTGTGTTGTTATGGTTGAAGCTGAAGTATTCATTGACAGGTAGGACATTGCAATGTATGATTTTATATACCATGCTTAAATCAGACCGAAGACGGCGTAATTCAAGGTTTTCTAGTTCTAGAATTTCAAGTCTGGTGGCATAAAGTATTCTACAACGAGTAGAGGAGTGGAGAACTCTTCTTGTGAAATATTTCTGGACTTTCTCAATTGTGCTAATATCAGATACGTAATGTGGGTTCCAGACTGATGAACTGTATTCGAGTATTGGTCTAGCAAATGTTTTGTATGCTCTGGTTAGTAGTGTGATATTACCAGAGAAAAAGCTACGTAGGATTAGCTTAACAACTCTTAATGCCTTTTTGGCTATGTAGTTGCAGTGGGCTCTAGCACTTAGATCATTAGAGGTGAGTATTCCAAGGTCCTTTACAGAGCTTGGGTCATCAACAAGATCTTGACTATTCAGCTTGTATTTTATTTTCTGATTTTTTTTTTGCCAATATGTAAGACAGAGCATTTATTTGTTGAGATTTGAAGTTGCCATTTGTTAGATCATTCTGATACATTTGTCAGAAATGGTGTAGTCTCCCGCTTGGGTGGAGGGATTAGACTAGATGACCTACAAGGTCCCTTCCAACTCTGATTATCTGTTATCTGTTATCATTCTTAATCAAGGAGGCCAGGATTGCATCTTCCTAATGAAAATGTACATATACATTTATACATATATACACTTAAACCAAACTTATCTATGTGATAGTTTCATCCAGGATAATTATTATTGCAATAGCATTGCTTCTTGTAGCATTGATGTTGAGTGTCTTCCAAATATTAGTCTTTGGGACTTTTTAAAATAATTTATGTGATCAAATTAAAAGCAATTGCATTCTTCTTGCTGATGACATAAAATTATTCAATTCTACATATAATTCTGTTGTTTTGCAAAATGATTTCGACTATGTGTCTGAATGATCATCTATTTTGCAACTTCAAATTTTGATTAATAAATGCTCTGCCTTACATAAAGTAATCAGAATGTAAATTATAAGCTAGGTGGCATTGAACTAGCAGATGACCCTCACTTTGTTAAGGACTTATCTCTGATGGTCTATGCTCCAAAACTCACTGTAACAGAATTGTTAAAAAAGCATTAAGAGTTGTAAACTTAATTTTGCAAAGCTTTTTCTCTGGAAACATTGTATTGCTAATTAGAGTTTATAAAACCTATGCTAGACCAATTTTAGAGCATTGTTCAACTGTTTGGAATCCCCACCATATATCTGACATCAGTACAATTGAGCGGGTTCAGAAATATTTCACAAGAAAAGTATTGCGCTCTTCTGTACACAATAGAATTCCTTATGCTACTAGGCTCAAAATTCTCGGTTTGGATAACTTAGAACTGTGTTGCTTGTGGTCAGACCCAGGTGCTGCATACAAAATTATAAGTAGTAATGTTTTACCTATAAACAACTTTTTCTGTTTTAATCGTAATAACATGCGCACTAAGAACTGCTTTAAACTCAGTGTAAATCATTCTAAACTTGACTGTAAAAATATGATTTGTCAAAGTCTGGAATGCCCTACCTGATTCAGTTGTCTCAGCTACAAATTTTCACAGTTTCAGTTACACCGATTTCCGTGAACCTTACTTCATACCTAAGTGGTCAGTAGAGAGGGCATGCATAAGTGCACTAATGTGCCTATTGTCCCTGTCATTGTATTTTTATTCTCTTATTTTTGTTCTTATTTTTGTTTCACAAATTCTAATAAATAAATAAATAACTCTAGTCATTATTTTTTTCTGAAAATATGATTGTGCAGAAGGAAACATCAAAACTAGTCACTCATCTGTTATATATCATATATTTGTTACATTATATAATTTAAAATTGCTGCAAATCATTCAGGGTCTTAGCTCCAAGCAACATGACACCATCTACATACAAAAAACAGATACACATTCATATTCCTAACCAACCCACCTATATTCTAATCAAAAGCTTGCATATGTGCATCCATAAATATATTCCGCAGCCAAGGCTATATCATACCTTTGTATCTCCCTGCTGTCTCAGTGTGGAATTATTTCCTAAGCATTCGATTTATTCCCTGCAGGCTTTACTCTAGTAATATGTAATTTATCCCACATAGCAACCATTTACACTCCATGCTGACACAATAGATTTTGTAATTCAAGGTCATTTACATTATCATATTTATTATTAGGGTCAATCAAATTAATAGAAAAATACATGCCAGTTTTATGCTCTCTGGAAACACCTAGTATAGGTGCTGAGTTTTTAAACTGCAAAATCTTTTGTCCCTTGTAATTTGATAAAAACAAAATTAGATTGTCTATATTTAGTCAACTATTTATTATACAAAAACTGACAAAACTAAGTATCACTTTAAATATCCCTCTTTGTTATTCCTTGCTTGATGTTGTAATCTGCAAGAGAAGAAACCTTGATTGTGTTCATTTGATCAATCTTAACGAAGGTATTATCCAGATATTGTTTTGTGTGGATTTTGAAATAGGATTAAATGCAAAAGGTCTGCACTTTCTATTGCCTGTGCAAATAGTGGAAACATTTGCACAGGCAATAGAAACAAGTATATATTTTTATATTGTCCTAACTGCTTATCAAACTTATTTGGAAACAACTCTTCAAGGAAATAAATTATGTCTAACAATGTTTTCCTATAATAAAAGTGCAACACATCTTAAGCAGTGGTGGGATTCAATTTTTTTTTACTATCGGTTCTGTGGGCGTGGCTTTGTGGGTGTGGCAGGGGAAGGATATTGTAAAATCTCCAGTCAGAGGTGGCATTTACTGGTTCTCCGAACTACTCAAAATTTCCGCTACCGGTTCTCCAGAACTGGTCAGAACCTGCTGAATATCATCTCTGATCATAAGTATTAAGAACAGATGATATTCTGGCAGCTCAGCCTATACATTCACTACAAAATGCATCCATATATATAATACTTTACCTGGCTGTTGATAGATGGAATTTTTCTTTAACCAAGCACAGAAGGATCATTTTCTTTGCCTAGAGACAAATAGGGAATTCTTTAAGAATTTTATTGCCATTAAAAATGGAATAGTAGAATAAAGATAGATTTGCTTTCAAATATACTGTTTAATAAAATATATTAATATATATTTTAGAATCCAAATCTATATTATTCAAAATTGTTCCCCTCCCATCATTAAGAAGTAAATATTTTAATCTTTTTGTTATTGGATTAAAATAAGTTTTGTATGCCAATTTTATCTGGAAATAAGAAATTCAAATGGCTAGACCTGAATTAACATCTATTTGTCTGGCTTTAACTATCTCAATTTTATCAAGTTTGGTACATATTGCCAAACTTTTTGCCCAATATTTTTTTAAAAAATCCAAAAGAGTAAATTAATGGAAATGTTGTTTTAGTGTAGTTCTTATTTAGAAAACCATACTACAATGATATAAATGTATATATAATAAAACTCACAAAGGAAATTATGATCAAGTAACCAAATATCAGAGACTGATAGATAATCAAGGACAGTTTTTTTCTTTTTGAGTTATATTGAGAAATGTTATGAAAGTATACCAACAGAATTGTAAGGAAAACTTGACACAATATAAAATAATCAGGTTCAATGTGTCTTTTTAAAAAAAAAAACTGAACTATGCCAGGATGAATCAGGATGAACTGGTATAAGGATGAACTGGTATAAGGAGGGAAAGTACAATAAATTGCCTTAAGCTTCTTGAAGAAAAGGTGAAACACAATTTATTATTAAATTAGAATTTATGCTTGGGCATAACATCTTACTATATAAAATATGATCAGAATTGAAAAAAGAAAACTCTTATGCTTTGTTGCATGATGATATAGCATATTTTGATATTTGAAGGGTGATGGACTATTGTAGTGCATTTTATATGGGCTGCCTTTGAAGAGCATTCAAAAGTTTCCATCAATGCAAAGCATAGCAGTGTGGACAGTTATGTTTGCCCCTAAGATGGCACATATTCCACATCTTTCTATAAGCTGCATTTGTTGTTAGTTTGTTTCTGGGTTCAATTCAAACTGCTGGTTTTATAGACTTATCTGGCATAGGGCTGGTTTAATTGAGACCACCTTTCATGAGTGTATGGGACGCCTGTCTCATCCAGTACATAATGAGAAGTTTGTTATCTCTAGGCAGGGGTGTCAAACTCAATTTCATTGAGGGCCACATCAGCATTATGGTTGCCCAGAAAGGGCCAGGTAGGCATGGCCGGTGTGACATTGCTCGTGTCGAGGATGTGGGTGGGGGGCCAAGTAAGGCTGGGAGGATGGATCCAGAGGTCTCCAGCAGAGGAAGACAAGACCAGGGTGAGCATCAAAACCTCATCCACCAGAACAGCCTTGCCACCCCTTTGTCAGGGGGCCCAAAGGGTGGGCATTGAGCCCAATGGGTGGGTGGTGGATAGGAATTTCCCATGGGACAAAGGCAGGGAGATGGGAGCATGAGGTGGCATGAGCGAGCATCGTGGGGCTGGCTCTGGGTCACACTCTCCATTGCATGACAAGACTGGAAAGGAGCTGCAATGTGGCAGCAACAATGACTGGCTAAGTTATCCTCGCTGCAGTCCCACCATCTGTCTTTATTTTCCTGCAGTGTCCGTGGCTGCAATGGAGTGGGGATCTATGTGCCAGATTCCCCCATGCTTCTGCCTCCACTTTAAAGGGCCAGCCCAATAGCCATGGCTCTCAGACTCACCTGCCCTGCACAGGTTGCAGGGCCCCAATGTGCACAGGTGCAATGCAAGTGGGTGGGGCTGAGTGCTTATTGGATACCCTGGACCACATCCATCTGGCCATTGCTGATAGTCAATGAGCAGCTATGGACTGAGCTGCAGCTGCTGCCAGGCACTGCCAGCCCCCATGCACCCCCAACACGGGTGCCCGGCTGGGCAAGGGTGCACTAGATGTCTAGTCAATACCGCCTTGGTTGAGAAACTGGGTGTGAGAATCAGGCAGCTTAAAGTGCCAGCTGGATGGCTCAGTGGCAGTGGGGATCTCAGTTATGTTCACTACCGATCCAATTGAGATGAGGATGGAGGGCACACACAGAAATTGAGTTTTATTGTGGCCCTTGGCATTTAGCAACTGCTAGTACTGCATCTGGCTCGGCTATTGAAGTGGAACCCCTACCTGAACTGGTGGAAGGGGCTGTTAAAGATTCAGTGGGTGGACATTCTTCTGAATTCTGGTGAGGTATAGCCTATCCCCTGTTTTTGTAGTTTTTGTAATCCATGATCTAAGAATGCACTTGGCAGCAGCATCCCCTGAGCCAGTGGCTTATTTCAAAAGTCCATCTCTCCCTCATTGAGTGCCTACCTTTTGTAAGGAATACAGAAGAGAACATCACTTGGACACCCATTTCCTTGGCTTTGATGCCTAGCTGTTTGTAGTCTTTTGATATTATTTTCAGCATCTTTGTGATTTCATTTGTTCCCACATAGAAGAGGAGAAAGACAGAATAATCTGTAGATTTAATTATTTTAGTAAACCATTCAGTCACATCTTTGATAGATCCCGGGAGACCTCCCTAAACCAATTGTCCTACCTACAAATTGCTGGTTCAGTTTCCCTGAGAAGTGAATCTTCTATCACCAACACAATGTTGTTCTTTTCTTAGGAAAGTCTGGTCTAATTTTTTCTGTAATTGGTACACTTAATGATGTCCCTTCTCCAGTTATTTTCACACTTGATTTCTTTTTCCTTCTATGGGTGACATGACACCATCTGTCTATCTCTAAAGATTCATTTTCTGTCTTAGTTAATAATTTCTTACTGTGTTGAGTTTGGTTACAGTTTCCTTCCTTTAACTGGAATTTTGCGTTTTGCTGTTTGAGTCTCTGGCCGGCTATCCTAGACCCTTTGATTTTTTTCCTGTAGACTTTTAATTTTTTCTTCAAGTATTTCAATTAATTTACATTTGGTACAGATATAATTAGGGGCTTCTATTGGCGTAAGTGCATACATGTTTTTTGCAAATCAAAATAGTGTTAGAATTCCTCCACCACCTTGTTTTTGGATGCATTCACCACAGTTTGTACTGTCATGTAAGTAGAGTGCTCCCATGGATATGACCCATTGCCAGATAGCATTTGTTCAGGCCCTAATCTCCTGTTCTCAAAACAACAGAACATAATTCTTAGAAGGAATGAAACAGCTGCAATCAATTGAAGGGGTGGGATATGCAGAGATGATCTCAAACAATATTCAGTTTTTAAATAGGCTTATTTGGCAGGTGCCAGGGGGAAGGTGGGCCTATTTAGCGCAGCTGCCATCATTATCCCTGATGATCTTTTATCTTCTGCCCATGTTGTTTAAAAAGATAGAAACATTTCGATACCATGGTAATTACACGATGTTATTAACTTAGAGTAAAGACAATAATAAGCCATGAAAGACTTCATTATGAGATTAATTACTCAGATTGGGGTCAACATATGAGGTGAGATTTGCACACCATTTAAGGGAGAATTGATTTTTATGGTTATTTCACCACCAAAGTTATGAGATTTGAGGTATATATTTTGCATTTATCAAGCCTTGTCTTTGCATTCATATGCTAAGTTCTTTGATAAATACTACTTGTCTAAAAGAAAATTGAAATCACTGAATTGAAGCAGATCTGGGTAATGAGATATTATAAATATATTCTGTAAATGCTCCAATTATGCTTTAGAAATTTCACCAAAGTAAACAGCAGGGGAAACAGGGAATTTACAAAGTCAGTATTAATCTTTCAATAGCTATTGTTTTTGTCTTTTTTCCTCGTAATGGACATAGATAAGGTTTGATTATAGTTTTCTTTGTGAATCTAAGTCAGCTCTTTTTGTTTTCTTTCTATTCAGCATTCATCTCACTTTCTAAGGTTGTTGCCCGTATGTAGCAAACACCTGCTTCCAATTCATTGCCTCTAAATAGAATTTAATGGGGTTTTGTTTCACTGTGGCTTCAGTGTTTATATATCCTTTCCCAACCATTGCTGAATATGTAAAACGGAATGTCAACATCAGGAAAGAAAAGCCTAGAGTGAGAAATACTGCTGGTGCACAAAATGATTTTACTACAGATATGCAAAAAGGCAAAATGCCCCAGCATTGAGTTTGATACCAGCTGCACAGGTGTCAGATACCCAAGATCTTTTGAATGTCAGGTAGCCCTGTAGCTCAGAACAGATGAAAAGACCTGTCATATATATGTAAAGGATACAGATACAGATACAGATAATCAGAGCTGGAAGGAACCTTGTAGGTCATCTAGTCCAACCCCCCACCCAAGTGGGAGACCCTACGCCATTTCTGACAAATGGCAGTCCAATCGCTTCTTGAAAGTCTCAGGTGATGGCGCTCCCACAACTTCCGAGGGCAAGCTGTTCCATTGGTTGATTGTTCTCACTGTCAAAAAGTTTCTCCTTGTTTCCAGGTTAAATCTCTCCTTGTTCAGTTTCCATCCATTATTCCTTGTCTGGCCTACAGGCGCTTTAGAAAATAGCTTGACCCCTTCCTCCCTGTGGTAGCCCCTCAAATATTGGAAGACTGCTATCATGTCTCCCCTGGTCCTTCTCTTTACTAGACTAGCCAAGCCCAGTTCCTGTAACTGTTTGTTGTATATTTTAGCCTCCAGTCCCCTAATCATCCTGGTTGCTCTTCTCTGTACTTTTTCTAGAGTCTCAACATCTTTTCTATAATGTGGTGACCAAAACTGGATTCAGCACTCTAGGTGTGGTCTTACTAAGGCTTTATAGAGCGGTATTAGTACTTCCCTTGATCTTGACTGTATCCCTCTGTTAATACAATTTAGGATTGCCTTAGCTTTTTTGGCTGCTGCGGCACACTGCTGGCTCATATTTAGCTGGTTGTCCACTAAGACTCCAAGATCCCTCTCACAGTTACTGCTATTGAGCCTGGTTTCACCCAGTCTGTATGTGTACTTTTGGTTTTTCTTGCCTAAGTGTAGGACTTTACTTTTCTCTATATTGAATTTCATTTTATTAGATATGGCCCATTGTTCTAGTCTATCAAGATTCATCTGGATCTTGAGCCTATCTTCTTGGGTGTTAGCTATTCCTGCCAGCTTAGTATTTTCTGCAAATTTGGTAAGTTCCCCTTCTATTCCCTTATCTAAGTCGTTAATGAAGATATTGAAGAGTACTGGGCCTAAGATGGAACCTTGTGGCACTCCACTGCTTACTTCCCTCCATGTAGACTTAGAGCCATTAAGGACTATTCGTTGAGTACGGTTTGCCAGCCAGTTGCGAATCCATCGAGTGGTGGTGCTATCTATCCCATTTTTTCTAGCTTACTAAGAAGTAGGTTGTGGTCTACTTTGTCGAATGCCTTGCTGAAATCTAAATTATTATGTCCACAGTATTTTGCTGGTCTACTAATTTAGTCACTGTTGAAAAATGAAATAAGATTGGTTTTGCATGATCTGTTTTTAACAAACCCGTGCTGACTGCTAGTTATTACTTTACTTGTTTCTAGATGTTGGCAAATCTGTTTTTTTTTAATTATCTTTTCCAATATCTTCCCAGGTATTGATGTTAGTCTGATTGGTCTATAATTTTCCAAGGGTACTTGGGCTGGGCTGGAACTAACTACATCTTCCTACTGCCAGGTAACAATTTAATAAAAGTAGTGTTGCTCCCAAGTAGGTAGAGAGTGATATTATTTGACTTCTTATATAAAAATTGGCCATTTTAAGGAAGGCGGAAGAAGATTAAATGGTAGCAATGGATTTAGAATAGAGTTAGATGTGTTATGCCTGACTTTTATTGAAAAATGACATGGTAAGTCATGTAAAAGACAGACCAGATCAGAAATAAAAGTTAAAATAAGCAATAATAATAATAAGAGAACACCTGTCTGATCTTGATGAAAACAAATCATTGGGACCTGATGGATTATATCCCAGAGTTTTAAAGGAGCTGGCAGAGGTCATCTCAGAACCACTGCACCATATCTTTCAAAAATCCTGGAACACCGAGGAACTACCAGAGGACTGGAAAAGAGCTGATGTGGTTCCCATCTTCAAAAAGGGGGAAAAAAACAGACTCAGGAAACTATAGACCCATGATGGCAAACCTATGACATGCATGCCACAGGTGGCACGCAGAGCCATTTGTGCTGGCACACAAGCCACGGGCAAACTAATCTCACTGCGCATGCACGTCCCTCACAACTGATTTTCAGCTGGTTTGTTGGCCAGTTTGTCCTCCCAGAGGCTTGAGGAAAGCCTCTGCAGATTTTCAGGCCAAATAATAGGCCCATTTCGTCACTCACGTATTTCTAGAAATACCGGAAGTGATGAAATGGGCTTATTATTTGGCTTGAAAAGCCTGCAGAAGCTTTCCTCAAGCCTCTGGGAGGCTTAAAAAAGGCCTCAAACTAGCTGAAAATCAGCTGTGAGGCACAGTGCAGGTAAGGGGGCGGCAGGGGGGATTGCACGGATATGCACAGGGGCCATGGGGGGAGCTCATTGCCTTCTGGGTGCTGGCATGCGAGCACACAAGCACGCACACAATTTTTGGCACAGGAACCCAAAAAGGTTAGCCACCACTGCTATAGCCCAATCAGCCTGACATCAATACCCAGGAAGATACTGGAAAAGATAATAAAAAAACAGATCTGCCAAAATGTAAAAACAAGTATAGTAATAACTAGCAGTCAGCATGGGTTTGTTAAAAACAGATCATGCGAAACCAACCTTATTTCATTCTTCAACATAGTGACTAAATTAGTAGACCAGCGAAATACTGTGGACATAATATATTTAGATTTCAGCAAGGCATTTGACAAAGTAGACCACAACCTACTTCTTAGTAAGCTAGAAAAATGGAATAGATAGCACCACCACTAGATGGACTTGCAACTGGCTGGCAAACCGTACTCAACGAGTAGTCCTTAATGGGTGTAAATCTACATGGAGGGAAGTAAGCAGTGGGGTGCCACAAGGTTCCGTCTTAGGTCCAGTACTCTTCAATATCTTCATTAATGACTTAGATAAGGGAATAGAAGGGGAACTTACCAAATTTGCAGAAGATACAAAGCTGGCAGGAATAGCTAATACCCAAGAAGATAGGCTCAATATCCAGATGACTCTTGACAGACTCCAACAATGGGCCATATCTAAAAAAATGAAATTCAATGTAGAGAAAAGTAAAGTTCTATACTTAGGCAAGAAAAACCAAAAGTACACATATAGACTGGGTGAAACCAGGCTCAATAGCAGTAACTGTGAGAGGGATCTTGGAGTCTTAGTGGACAACCAGCTAAATATGAGCCAGCTGTGTGCAGCAGCAGCCAAAAAAGCTAATGCAATTTGAACTTGCTTCCTGTTCCAGATAATAACAGATAATCAGAGTTGGATTGCATTAACAGAGGGATACAGTCAAGATCAAGGGAAGTACTAATACCACTCTATAAAGCCTTAGTAAGACCACACCTAGAGTACTGAATCCAGTTTTGGTCACCACACTATAAAAAAGATGTTGAGACTCTAGAAAAAATACAGAGAAGAGCAACCAGGATGATTAGGGGACTGGAGACTAAAACATATGAAGAATGGTTACAGGAACTGGGCCTGGCTAGTCTAGTGAAGAGAAGGACCAGGGGAGACATGGCAGCAGTGTTCCAATATTTGAGGGACTGTCACAGAGAGGAAGGGGTCAATCTATTTTCTAAAGCGCCTGTAGGCCAGACAAGGAATAATGGATGGAAACTGAACAAGGAGAGATTTAACCTGGAAATAAGAAGAAACTTTCTGACAGTGAGAACAATCAACCAATGGAACAGCTTGCCCTCAGAAGTTGTGGGAGTGTCACTACTTGAGACTTTCAAGAAGAGATTGGACTGCCATTTGTCAGAAATGGTGTAGGGTCTCCCACTTGGGCAGGGGGGTGGACTAGATGACCTACAAGGTCCTTCCCAACTCTGATTATCTGTTATTATCTGGAACAGGAAGCAAGTTCAAAGCCCAACAGAGCTTATAAATCTGTCTCTCACACATCCATGTGCTTTTTTTGCCTAGGACCTCAAACCATGTGGTCCTGCTTTTCACAATTAAGCCATCTTTCCAAATAGCCTTCATCTTTCCAGTGTCTTTCTCCACACTTGGAACTGAACCTGGATGGACATTTCTTCCAACACATCTTTATCTGAAATTATTGTCTCCAATAATGAGCATCTCCACCTTGGGTGAATTCAGTTTCAATTTATTGTTCCTCATTCCCCTGACTGACTGCACAACAAAATAATTTTTTGTTGGAAGAAAATCCAGCAAGGGGGTGGGGGACAATTGAAAATCATTGCCTTTAAATAAAATAAATATTGGAACAAATAGTGAAAGAAAGAGATGGAACAGAAAAGTAGTAGAAATTTGAATAAAATTTGGATGGGGCTTTGCTTGTTTGTGTGTTCCAGTTTCTGGCATGCTGCAGCCCATGCTGGTCCACAGACCAGGGGTTGGGGACCTCTATCCTACAGCATTATATGATCTGAGCCAGTTTTGAATCAGTTCATTAGCACAATGTTTGAAATCAATCTGCCATTTAAGCCAAAGGGGCTTATATGTTGAAGCTCTGGTCATAATTCTGAGTAATTTTCACAGGTGCTCGGTGCAGTAGATGAACTGAAAACAGGAATAAAGTTTTAATCTTCAATAGAGACCAATCACACCATAAAGCTGTGTCTTTATTTGCTACTATTGCTTGATTGGTTTAATTGTTAATTGTCAGTTTCGTACCAAAACATTAGAATGTTACTGTGTTGCCATCTAGTGTTTCTAAAGGGTATTTGCAATTTCAGGTTGGTTAGTAGAAGGAAGAAAACTGTGCGTGATTATTATATTTTCTTCTCCATTTAAGGTATCTGTAGTAAAAGAGTTTTTCTCCTACATAATAAGATTCATGTTAATGAAACTTAAGCTATAGTACTTACCAGGCACAACAATGGAAAGCAGATCCACTGTTATATGCTGAAGTTTATTTTGTAGATGAAGACATTTATAATCCCTGTTATTGGCATCACCAATACCAGCAAAATCTTCCAAGATCTTCCATTTGTTAGTGTAAGATGTTAAATAACATCTCCTCTAGGGCATATGGCCACTATAACACATTTGAGCAGAAGATTCTATCTTTGTACTGCAGTATCCTAAATTATCCCCATTCAGAAACATGATTGTTGCTGTACCTCAAGGTATGATAGGCCATTTAATAAGCATTCAAGATTGCTACAGATCCTCCAAAAGCTACAGACAGACCCATTCAAAATTATGACCCACCACAGGTTTGTTGAAGTTTGCCTCTTTAAAAAATTCAATTTAAATTTCATTGAAACATATCTTTCAAAGTTCTTGGATCAATGAGGAACTACCTGAGAACTGGAAAAGAGCTGATGTGGTCCTCATCTTCAAAAAAAAGGGGGGGGCGGGAGGGTAACAGATCCAGGAAATTATAGACCAATCAGCTTGGCATCAATACCTGGGAATAACTTGAAAAAGATAATCAACAACAAATCTGCAAACACTTAGAAGCAAACAAGTTTATAACCAGTAGCCAACATGGGTTCATCAAGATTTGCCAAACAAATCTTATTTCATTCTTCAACAAAGTGACCAAATTAGTAGATCAATTAAATGTTGTGGATATAGAATACTTAGATTTCAGTAAAGCATTTTATAAAGTAGGCCACAACTTATTTCTTAGCAAGCCAATAAAAGGATAGACAGCACCACCCCTAGCTGGATTTGTAACTGGCTGACAAATCATACTCAAGGTGCAGTCCTCAATGGAACTATATTCACATGAAGGGAGTAAGCAGTGTGGTATCCCAAGGTTCCATTTTAGGCCCAGTACTCTCCAATATCTTCATAATTGATCTAGATGAGGGAATGGAAGGGGAAACCATCAAATTTGCAGATAACATTAAGCTGCCTGGAATAGCCAACATCCCACAAGACAAGATCAAGATCCAAAAAGATCTTGACAAGAGTTGAACACTGGGTCCTATCTAACAAAATGAAGTTTAACATAGATAAAAGAAAGGTTCTACACTTAGGTAAGAACTGTACAGATATAGATTAGGTGAAACTTGACTTTTTGGAGATCTATCATCATTCCTTCATGTAAGATGCGAGAACCCAAATAATCTATTTTGCTGTGATGAAACTGACTTTGAAAATTTGACATATAGTTTTGCAGCTCATATTTTTTAAATTCAGCCTCACCAGCTTCATGTGCTCTGCCTTTGTTTAGGTGTAAATTAAAATGTGGTCTAAATACACAAGTACCTTCTTATGCAGGTGCTTGTGTAGAACTTATTTATTAGCTACATAAACACCACCAGGGTGCCCTGGCATCCTAAAGGGCAGTTGAAAGTGGTTTTCCATTCATCCCACTCTCTGATTTTCACACGATAGTAAGCTTTTCGAAGGTCCAGCTTAGAGAATATTTTGCCCTTAACCAAGTGGGGAAAGGGATAGACTTTTTCTATATAAACAGTGTTCAGTCTTCTATATGTCAGAGTCTAGCAGGGGCCTGCAAGGTGACCTTCAACCCTGAGACAAAAATTTAGTTCTATGGGGATCGTTACTGGTGTGACCAGGACACTTACCAGGGGATCATTGTAAGAGTCAGTGTTGGTTAGTCCCTGGTCATCAGCTGATGGAGTCAGAGTTCCCTTGTCCCATTTTGGGGAGGGGGTGAATTTGACAACCTCCATTTCCTTCAGTGCTGTCTCCCTATCCCATTGCAGTGCCTTGGTTGCCTTACCTACAGGGACAAGAGGGGTTTTCTTGGCTAGATGGCCAATTTGTATTCTGGTGGTTGGTGCCCCTCCTGGCTGTATTTAAAGCAGGCAGTGGAGTATGGCTGTGGGTTTTGTGGTTTTGTTGCCTCTCCTCCAGGGGTGATTCCACCCACCCCCAATGGTAATTGTTACATGCTTTGTCAATCTCCATCTCTTTAGCCAGGGCATACCAGTCATGGCAGGGACTCCCCTCAAAACACAGGTGTTGTAGAGGTTGCCATTCAATCTATCTTTGAAATAGCTGAAAAGGATATCCTCCAGCCAGTCATTAAGTTGGCACACCAAACAGAAATCCTCAGTGTACTGTGCCACCACTCTGTGACCTTGATTCATGGTTTTGATGTGGTCCCTCACTTTGCAGTCAGCTAGGGGTCTTTGAACTGCAAACGAAGCATCATCATAAAGCAATTGAAATTTCTCAGCTCCAGTGCATTCGCATTGTGGATTGTCACCATCCAGTGGGCCACAGCCCCTTCCAGTGCCATGTTGATGCTCCTCACCTTGGCACCTTCCATGGGGATCTCTGGCCCATAAACCAGCATGTATGTCAGGTCATGAGTTGGGAAGAATCCAGCTTCTGGGGATCTCCATCAAACCTCTCATCGAGGGATGGGATCTTCCAGCACTTTGCTTTTGCCTGGCCAGCTCCCACTGGGACAACAGCCCAGTGCCCCCCCCCCTTGGAGGCACACCTGTGGCTGGTATGAAATCAGCTAGGGTCATTGAAACTCCCTCTGTGATGTCTAGTGCTGACACTCGATCCCCGTTATTCTCTTCTTGGGCCTTCTGGACCTTGCAATGGCAGCCATAGCAACAATTTGTGTGCCTTCAGGGTTTGGAAGGCATTCATCATGAACTATATAGTAGCTTCAACTCTTTGGTCCTTCCTTCCCAGACTTCTTTCTTTCCGACTCCAATGAACTACCTGGGTCTCAATGAGCGTCCCAGGCTCCCAACCCCCTCCATCCACTCAGAGTTCCAGCCAGGGGGGAGGCCTAATAATTAACAGGCCTGTTAAACTGGTGACCCACAGGTCGGATGCCCACCCCAGCTCCACAAAGACAAAAAAGTCGCAATATGCCACAATACATCACATGATGCAATCGAGTTTTACACCGGTGGTCTAATATATTTTTAGATTATGCCAGTACATGCAGGTACCTCCCAGTTAATAGGATGGAGACATTGGCTTGCAATGTCATCTCTACTTTAGAGATCCTAGCTTGTGCAGAATAATATGAACACACTTGGTGTAAAATGGAGCCTTGATTGCTCTGGTTTTCTTATTATTAGTAGGGAAGGCTGCATTTGTCATAAATAATAACAAGTCTGATAAAAACAAGAATATCCCACAATTATGGGAAAAAGTAATTTAATTCCTATCTGACAGCTTGCCTAGAGTAAGAAAATTGTCTACATAAGAACAAAAAAGAGTCATCAGACCATAGGCTTAACTTAAACACTTTAAACACTTTAAACCACCAAACTGACTCCCCCTTTAAGATTCTTAATAACAGATATAATCCCTTGGAGCAGGGCGTGGGTGGGCCGGATGCATCATGCACTGGCCATACCCACGCCCAGTTTAACGAAGGGGGGGGAAGTCCCGATATATCAAGTGACACTGCCATGATGAGGTGAGTTTGACACCCCTGCCTTAGACGATAAATATGGTTTGAGAGTTAATTCTGTTAAAACCAATTGGTTGACCTCTATAGAACCCCATTGTTAGTCTCAAATCTATATCTCAGATCCAAAGAGCTCACAGGTTTTATAAATATTGCTAGCTCTTTTTATTATTTTGTAAAATAAAAGGAGTATCCTGCTATTATTTCTGATTTCTTTAGAACAGTGATATGGATAAAATCACCATGAGATTTCTTTATGCAATCTTCAAATGGCATTCAACATAAAGTAAAATGCAGTTTCACATTTTAAAGTTTTTCATTGAAGTCCTGGCTACCTGGTTTTATGTGTACGCCAAATCTTGGACCAGTTCTCAAATTTTCCATTTTTACGCAGGCAACCAAAACAGGAAGTCTTAGAAGCTACTATATAAACTACAATACTGTTGTGGGCTATACATGTAGGATTACAACTGCAAATTATGATTGATCTCTGGTATACTCAATTCAATATAGAAGAGATAAAATTAACAAGTGCTGCTTTTTCCATTCCAATCAAACAAACAAGAATAGAATGGTTGTGATTTCTGGAATTCTAAGTCAGAGAGCAAACACTCTAGACCTGGATTTATGACTCAGCATGTCCTTGAAAGCCAATCAGAATCCACATAAAGCTCACCAAACCACTGGTGAATATTATAAATACAATATGTAGAAAGAAGAATCATGGAGGACTATTGCAATTTAATAGAAAAATAAAATGGGATACATTATTATATCTAGTAGATCTCAATAATCTATTCAAGTCAGCTAAGAAATCACATGGCATGACAAAATATAATGCAGTTAAAAATAACCTAAAATGGGAACACGTACTGAATATTACAGAAAGGCAATTTTGTCACAGAATGGCAATCAAAACAGTTTTGAGCACAGTACTACAGGCTACTTCTGCTGCCTCCCAGCTGCCTGCAATTCGGCAGTTCAAAACTCACCAGCCTCAAGATTGATTCCACCTTCCATCCTTCTGAGGTGGGTAAAATGAGGACCCAGATTGTTGGGAGCAATATGCTGACTGTGTAAACCACATAGAGAGGACAATAAAGCACTATAAAGCAATATATAAGTCTAAGTGCCTTTGCTATTGCTATTTGGTGTGACAGCATTCCATAAGCTTTTGGTAATCAAGTGTTGAGCTTTCAGAACCTTGTCTCTTTTTGCTACAATCTCTTCAACTCCAATACTTGGCTTCAATTTCCCAAACAGAAAAATAAATAAATTAAGAAAGTAAATTTATGTGTTTAAATCAAATTGAGAATTAAATAAACAATTATATTATTATTTATTTATTTATTTTTGTCAATTGCTTACAAGATAATAGGTATAAGTAAAAATATAGTTATGAATACATGGATACATATAAGAAAAAAAAGAAACAATAGGACAGGGACGGTAGGAACATTGGTGCGCTTATGCACGCCCCCTACAGACCTCTTAGGAAAGGGGTGAGGTCAATAGTAGACAGTCTAAGGTTAAAGCTTTTTGGGTTTGGGGAAGAAACCACAGAGTCAGATAGAGTATTCCAGACATTGACCACTCTGTTGCTGAAGTCGTATTTCCTGCAATCAAGTTTGGTGCAATTAACCCTGAGTTTGTATCTATTGTTTGCTCTTGTGTTGTTATAGTTGAAGCTGAAGTATTCATTGATAGGTAGGACATTGCAATGTATGATTTTATATACTATACTTAGATTGGACCGAAGGCAGCACAGTTGTAGGTTTTCTAGGTATAGAATTTCAAGTTTGGTGGCATAAGGTATTCTGCAATGAGTAGAGGAGTGGAGAACTCTTCTTGTGAAATATTTCTGGACTTTCTCAACTGTGTTAATATCAGATATGTAATGTGGGTTCCAGACTGATGAGCTGTATTCAAGTATTGGTCTAGCAAAAGCTTTCTATGCTCTAGTTATTAGTGTAATATTACCAGAGAAAAAGATTAGGTAAGATTAGGTTAACAACTATTAACACCTTTTTGGCTATGTAGTTACAGTGGGCTCTAGCACTTAGATCATTAGAGGTGAGCACTCCAAGATCATTGACAGAGTTTGGATTATTAACAAGGTCTTGACTATTCAGCCTATATTTTATTTTCTGAAGTTGCCATTTGCTTGACCATTCTGATACATAGTCAAGGTCTTTTTGAAGGGTAGCAGTATTGTCTGTGGTGTTGAATAGCTTTACATCATCAGCGAAGAGAACACAGTTGCTCTTGATATAATCACAGAGGTCATTTATGTAGAGTATGAAAAGAGTTGGTCCTAGAACACTGCCTTGGGAGACACCACTGTTGACAGGTACAGAATTTGATAGGACGCTCCCAATTTTGACCATTTGTTGTCTGTTTGACAGGAATGCTTCTATCCAGTTATGCAGGTGTCCAGAGATACCGTAAGATTTTAGTTTTAGGAGTAGTTTGTCGTGTACCACTGAATCAAAGGCTTTACAGAAGTCTATGTAGATTGCATTTATTGCTTTGCCCAGATCGAGTTGTGTAGTCCATATGTTTTTGCAGTGTAAGAGTTGCAGATTACAGGATAATTTTTTCCTGAAACCAAATTGTTTATTGGAGACTAGGTTGTTTGTTTCTAAGTGGAGGATAATGGATTGGTTAATAATTGATTCCATGACTTTACAGGTGACGCAGCATAAGGAGATTGGTCTGTAATTTTCAACTAGGGTGGGGTCTCCCTTTTTGAAGATGGGGATGACCGTGGCTTGTGACCATAGTTTTGGCAAGGAGCTGGTCCTGAAAGATTTTTCAAAGATTATGCTTAGAGGTTCGGCTATGGCAGTGGATAGCTTTTTAAGAAGTAGGCACATATTCCGTCCAGTCCAATAGATAGAGATAGTTTTAGATTGCGTAGTGCTTTTTCAACATTGTCTTCTGTAAAATCGATATGTATTAGATCATTGTAGTTGTCTGTGGTTCGACTAGGAAATACTGGGCATTATTACAAATACTGAGCCAAAGAATGTGTTAAAGAGGTTGGCTTTAATAGTGTCGTCGTTGCAGTCTTTACCATTAAGTCCTTTCAGGGATGGGATGGACCTTGAGTCTTTTAATTTGTCGTTTACAAAATTGTAGAATGCGTGGGTGGAATTGGTGCATAGAAGGTTTTCTTCTTGTTTAATGTGATAATTGGTGCATTCAGTTTTTATCTGGTGGCATAAACTTTTGTATCGGTTTTGAAGTTGGCAACGTGACCAGATTTGTTTTTCCGCCAAAGTGATTTCTTTTTGGATTGAAGCTTCCTTATTCTTATGGGTAATCTGTTTTTTCTGTTTTTGGTAGTTGTTAATGATACGTATAGTTTGATGACTCTTTTGACTTCAAGTAAAAATATGTTGTAATGGTCTTCTACAGTATTGCATCCAGTGAATAGAAATTGCCAATCAAGGGATGAGAGATCGTTGTTTATAAGATCATAGTTGCCTTTTTTGAAGTTATAATTGGGGGTTCTGTCATGATGATTTTTGTGTGGATGTATGTTGAGACAAAAGTCTATCATGTTGTGGTCACTGTTGGAAAAGGGTTCTTTAATTTGTATTCTGTAAATTGAATTCAAACTATTGCAGAAGATGAGATCGAGGCAGTTGTTAAGTCTAGTGTTGTTGGTTACCAGTTATTCTAGTCCCAGATTTGTTACTGCATTGTATAAGGTTGCATGTGTGGGTTCAGTTGTACATTCATTAAGGGTCCAGTTAATATGAGGTAAATTGAAGTTACCAAGAAATATAAAAGCGTGTGGGCAGGATGCTGCCCATGTTAGTAGTGTATTTAGCTAGTTTGCATGTTCGATGACATAATCAGGGGCTCTGTAACATAGTAAGAACCAAAATGTGATATTTAAGGACAGTTCACAGACGATGGTCTCAGGAATAGCAAGTTCCTGGGTAACTTGGATGTTTTTTAGATGTAGGGACTTTTTATAGAAGATAGCAACACCACCTCCTCTACGGATTTCACGATCTGATCAGTAAACATGATAGTCTATTATTGTGGTAATGGAGTCAGGGAGAGATGTTACTGTGGTAATGGAGTCAGGGAGAGATTTAGTATATCTAATTCACATTCATACCACATAGCTAAAGCATGTAGCAATTCCAATATGCCCACAGCTGTGTTGTGGAAGTGTCATTCATTTTCATCCAAAATGTGTCATTCATTCATTCACACTCTGTCTATAATTTTAAGAGTTATAATGCAACAGATTTATGCAGTGTGTGTAGTTGTTCATCTCAAATATAGTGGGAAGCCATGTGTTCCTCTTTATGTTTATGTGCTCCTTTTTCCAATTGTTTTTTTCTTTGTCCCTCGATTTGTAAGAGCTCTTTGTGGAACCATTCTGGTCTTCTGTGATGTTTTTTCTTTCTTTCTCTGTGGTAATGCATTTGCTTGGGCTTTCATTATCTCATTTTTCAGTGTTTCCCAGGTGTCTTGAACTGTTTTTCCTTCTAGGATATCCATTTATCCTCGTCCTCTCTTAGCTTGTTGAAGTCAGCTCTCTTAAAGTTTAAAATATTAGCCTGGCTTGGTTTAAGTTACCTTTCATTACCCTAATGTAAATTCAAATACATCATAGTCATTCTCTCCCAAAGTTCTTGTCACTTCTACTCTCTCAACCATTTCATCCCTCTTAGTAAGAATTAAGCCCAGTACAGCTGTCCCTCTTGTTCCCTCAGGTGGCAAGCACAAAGAATTTATATTATTTATTGCACACAGCCCATTTCACTGGAATAAAGATGTGTGGTTTCATTCTATGTGCCTCTTATAAAAGCTTAGACTACTTATTCTTAGTTGAGAAGCTGCTTTGATAAGAATTTCTTAAATGCCTTCTATAAGGCATAGTTAGCATAGTATTTATGCAATGCTAAACCTCTGTATTTTAGAATAAAAATAGCTATGGATCCTCTTTTTCAGCAGAATGAAATTCAGCATGTTTCTTGGATTTAGAAAACAACAACATATTTTAATTAACCTAAAGCAGCAATTAAGTAAATTGCATGACAGGCAAAATAAATGAAAAAGGAACTCAAATGGATGGGACTTTAATAAAAAGAAGAAAATAAAAATAGTTTTGGAAATACTTCCAATACAAATAATGAAGCCACAAAATAAAACAATGTGGACAGATATTTAATGAAGGTCTAAAAACAGAAAAAGGTATATATGGAAAGTAGAAAGAAGAATTTAAGAATGATGGGAATTACAGACATGGAGTATCTGTTTATTTTGAATGAGTTTGAATCTTCAAAGTCAAATCAACAACATTATAGGATCCTGATGTAATGAGTGGATGATTTGGCTGAAAATTTATATACTGCATTTCTTTATAAAGAAATAACTTCATAGCAATATTTGTTTGTTTGTTTTCTATAGATGCCTATCCCAAAAAATGACCTTGGCTGGAGAACAATCGTAAAGTCAACTAAAACCAAATACAAGCATAATATAAAAATAAATATATAAATATAGCAATCAAGAAACACTGCAACCATAAATATCAATATAAACAAGATACAGGGCTTTTAACCTGCTTGAGGCCCCAAGCACATAACCAGATCTTCAAGATCTTACAAAAAATATTCCAATCTCTGGAAGGATAATATTCCAGAGGTCAGGGGCTATGGGCAAGAATGCACACCTCTTAGCCTCATAAGCCAACATTGCTTGGCTGGTGAGACCAGTAGCATACCGAACCTATTGGAGAGAATTGAATGGATAGAAATAACTGAATAGAGACCTTGAGTATCCTGGTCACAAGCCATGAAGGGCTTTAAAGATAACAGCCAGCACTTTGAATTTCACTTGGAAAAACAATGACAATCAATGCAGCTCATACAAGTGTTGTCAAATGCCTTACTGAAATATCTGAAGTATTCTATATCCACATCATTTCCTTGATCCACAAATTTACTCAATTTATCAATGAATGCAAAAAGGGTTGTGTGCAGTAGTGGGATTCAACAAATTTTACTACTAGTTTCTGTGGGTACGTGCTTTGCGTAGACGAAGCGTTCTAAAATGGGCAATTTTAAGCTTGAAAAATTACCTTACCATCAATGCTGGTGAATAAAACAGCTGAGGCGCGGCAATCCATTCTGCCGCTGAGCTACAAACAAAGGAAATATAGGACAGTAAAGGGCGGGGGCTGGTGGGTGGGGCCAACTGCTAACCGGTGTTACCAGATCGCTAGAACTGATGCGAACTGGCAGCATACCACCATTGTTTGTGTGGCATGATCTGATTTTTACAAACCATGTTGGCTTCTAGTGTTACCTTATTTGAATCTGGTGCTTAATTATCTTTTGCAGGATTTCCCTAGATATTGCTGTCTAGCTGATTGGTTTATAGTTTCCTGGATTCACCTTTTCCCCACTTTTGTAGACTGAAACCACATCAGCTCTTTTTCCTCTTGTCCTCTTGTAATTCCACCATGCTGCAGGACCTCTGAAAGATTTTGTTCAATGGTTCCAAGATCATACCTGACAACTCTTTGGAATGTAAACCATCTAGTCCTGGCAATTTGAAGTCATCTGGAATGGATAGGTATTCTATTACCATTTTCCTACTCATTTTGACCCGCGTTCCTGTTCTGTCTCCATAGTGCTGCTTTTGATAGGTAGAACTATTTTTCCCCTTTTGCATGAAGAGAGAAGCAAAGAAGGGTTTTATTTTATTTATTATTTGTTTATTAAGTGTGTTTAATTTATTGGCCACCCTCGAAATTAAGCATTAACATCCTAGCAGATAAATATTTCTAAAAATATAAAAATATAAATCACAATCCGAATAAAACTATAGTTAAAAATGGGAAGGAGGGAGGTAACAGGATGTGTGGGGGAAGGTGAGATTACCTCTTAGTTCATCAACCACCTCCAGTGTAATGTTATCTCTTTGGAGCCCCAAACCATCTGACAGAGCCAAGTCTTCAGATTCTTTTGGAAGGATGGAGGTCAGAAGGGTGGAGCCAATCTCGCTTCAGGAGGTAAGTTGTTTCAAGGGGTAGGAACCATGGCAAAGAAAGCTTCTTTGGACTCCCATCAGCCAGAATTCCTTGACTGATTGGGCTCCCAACATTCCTCTTCTTCCAGCATGGGTGAGTCAGGCCAATCCCAGTGGGAAGAGATTATTCTGCAAGTAACCTGGACCCATGCAGTCTTTAAAAGTAACAACCAAGACCAATAACCATCCCTCCCTCCCCGGGTTGAAACTTCTGAATGCTTTCCAAAGGTAGTCTCATATAGAGCATATTGCAGTATTCCAGATATGAGATGATCAGGGCTTGAATGACTGAGTGCAAAGACTTCTGATCTGGGAAAGGCCACAACTAGTGTATAGTCCAAACTTGTGAAAGGCTCTTCTAGCTGTGACTGCCACCTGCTATTCAAGCAGGAGTTCCAAGTCCAGAAGAACACCAAGTTACAAACCAGATATGTCTAGGGTACTGCATCCCATCCAGAAGTAAGTTGATTAAAGTCCCAGATCTGGAAACTCAAAGCCATTTGCACCCAAAGCCCTTCAGTCTTGCCAGAATTCAGCTGAAGTCTGTTGTTCCCCATCCAGGCTCTCCAGTCACCACAAGAGGGCAGCAACAGCATCACTTGGATCACCAGGAATGGAGATGTAAAATGGAGTATCATCAAAATAGTGATTGTAGTTCAACTTCTGGTGGCAAGTGATTTCACCCAATGGCTTCATGTAGAAGTTAAAAAAAGGAATGACAAGAGAACTGAGCCCTGCTGCATACCACAAATGATTAGCTCTCACTCCCTATTAACACCAATTGGGACTGGTCTTAGAGAAAGGAGCCAAACCAGCACAAATCTGTGCTGCCCAGCCCTGAACCCTGCATCTGACCCAAAAGATACCATGGTCAATGATATAAAAGCTGCTGAGAGAGCAAGGATGGTTGCACTACCTTTGCCAGAGATCAACAACAAGTGCAACCAGTGCCATTTCTGTCCCATAACCATGCACGAATCCTGACTAGAAGAAATTGAGGTAATTACAGACCTATCAGCCTGACATTAATAACTGATAAGATCCTGGAAAAGATAATTAAACAACAAATCTGGGAACACCTAGATGCAAGCAAAGTTTTAACCAAAAGCTAATATGAATTTGTCAAAGGACCAGAAAAATGCTGCGGACATACCTGTGTTTCCCTGAAAATAGGACCTCCCCTAAAAGTAGGCCCTAACACCTTATTACCTCATGCACTAAATATAAGCCCTACTCCCAAAATAAGACCTATTTAAGTGCGTGCAGCTGGTGCCTGCCATTTCCTTTAGTTACCTGTAGTGACCCAACACGAAGTGAGAAGGTGAGGGAGTGGGGAAAGAACTGCCTAAATCGCCACTGCCAAACAACTGATCTGCCACTTTGAGAGCAGGCATGTCTTTTCCTTTTCCTTTTGGAGCCTTAATGGACTCCCCCAAAAAGCTGATTTGCCGGAGCCAGCATCCCTTTGCTAAACAGAACTACCTCTTGCTTTCAGAGCTTTAATGGTCTCCCTGAAACAACTGATTTGCCAGAGCCAGCATGTCTTTACTAAACAGAACTGCCTCTTGCTTTTGGAGCCTTAACCACCTCCCCAAAAACAGTTGATCTGCCAGAGTCTTTGAGTCTTTGCTAAACAGCAGATCTACCTTCCCACAATATAGTTGGGCCCCATTTGTCCAACCAGGCCAAGCCCAGAATCATAGCTTCAGTCATTTTTGGTGTGACCATGAAGCAGATCATCTCCCGGTGCATAGCCATCTCCAACCTTACGGGCTCTGTGATGTGGATGGTAGGGGCTTCCCCAGCAGGGATCCATCCTCCTGCTCAAATTGCAGTGGCTTGACCAACCGTCATGTCCTAACCCCCAGCTTATTGACTGCTGACAAGTTAATCAGACACCAGGCACACCCAGAGTCAATCAACGCCTTGAACACTCCATGAGCCTTCCTTCCAGGGGCTGTGAGATTCACTGGGACCATGAAAGGTCCATTGAATGGGGCATTCATCCTCTACTATTCCTTTTTTATTTTTTGCACTCATATTGTCTGTGAGTCAAAATAAACATTCACTTTAAATCAATATGTAAACCCATTAACCCACAGGCTTGAGGTGGTGGTTGGGATTTGGCACAGTGGTTCCCTGGGGTGGTGCTAGGATTTGCAATTGTGTGTTTTATCTTATTTAACAACCTTTCTACCCAGTTGTTAAGTGAACCAGCTGATAATCTCCCAATGGTAAATTCCCCATTGACTTTGCTTGTCAGGAGGTCACAAAAGGTATGGATCAGTTGCCAAACTTCTCATGTTGACCATGTGACACCCTGTCAATGTATGGCTTGGGATCTGCTGTTTAGCAAGGACATTGCAGGCTCTGGTAGATCAGCTATTTCAGGAAGCAATGGTGGCGCTAGGTGGGAGGGGCAGCTTGCCCGCCCCATTCCCAGCAGGGTAAAAACTGGGGGGAGATATAAGACCTCTCTGAAAATAAATCCTGGTGCCTTTTTTGGCAGCTTAAAAAATATAAGACCCAGTCTTACTTTCAGGGAAACACGGGTAATTTACTTTGACTTTAGCAAGAATTTGATAAAGTGGACTACGACTGATCACTTGATAACATAGAAAAATGTGGGTTAGATAGCACTACCACGAGGCGGAAGGGTAACAAATTAAAGAAAGGAGCAACTAGAGCTAAGGAGAAATTTCCTGTCAGTGAGAAACATTAATCAGTGGAATGGCTAGTTCCAGAAGTTGTAGGTGCTCCATTATGGGATTTTTTTAAAGAAAAGGTTGGACACCATTTTTCTGAAATGGCTTAGTGTCTACTGCTTGAACAGGGGTTGAACCAGAAGATCCACAAGGTCCCTTCCAGGTCTATTATCCCAACTGATGTCAGGGTAGTTAAAGTCCCCCGTTTCTACAGTGATGTGTTTCCTGCATACCTTAGCTAAATGATTAGCAAAAAGTTCACCAATTTCCTCTGTTTGGTTGTGTGATTTGTAGTATACTATTAGAGGAAACTAGAAATGACTATCACGATGTCATTTCTAGTTTCCTCTAATTTTCACCAAAATTCATTCAAGAAGTCTTTCATTCTTGGTGTTGTGTATTTTTGTAGATAGTATTTCTCTATTCCTTAAGTATATCAGTATTTTTCTTTGTTTCTCAAAAGCTCTTTTTTAGCACATTGTCACTGATAGATGCATCCTTCTTTAGTTCATGTTTGGCATATTTTAGTATTCAGCATGTGGATATGCTGTTGTGGTATTTCATTGTTCATCCTGTGTATTGATATTTATATATGTGTGTGTGTGTGTGTGTGTGTGTGTGTGTGTGTGTGTGTGTGTGTGTAATATTTTGTGAGGGGTTCAAAAGTCCTGTCCTTGATATTTTGAAATTTATGTTAGAAATGACATTTGATGCCCTAGCTGAAGGATTTGGCCTCAATTGCTCCCTCTCTGCCATGAGATGATTGCATAGTGAAATACTGACTCTTATTTAAGAAAGATGGGGAATGCAACACGACTCCCAGACTAGCAGTGCTAAATGCACCTTCGATACTATTTAGAGTACTTAAATGCCTGCTAACCTCCTGGGTGCCAAATGGAGGGGAATGATAGAGAACTAGTGGTTTTTAATACCCTTAATTGTAAATTTTATTGTACTTCAAAACTTTGGATCCTAAGCTTTAAATTTTAGTATACTTCAAAATTTTGAATCCTAAAGTTTCAAAGTTGCAATTATTTTTGTTTTGATTGATACACATTGAAATCAATAAATGCATTATTTTGGGCAATGACAATTTATAGAACAAGTACAATCAATAATTTTCAGTAATAGACAGCAATGAAATAGTGAGAAGTATTTATACATAAATAAGGAATGCACCTTGATGATGCCAATATAGTCCAGTGTATAATCTAATACCTGGATTATATACTGGACAGTAAGTAACATTTTTTTCCTTTAGAAACCTGCCTTTATTTGTACCATCATTAAAATGTCTGGATATAATTTCATATTTCTAGAAAGTGTTAGGTTTTTTTTGTTGTTGTTATGTTTTTCTTGGTGAGTGTTTTCCCTATAGTTACAAGCCTCCTGATATAATGACTGTGGTTCACAGAGTTCCTTCAATAAGATGCTATGGCAGAAACCAAACGCAGATATAAATTCAGTGGCTATTAGCCACCAGAAAGCTAACAAACATGGACTGGAAGGCATAGGAATTTTTCCACCAGTGCTAGCCAACATGTGATACTCCATGCTGCCTGTGATTCAGAAGATAGTATAGCTCCAAAAGATGAGCAAATATTGATGGTGAGATCATCCATGAATTATTCTGTGCCTTTATTAGTAATGAGCATTACCCTGATAATAGCAAATTTCATAGTTCAGTTAAGGTAAAGAAGGGTTTCTTTTATTTGATCCAGATACTCCCACATTTAATTTCAGTGACTCATGTCATGCATGTATATATTCCTATATATAGGTAACATAAAATAAACTTTTAGTGTTTTTAACTTTACATCTGCTCCTAGTTTCTTGTGCCTGAGAGTTGCAGTGTTTTTCGATCTCAGCAACTTTAAAATACAGATTTCAGCTCCCAGATGACCCAGACATCTCCAGTCAGCATGTTAGTTATATTGTTTACTGATTCTTTTTGTGTGAGGGAGGATTATTTTTTTAAATTATTGGGAATCTCTTTGTCTTACCCTGAGATCAACACATCTATGAAAACAGACTTTTATTTTGAGGTATAAATGTGTCTCGATGCTTTATTTAATAAGTGATGCACAGTTAAGCCTAGAAACGGTTACAGATTTATTTTTCAGCATCAAAAGTTTGCATTAATTGAGATTTCCCTTATCAAGGTACAGAAAGAAGCCTCTTCCTTCTAAGGAGAAGCTTGCAATGTATGCAAGACATAGCGATGGGTGATCTCCCACTGACAGGAACAGTGAACGACAAAGATTTTTAGTTGTCAAAAGTGCTAGTGATTAAAAGCAGAACACTATTTATCCTAAAAGGAAAACAAAATAATCTATGGTATTAATCAAGAGGAAAGGGAAGATTCTGATGATTTCTTAGCTACTGATGGCTACAGTGACAAAAAGGTTTACACATTCCAATTATTTCAGATCAATTCATCCTAGAAGAAAATGATATTATTGAATGAAAGATATAAGAGACGAAGAATGGAAGAATTAGGCTTCCATTATTTCACACAATGTTAAAAACTGAACCTACAAGTTCTCTGTATTCTTGAATGGTAAAAATGGAACAGTCATTTCACTGGATATTATGTGAAACAGTAAAATTTTCTAAAAGTTTCATGAAAACCAAAGGAATATTTGCAACATCAGTTATTAGAAAATCTCCTTCTAACACATTTCAGTTGAACCCAACAGGATTAAAATACATGGATTTCCACATTTTGATATTACTGCAAAAAGGCATGCAAAAAGAATGTTGAGCTCAAAAATGTGGAAAACTCACTTTTGAATATTATTGCCAAGATTTGTCATACAATTTCCTTCTGTCACTCATAGCTATCTCACCCATTTTTGTGAATAAATAATAAAAAGAACAGAAATGTTATTTTTTGTAGGAAATTTCCAGATCATTCATTTGGATCTATAGTTAATAAAGTATTGTATGCATAGAATGAAATCTATTAAGTTTTATATTATTTATATATTATATATAATGTATATATTAAGGTATACATATTTTTTAAAAGACAACATATTTTAAGAAAGATATATGAGTTAAACACATAGAGATTAGGGATATACCTTGAAGAATTTCCATATTTCAGAAATTACTGATTTTAAAACTGTAGTTATATTTTTGTTGGTTTGATGTGAATGTGCTGATTGCAGAATAATAAAATGCAGAACCGATGCAGATTAGATTTTAGAATCTCACAGGAGACCAATTTTAAATATAATTCAAGTAGAATATGCAACGCTTTAGGAGTATACACAAAAGAGAAAACATATTTTCTTTTGATCAAATTATCAAAATGTTTTAGAAGGACATGGTTTAGCAGAAAAAAAATCTAGAGGAATCTCAGAGTGATTTTACAGGTGACAAGATAAAAGTTTATAAGCATGTACTCTTTTCTTCTTTTTCCGTCCTTTATTCTCTATGAAGCCACAACTGCCTGCTTCATATTCTATTAACCTCACCCCATTCCTAAGAGGTCTGTAAGGGACATGCATAAGCGCACAATCATGCCTACGGTCCCTGTCCTATGGTCCCCAATTATTAGTTCCTATTTAAACTTATGTTTATTCTTACTTCTATTGTATTGTAAGTTTTTGACAAAATAAATAAATAAAATAAATAATATTCTCTGGCCAGAAGTTTCTTTCTTCAGCTCCCAGAATGACATAAGCTACCGGCCCACACACTCCCAACCTTTATAGTAAATTTTCTTCTCTGTATCCTCACCTGCTGCTGCTACTGAAATTACATCATAAAATGGGGATGTGGTAGCTATTTACTTGCAGAGAAAAGATAGGGCTTGCCTTTCTCTTTTAATCTTTCACTGCTTTCTCCACTATCATTAGATTATGAGTCTGCAACATCACCAAGGAAGTCCTTCAGCCTTGATTTTTTCTTCACATTTACTCTCTCCACTTCTGCTTGGAACAATAATATGTTATTCCCTATCAAGAAGAATAAACAGTTCTGATTGCTACTTAATCAAGACCATGCATGCTTCAGTTTTGATAGGGATCATTTGCATAGTATTTCACCTACTGCTTAAACTTATTGTAAGTAGATCATTCTAAATATTACAGATCCATGCAGAATATTACTGTTTATCCCAGTCAAGTACAAATTCATCTGTTAATTGTTGTAAACTTATGTCTTCAATATGAACATGCAATTATGGAACCATAATTTATTTAGAATATAGTATGTTCCTGATATTCTTATATGGCACATATGAAGAAATGCATTCTGCTCTGAAAACTGTATTCATTCCAAGTTTGATGCCAACAAATGGAAGCATTGCTCCTACGTTTTTTATGCTGGGTCATCCCAGGCCAGAGATGCAACAGTGAAGTTTGTACTGAAGTTTGAATAGTATGTCTGTATAAAGTGTGCATGTACTTTGACTCCTATAATACGGAGAATGTTTTGGGGTTTTTGTTTTTGTTTTTTGTTTGTTTTTCCTTTGCTTTTAGCATTGGATGACAATATGATGCAATTGAACGGAAAGTCATCTACCTACACAAGCATATTTTTAGCTTCATGGATTACTTGACATTATGTGGCAAATATTTGACAGTATTTGATTGTTTGATTGGCATTACAATCTTAGTATAGACATGTTCTGTATTAAGAAACAACTCCCATGTGGGTGACATTTGACTTGCATTTTTTAAACTAGACTGATCTGTATTCCAAGGTTCTATATATAATAACATATTCCATTGCATATTCCTTTATAGCTCTTGGACTTTTTTTTAAAAAAGGGATAGGGTTGTAGTAATTAGGAAGCAAGATAAGAAACTGAGCAGGGTGTATTGTTTCAAACACTGTGTTTAAATAAAAACAGTAGTACAGAATATCACAATAGCCAGCTAAATATAGTAATGGATTAGAAAGCTATTGTTTCCAATCCTTCCATATAAACTTAGACTCTTTAAATGGAATGCCACTTGACCTTTCATCAGCCAGTGTTTGTATTTAAGTGATGCAGGGACAACAGATCACCCATTGTAGGTGTCCCGTGTTGACATGACAGGCTCTTGTATTTCATGCAGTCATGTTCAGGAGACATAAACCCAGCACTCCTGAGCACAAGAAAGATCTTGCCATCCAGGGATCAGTATCGCCTGCACCTTATAATGGCATGAAAAGTTTTTTCAACTTATCCCAGCTCGTACTTACTGCTGGCCACCTAAGACCACTGCCAGTTCTTAGACATTCAAAAATCACTTATGTTGAAGTGGAGATTCTTGATGCCCACAGCAAAAAGCAGATCTGTGTAGTAGATAAGGTAAGTTTTTAGGTGTGCTTTTAGCAGTACATTGCAGAGTACGTGTCTTTTTTTAAAAAATACAATATTTTGCTGTCTTAAAGATTTTATTTTAATCTTTGCATTGGCTTAATGATTTTTCTCCTCAGAAATTGTATTTCTGTATTGTATTTCTATTTTTTTCTGCTGATTAATCCACAGAATAGTACCAATAGGTGATACATACATTGCAGTGTTTTAAAAATATTTTATGTTAAATAAGGCAAACCATAATATAGCTTTCATGAAAACTCACTTTAATGATCCACTGTAATTTTTAGACAGGATTATGAATCAAACAAATGTGAATGTATGACCTTGCTTTTGAAATTGACAAAATGTTGCTGAATGATTCCTATTGTGCCTAGCCCTCAAAATCAAATGTCTATAGATAAGGGTTTTTTTTAATTATTTGGTTTCCATTATTTAAATGTTACAGGATACCATCTGCAGCAGCTCACTGGTTCTCAAGAGATGGAGCAAAAGATCTTTCCCTTAGATTTTGACATATTTTTAAATAAGTAATATTTGCTTAATATTACTTCTTTTGCTATGTAGTGCTAATATTTTATATCCAATTCTATTTAACATTTGCTCTTCTGATAGTTTCAGTATTATATTATTGACATATTCTAAAACTTAGTTTCTGAAAAATCATACCCATATTTATACACAAAACATCTCATATAATATGCTGAAAAATTTTTATACAGAAAAGCAAATTTGTACTATAGAATATTCAGAAGCATTATAAATCCTTACAGCAACAAATATATAAGGCACTTAGAATTATTATCTCGAGTTTGCAGAGATTGACAGGATGGTTGGCCTACAGAATTTCTATGGGAAAATTAATTTATTACCTCAAGTTAATTTCCTTGTGATTTATAATATTTTTAAATACTGCTCATTTTCTTCTTTGAAGCGTAGAGACATGAGTCAGAGTAATGTCATAATAAGTTTATATACAGTTCATAGATAGATAGATAGATAGATAGATAGATAGATAGATAGATAGATAGATAGATAGATAAATAGATAGATATGGAAGCTACATGGCTAGATATAATTGTAAGAAGGAATGAAACTACTGACCATCAGACCAAATGCTTTCAAGAAAACATCCTAATATATTTTGCAGCAGAAGGCCAAGTATAAAAGTTCCCATTTCTCCATGTTAATGACTAGGTCTGGATTATTAGCTGTTTTAAATCTACTTTGGCGTTCTATTGTAACATCTATTTTTACACAGAACATTTATCTCTGTATGAATATTGCCGTATGAGCATTTGTTCTTTTAAGGGGCTACTGTAATGTCTTAAATGTCAATTCTTAATTTATTTGTCCATTTTTCCTTTATCTCAAGACCTCCTGGAAGCAGGGATTATTAAAATACTATTTGAGTTTAATTACTGAATCAACATAAAATCAGGGTTTTTCTGTGTTGAGGACATTTAGATTTCACAAGGTCTTAGACATTTGTCTGTATTCTTTGTGATTGGAACTTAAGTGACATTTAAAAAAAATTAAACATAGCTTATATATTAGTGAAATTATGATATTAGTAAATAGATCAAAACATTATGAATAAATCTTCATTCTGAGATAATAAAATTCATTCAATCTAACTTACTCTATCTTAACAGAATATCTAACAAATACTTAAATATTTGTAACTGAAAGAAAGAGGCCCTAAAAGTGCTATAGATTGGCTGGTTTTGTCTGCTGCATATGAAACTGCTCAAACTAAACTAAATGAACTTTTGAATTGATCTTGTGCAGCTTCTGTCTGGATGCTGGATCCTTAAATATTCAATATTTTGATTAAGTATATATATGGAAATACATGTGGGTGTATGCCTACACATTTTTATCTTGCCCCCATTTTTTTTCAGGTGCCACCATCATCAACACTTCTTGATGTAAAACATAAGTTTCACAAAATATGTAAGCATCTAATTTTTTATTTAGTTGTCAAATTTAGATACTTTACTTTAAATTAAATTACTATTTTACTATTTCTTTGGACCAAACTCATCAGAGGATTCAGAGCAAGCTATATAGGTAGAATATTTGCAAACTGAGCATGCTTCAGAAAGAGCTATGTAAAGATATTGGGGTATATTATTTGGTGGTGGTAGAACTGTGTACTTTTAATTGTGTTGGTAAAGATGAATTAGTCAGCAGTGTTGAAAATAAACTGTGTGCAATTGGTCCTCTAATATTATGGATAATGTAACACTTGAATTCTAAATGCACTTACCTCTCCAAATACGATTTTTAGTTGGATATATTTATTTCTGTTAATAAGGAACAGTTCCCTCCAAAATAATGTTTCAGTGTGGAGAATTCTTTGTTTGCCCATTACCTTTCATTCTTTCATTCTTCTCTACTTCTATTTTTTCTTCCCTCCTTTTCTATCTTGTTCCTAATTAAATTGTTCACATTCCATGTCCATGATCATTTCTTTTCTGCTTCCACTACTGAGGCTACAACATTGAAAATTATGATTATCAGCAGAGACTGAAGAATCCAATGACATGAAATTGCAGAGTTAAAATGCTCAGTTCTTCCCCCACCCCCACCCGAAGTGGTAGGATTCAATTTTTTTGCTACCGGGTCTGTGGGCATGGCTTGGTAGGCGTGGCAGGGAAAGAATACTGTAAAATCTCCAGTCACGGTCTGCTACCAGTTCTCCAGAACTGGTCAGAACCTGCTGAATACCACCTCTGCCCCGCTCCCTAACACTTCATGCATGTTATTATTGCAGCTTGTCCCTATTACCTGAGATGAAGCTCTTGTCAGAAGTAGAAAGAGCAAGTACTGATAAACATCCAGTTTTTTACAGAGAAAGAAGTGCATTCATTGTTCATAGGAAATATATTCCATAATCTGTTTTCTTATTCCATGTTATAACAATGAATTCAAATTCAGGATGACTTCAACATTAAAAGACTTGTGCCTTTAATTCTTTGTCATGGCAATCCAAATAAGCATCAGCTTTAATTAATTAACCTACCAATTAGGGTTAAAAGCATTAATGTATTCAGCCTTAATAAAAAGAATCTCAACGGTACAGAAGATGTTGCAATGTTACAGAAGATAAATTGCAATAACTTATAAAAGCCAAGCTAGACAAAATGTATTACATGTTAATGCAAAGTATAAAGCTGCCAGGAAATCCATTTGTTAATGATAAATCACCAAATTATTTTCCTATGCTTTAATATATGAATCTAGCGATATCTTTGTATAAATGTGTATTGATCTCCTATGACTATAAGTCAATTTCACTGTGGCAAATGAAGAAAGACAATTCAGCCAGAGAAGTACATCAGTTTCACTGACTTAATTCCAAGGTTCATTTTGAAGCCTAGCCCTCTCATATTAAAATCAATGAACTTAAAGTTTGTTTCATTTTCTTAAATTGTTAGGTTTGTGCATAAGAAATCAGAAAGGAAAAAAGTCCTCCAGATGGCTTAGCTCATTTCCAATTTGGGTAACAAATAAATACAGAGTTGCCAAGTGATATCATTATCTGTTTTGCAGTAATTCAGAAGTGTTCTTGAGATTTCTCAGACACTAGATTCTCATCTGTCTTAAAGGACATTTATTATGACCTTTGCTATTTCCAGACAGTCCAATAAGGATCTGACATTTCTAGATTTATTTTACTTGCAGAGAATATGTCTGTCTTGGCTAACAATGAAGCATGGTCTTATAGCTTCTGTTCTGGAGATTGAGCTGACATCCTTTCATCTCTCATTTAAATTTCAGTTGATATGTTTTGGGATAATATAAAATATAAGGTCCAAGTTAATTTTGAATTAATATGATGACTTCTAGCCATATTCAAATTCCATCCACCCAAGAATAATCTCTAATGGTTATGGTCATTAATTTTCTCTAGCTCTTATTAAGAACTGCAAACCTCGCCCCCCCAGAAAAATAACATATATACCTAGGATTTATTAACCCTGAATCAAGTTTAATTCAAAACTATTGGATTTCTAATATGTTGGGTATAAAAGTTTTCTAAATCCACCCTGTTACACTATCAGCCCAGACATTGTACCTTCTCTTCCTCCTCTCCTATCTTTTAATAATAATAATAATAACAAAACAAGTAGGCAAACAATAAAAGTAAAACAAAAAAACAACATTCTGAAAGTTCCATTTTTTATGGAGTGGCATCTGTACTGTGAAAGTACAAAGTTACTTTTTTTTCATTTTGTCCTTATCACTCCTCCATTAGAAATTGATCATTCCAGTAATGTTTCAGCTTTTGGTGCATCTTTTCTAGAACTAGCTGGGGATTGTATTCTTTCTATGGAATAGCAAGGAACTGAAAAATGAGTAACTAATAAATATATTTTATTGTACTCCATGTCTTTTCGAATAACTCTGAAAATTTGAGTTTGGAATACTTTTGGTAAGAGATTCAAAATTCTGAAAAAGTTTAGATGCAGCATATTTTAACATTATATTTGGATATTGACATGCACTTTATCTTAATTTTTCAGGACCAAAAAGATATAATTTCTTAATGAACTGGTTAAACATTGAGGTGATTTTTTCTTGGTAATTCATCATGATAAAACAAATAACTATATAGGTCTGATATTAATTCAGGTTAATTATTTTATATATATTGACATGGTTCAAAGTATTCTCAACACAAAGCTTATAGCAGTTCACGCATTACTTTCATCTTAATTTTGTGTGCAATATTGTCAATAATTTGTAAGAACATCAAAATAGCAAAATTCAGTTAGCAGCCGGTCTCCAAAGCAAATCTAGATTTCTGAATTCCTCATAATAAGCATTTGTTGATTACTCAAGTATCCTGTCATACTATAAAGCAATAGTACTGAACCAATAAACTTCAGACTGACGTGGCAAAATAATAGGACTCTTACTCTTTAACAAAGGCCTGGGAGTAAAGTATATTTTTCACTTATTTGAGAACAGGTCCACAATGGTACCCATCTCGGATAGGCCTGAGACTAGAGCGCAGTAAGTATTCATTTTCCTATCAAAATATTTTAGTCTCTTTTCCCTGAGGAAATTCATCCCCACAATACTACATACTGTATAGATTTAAGTACACATATTTTCTGTGGGAGGATCTAAGTCAGGGGGGTCAAACCCGTGGCTAGCGGACTGGATGTGTCACATGCTGGCCCCGCCCCACCCAATTTAGCAAAGGGGGGGAAGTCCCAATACGTCACGTGATACTGTCATAACACTGTGAGTTGGACACCACTGCTCTAAGTACATAAATATCTATTTTGTACAGTACAGAAAGTGCAATTCCAAAAACTGAATCATTGAAATGTATGTATATAGAATATAGAATAAACAGGGATGGAAGGAGCCTTCTAAAATCTTCTAATTTTCAGAATATGGGAGCACTTTCTTAAGCATTTATTCCTATATATTTATATTTTTCTCCACCATAACAAAAATATCCCTCACACTCAGTTGTTTAACAATGAATCAAGAAAAAAAAGTTTAGAAACATACTCTGTTAGTAAGTCTTTTTACTAATATTGGCAAGAGTTTATAAACAGTTGTCTACCTCTTTTAACTGAGGATGGTCAACTGGAATGTTGAAAAAGAGTTGAGATTCCTGCTTGGGCTTTCCACAGGAACCTCAAATACTTTTGCTAATGCAGGAGGTGTGGAGGGACATATAAAGAATTCTAATTCACTTCTTCATTATTCATTCTTCATCAAAGTGTCCTATAAATGCAAACCAGGCTGAACAAAAAGAATGTATATTCTTCCAACTTATCTATATATTCCATGTTTATGATGATCATTCCCTCCTAGCCTGTATGTACAAATGTGAAACATGTCACTCTGCCTAATTTCCTTGCTGAAATTAGAGATAGCAAACTGGGGATTATGTGAAAAGACTTCCTGAGAGAACATGTATATATAGCTAACTATAGTCAAACTAGAAAAATAAAGCATCAGACAGAAAGTATTAGAAAACATAAGATAAGCAAGAGTTGAGGAAGCCCACACAGATGGCAAAATTAGTATGGGTCATTCACAGTTCAGCAGATTCTTTGCCATCCATGTAATAGAAAGACATGTCCAGAGAGTTTAAAAGGAGGAGGAAAATTTGGGCTATAGTAGTGCCTCAGAGTTATTACCCAGGTAGAAACTCTTACCAGAGTGACCCTATAGCATCTTTGAGCCTACTGATAACAAAAGCCAGTGATCATATAGACAAGTTAGGAATTTCATCTGTGTATTTCTTTATCTTTCACTTTCCCAGGTTGCTTTTGTCTTCAAAGCACAATTGATATTTGATGCTCTGTCTGACAGCATGTAATTAATAAGGCAATAGGTGGTTTTGCTTGACCAACTTTCCCCTACAATTTTACAATTTCTTTCCTTTAATAATCCTTTCTTTTGTTAAAGTTACAAAGAACTGCTGTGCTGAGTTATTGCTCAGGTTACATTTGTATTCTGGAAAAACACAGTCAGAAAATACTGTAGCTTGTTAAAAGGCATCCAAGTAAATATTCTATCTCTGATGCAGAATTACTATATCCTCATGCTTGCATAGTATTTCATTTGTTAGGCTTTTTTTAAGCAGAATTTCTTTCTGCTCATATATGTTAACAAGGAAATATTGTACAAGATGTCATTAAGTGTTTCCTGTTCTTGCTTTTTTTTTTTTACAGATGGGCCCTTTTTAAAAGATTCTGTTAATGTAAAGAGTCTTGCAGCATCTTCTATTATTACACTGTATTTCACAGATATGGGACAGCAAGTTAGCTGGATAACTGTAAGTATAATTTTTGAAGAAGCACAAATATATACACACAGCCATGTAATTCAATGTTAAAACAGCTCATAGCTGTTTAGTTCTTTTGTTATTTCCTTTTTTCATTCATCTCTGATTTTCAGAGAAAGCCTGGAAATGTCCCTATTGCTTTCTTGGCAACGTTCCCATCACCCCAAGAAATGGTTTGCATTATCTTCCTAAAGTTAAAGTCAGCCAGCTGGCTTTGTGCCTAAGGCTGGACTAGAAAATAGAATAGGATAGAATAGGATGGGATGGGATGGGATTGAATGGAATGGAATGGAATGGAATGGAGCGGAATGGAATGGAACGGAACGGAACGGAACGGAACGGAACAGAACAGAACAGAACAGAACAGAACTGAACAGAACAGAACAGAACAGAACAGAATAGAATAGAATAGAATAGAATAGAATAGAATAGAATAGAATACACCTACTTAATCCAGATCTTAGTTTAGAACTTAAAGCTAAATAATTAAATGAAAAAAACAATGTCCTTAGAAAACTAATTGAGGGGCAGATTCTCCTTAAGTAGTATCATTATTTAAGCTTAAATAGTATGTCTTCCCTACCACACTGGCTAGGGAATTCTGGTTGAAGTCTACTCATCTTAAAGTTGCCAAGGTTGAGAAGCACTGACTTAATAATTTACCTGATTGTGAGAGAATTTTTAATAAAAGGAGCTGGCTTATCACAAGACTTTACAAGAAGTAGATTTCAGCAATTAACTTCTAGTGGCTAAAAAACCAGATGTGCAAATTTAAAATCCCAATTAAAATACAACCTTTATAATGAACTGCATAGGCAAGATATCCTTTCTTCAATGTCTGTGGAAATTCAGATACAGATAATCAGAGTTGGAATGGACCTTGTCGGTCATCTAGTCCCCCCACCCAAGCGGGAGACCCTACACCATTTCTACAAATGGCAGTCCAATCTCTTCTTGAAAGTCTCAACTGATGGCTCTCCCACAACTTCCGACAGCAAGCTGTTCCATTGGTTGATTGTTCTCACTGTCAGAAAGTTTCTCCTTGTTTCCAGGTTAAATCTCTCCTTGTTCAGTTTCCATCCATTATTCCTTGTCTGGCCTACAGCCACTTTAGAAAATAGCTTGACCCCTTCCTCCCTGTGGCAGCCCCTCAAATATTGGAAGACCGCTATCATGTCTCCCCTGGTCCTTCTCTTTACTAGACTAGCCAAGCCCAGTTCCTGCAACCGTTCGTTGTATGTTTTAGCCTCCAGTCTCCTAATCATCCTGGTTGCTCTTCTCTGTACTTTTTCTAGAGTCTCAACATCTTTTTTATAATGTGGTGACCAAAACTGGATGCAGTACTCTAGGTGTGGTCTTACTAAGGCTTTATAGAGTGGTATTAGTACTTCCCTTGATCTTGACTGTATCCCTTTGTTAATGTAACTTAGGATTGTATTAGCTTTTTTGGCTGCTGCTGCACACTGCTGGCTCATATTTAGCTGGTTGTCCACTAAGACTCCAAGATCCCTCTCACAGTTACTGCTATTGAGCCTGGTTTCACCCAGTCTTATGTGTACTTTTGGTTTTTCTTGCCTAAGTGTAGGACTTTACTTTTCTCTATATTGAATTTCATTTTGTTAGATATGGCCCAGTGTTCTAGTCTGTCAAGATCCATCTGGATCTTGAGCCTATCTTCTTGGGTGTTAGCTATTCCTGCCAGCTTAGTATCTTCTGCAAATTTGGTAAGTTCCCCTTCTATTCCCTCATCTAAGTCGTTAATGAAGATATTGAAGAGTACTGGGCCTAAGATGGAACCTTGTGGCACTCCACTGCTTACTTCCCTCCATGTAAACTTAGACCCATTAAGGACTACTCTTTGGGTACGGTTTGCCAGCCAGTTGCGAATCCATCTAGTGGTGGTGCTATCTATTCCACTTTTTTCTAGCTTACTAGGAAGTAGATTGTGGTCTACTTTATCGAATGCCTTGCTGAAATCTAAATATATTATGTCCACAGTATTTTGCTGGTTACTAATTTAGACCAGTTACCCAGTAATTCTCAGTCATCTAGGTCATAGGTGCTTTTTCAAAAGGCAAATCGATTGTTTTTTCCTTGAGGAAGACATTTCGCTTCTTATCCAAGAAGTTTCACCTTTTGAAAAAGTACCTTTGAGACATCTTTTCTTCAACCTTTTCATTTGCAATATTCTTGTGATTTCTGAGTAGTTTATAACAAAATAATATTTTATGGGCAAATGGTTATATAATGAAAGATATCAGCTTTAAAATAAATGACAAAATATGAAAGAAATCAAAGAGAAGAATAATCATCTTACGAATGTGCATTATATGTGTGTGTGTGTGTGTGTGTGTGTGTGTGTTTTCTTAAGTTTTCGCTGGTACTTACATGTATGGTATTCAGCTTTGTTCGGGTATTTTCCACGTCATTATAGTTGTGCTTTTAAAGTTGTAGCAATGTTTTGCAGAATCTCATCTGCCATCATCAGGCTTCTGTATTGTGTTCTTGCCTATACAGAACACAATACAGAAGCCTGATGATGGCAGATGAGATTCTGCCAATGCTACAACTTTAAAAGCACAACTATAATGACATGGGAAAATACCCGAACAAAGCTGAATACCATACATACATAGATATAGATTAGATATAGATATAGATATAGATATAGATATAGATATAGATATAGATATAGATATAGATATAGATATAATTAAGCAAAATAAAAGGCAAAACTCCAAACACGTCAAAGTATCTTCAAAATGATAATTTCTGTAAGATTCAAACTGAAAAGTGAATAGACTTACTTGATGATTCTCAAAAAAATCCACAGGTGAGATTAGGCATAGACTCCGATTTCTTAAATTAAGAAAACAGCATCGTGATAAATGGCACATATCTGTATGAATAAAGGGATTCAAGGTTAGGCTACTGATATGGTAGGTGATACCATGTGAAAATGCAGTTTATTGGAGGATTGAATTAATCTTTTTAATGTCCACAAAAATTATTTATTTGTGAAAAGTTCTATTGGCTTACCAACATATATCCTTTCTCATCATCACAAAGGTATGCAACCATGGCCCCAGTTAACACCTTGTAGTCCTCCCCTTATTTTGAACTTGAATTTTATCTAACTTGACAACTGATATAATATTTATATATAGATTTTATGTTTCATATTTTACTTGCAGACTGATCAGAGTTACTTTGTAAGGATGATGGTGCTTTTCTAAGTTTGAGATATAAATAATATCTATATGTTTAGGTCTGGGGTGGGATGCTACCAGTTCGGCCCGGTTCTATGGAACCGGTAGCTGCAAAGAGCAACTGACACCAAACTGGTTTGGTGTTTGGCCCACCCACCTGTCTGGGCTCTAGGCTGTCCTTTATTCCCTGCTTTTCCCTCCTCAGCTGCATTGCGCGGCACAGCTGAGGTTGAAAAAGCAGGAAACAAGGATTTTCAAATGCTGCTCACCCGAGCACAGCGCTTGTCAGCTGTCCAGGCTCAGATGCACAGCTGATGATTTCTTGCAAACGCTGCACACATGTTACGATTGTGTTATGATTGTCTGCAGTTCGGAGAACCGGCAAATCGCTCCACTGGCTGGCCCTGCCCTCCCTGCCCACTTACTCCTTACCTGGCATGCAAGCCATCTAACTTGCCTGGTTTGGTAAATTGCTATTTTTCCTTTTTTTTTTCCCGACCATCAGCTGTTCTGCTCTGCTGTGAGATTTAGGTTAGCTAGAAAGCTGAAAATCCTTGGATTTCTTGCTTTCTAGCTAATCTAAAAGCAGAGCTGAAGCTTCTACTTTTCAGTGCAGACTCAGGTAGCCAACTGCAGATAGATAGATCTCTAAGTGAATCTGTGATTCTGTGAGCAACTCAATCTGCATGCTTGCTTTACCTGCTTTTGGGTAAAAGTTGCTCTTTTTTAATAAAAAAATCAATATTTACATAAATATTTATAATATTTACATACAAGCAACGCCCACCCAGTCACATGACCACCAAACCATGCCCAATCAGCAAGCCATGCCCACCCAATCACATGACCACCAAGCCACACCCACAAATTAGGCCACACTCACAGAACCGGTTGTTAAGAAATTTGAATTATACCTGGTTTAGGTATAATTATACACATAACTATGTATATATGACAAGATGAGGAAGACATTTTAAAAATAACTCTTTTTCTTTACAGAAGTGTTCTAGCTAGGTCACCAAGAAGTGGTTTTTATTTTTTATAGGTTATCAAGTTTAAAATCAAATTGCCAATAACAGTAACCTCAGATGAACTATAGAATATGATAAATGAAGAATAGACCATTCTAGATGAAATACCTTTCATTTTTTAAACTAAGATCAATTAAAATGACACAAAAGTGATAATCAAGCTTCAGATTTTACAGAAATTTCTTAGAAAGAATGTTATGAAAAGTTAAGCATGGAATAAAAACAAGACATTGTAAACATTAGTTCAGGTGTCACAACCAAAAGATCTTTTGCTAAGTCTTCAGTAGTTCAATGTATTTGTTAAGGAGAGGTGCATTAGGTGTCTATTTTCACCCAGCATACAAAGCTTTCTCCAGTTCTGAAAACACAAAAGCCATCGATCCCCAATTTGTTTTTTTTACTGCTAACCAAAAATGCTGAGTCATTACCATCACTGTATGATGAATTTGAATGAATTAACCAGCCATATGAACTTTGTGAAGTGAATATTAACTCTGGTATTCATGGAATCAAGAGTCACATTCCTGTCCCTCTTCTATCTTTCAGTCATGTATAAATAGATGATATATAGAAGCATGCTTAACATTCAGTACATTTTGTATCAGCTGGATTTGACCTGTTTTGTGAAAATTCAACCTGCTTCAATACTTTCAACTGTAGGACACCAAGTCAAGAGTATAAAATAATACAGGAGGCAGATATTTTTTTTCTTTCTGAAAACATAAGAGATTGCTTGTAGCTATGGCAGGGATCTAAGTGTCCAAGTGAACCACATATAAGTATGAGTGAACCTCATATAAGTGTGAGCCAGTAGTGTTCTGCCAAAAAGGCCAATGTAGTTTTAAGTTGAGTCAACAGATGATTAGCATTGAGATAATGAGTGATAGTGATAGAACTGTTTTTTACTGCAACAGTGAGGCTGCATTTGGAATGCTGTTTTTCATTTCTGGTCATAATGATACAAAAAAAGATGCGGAGAGCATAGAAAAATGTGCAGAGAAGCTAAATATGTCTAGCATATCAAAGAGAAGGATTAGAGGTGATATGAAAACTGTCTTGAGGGGCTGTCCCAGAGAAGAGGGGGAAGACTTATTCTCCATAGCATCTGAAGGCAGGACAAGAAGCAATGGATTACTTCTCATTGATTACTCTTTCATTGGTTGCTCTCATTAAAGAGAAATCCAAACTAGAAGTAATGAGAAATTTCTTGGCAGTAAGAAGAATTAATGAATGGAATATCTTGCCTCCCAGAGATGTGGCTGCTGGAGGTTTTCAAGAATATATTGGACCAGTAGTCACCAACCAGTGGGCCAGGGACCACTGGTGGCCCACGATAAAATTTTGGTGGTCCGCAGAGAAATGTCACCCTAAAGCAATTAATCCAGGCTGTGCAGGAACACAAGGCTGTGCCACCCACATGGCCCGGGGAACACGTGGCTTTCATCGCTGCATTGTGCACGACATGAGGTAGTCAGGGAAGGGGGCAAATGGCGGAGGGGGAAACTTTCCCCACTCACCCCATGTGCCTTGCTTGGCCACCGGCTGCTTCTTTCCTCTCCTTTCTTCCTCTGCTTTTGGCTGCACGCAAGGAAAGCAGCAAAATTCTTTCTTTCTCTCCCACAAACTCTGCCAGAAATGAGTCTTTGGGATCCTCCAAGTCCTCCTGATCCAAGAGGTTGCACGAGTGTGACAAGTCTCACAAAGACTCATTTCTGGTGGAGTTTGAAGGAGAGAAAGAAAGACTTCTGCTGCTTCTGCTGCTTTCCTTGCATGAATCCAAAAGTCTCTCTTTCTCTCTCTACCCCTGAGAACAGAGCTGGAGACGGTATCCTGTGATCCCAAATAAAGAATGATCGATCGGTAGGAAAACGGGATGGGGAATTTTCCTGCAGACTTTTTTGGGGATTTTCCCAAGGTCTCTGGTCCACTGGATTTAAAATTATGAGTTTGGTGGTCCCTGAGGTCCAAAAGGTTGGTGACACCTGAATTGGACAACGTTTTGTCCAATCTATTATACAAAGGCCACCTGTCTTGAGCAGCAGGTTAAACTAGAAGATCTCCAAGCTCCATTTCCAGACTTTTGATTATATTATTCTTTACTATTCTCATCTTTGCTGTCTTTACTTTAAAGAGGATATGAGGGAAAATATTTTGAAATTTGACTATGGCAAAGGCTCCAAAGTATTCAGTTGAAAATGGACAATTAAGATTTGTAAACAGTCCAGCGTGTTTATTAATTTCACTGTGTTATATAAAAAGAATTATATAATTCTTTTATATGTAATTATGAGAAAAGAAAAAGCCTTTGCAGTCATTTTTATGCTTCATAAATGATTGCTGAAACTTGATGTTAAGTAAGGATGGGTCCAAGAATGGAGACGAGACTCAGATAGTAACAACAGCTCTTTATTAGCGACTTCTGATCTGAGTAAAATATCCTAGCCGCAGCAGCCCCTTATATAGGGCTGGCTACGGCTAGGCAGCCAATGACAGTGATTTGAGCTTGCCGCGCTTGGTTTGCCCAATCGCGGCAGCCCGTTAACTAGCCAATCGAATCAGTCTGAGGCGACCAATCACGACCCGTTGTTAGCGGACCAATCCAAATGCAGGCTTTCAAGCCTGCTAGTCCGGAACACCCCTCCCCTCTAGGTTCTGTCTAAGGGGTGGGGTTACGTAGTCTCGCAGGTAGGCGGGTCTTCACACCTGTCTACCTGACTTGCGTAGTTCAAAATGTCTGTGTTCGGTCTCGGGTTCCGACGGCCTGCTCGCTGGGATTGCCTGGAATGGTGAGCTGGTTTCATAGTTGTGACTCCCTTCTGGTGACCTCGGGATGGTTGAGTTGCCTGCTTCGTTGCTACCACTTAGGCTCCCAGGGCTCGCTGAACCTGCTCGGCTGCTGCTTCTAGGTGAAACGGCCGTTTGCCAAGGTTCTACTTCAGCTGGTGAGTATTGTAAGTTTTGGTGTGGTGATCATGGGGTTTGTTCTTCTAGGTCAGATGTTGGTTCTATTCCAGAACCCGTGGTTTCCCCTCCCCCTCTGGTTTCGTGGTTGGGGTCACTGATGGGAGATGTGGTCAGCCTGGATCATAGTTGGTCGATGTGGCGTTTCCACATTCTCCCATCTGTGGTTTCTAGGCGGTAGGAGCGAGGGCCTGTAATCTGAGTTATTTTAGCAAGGATCCACAATGGGTCTCCTGAAAAGTTTTTTGCAAATACAGGGTCTCCTACCTTAAAGGCACGGTGTTTGCTGCTGGAGCCCAGGGGTTTTTCCGGAGTGTTTGCAGGGTGCAGACGGTCCAGGGGCGATCTGAGTTTCCTGGCCATCAGAAGTTCAGCTGGGCTCTTGTTGGTCGTGCTGTTTGGTGTGATGTGCTGGAGAAGGAGCATCCTGGTGACTTTATCGTGGATGTTGCCTTGTTCCATTTTTTGTAGAGTTCTTTTTGTGAACTGAACCATTCGTTCAGCTCTACCATTCGCCGCTGGATGAGCCGGCGAAGTCAATGCGTGTCGGATGCCTCGGTCTGCTAAGTATTGTTCGAAGGCTAAAGCGGTAAATTGAGGGCCATTGTCGGATACCAGGACATCTGGTAGGCCATGCGTTGCAAAAAGTCTGTTCAATTTCTTGATGACTGCATCTGTGGTGGTTGTCTTCATTTTGTTAACCTCGAGCCAGTTAGAGTATGCATCTACTATTATTAGGAAAGTATGCCCTTTTGTAGGTCGCGCGAAATCGATATGGATGCGCGACCATGGGCCTCTGGGCGTTTCCCATTTGGTTGATGGAGCTTTTGGTGGGGCCGAGCATGTCTCTTGGCATCTGCTACAGGTGGCGACCCAGGTTTCAATTTGTTTGTCCATACCTGGCCACCAGGCGTAGCTCCTTGCCAACGCTTTCATACATACGATGCCCAGGTGCCCGTCGTGCAGCAATTGTAGAACTTTTTTTTTGTAGTTTTGCTGGTATGACCACTCAGTCTCCCCACAACACACACCCTCTTTGTGAAAAAAGTTCTGTTTGTCTGTTCTTGAAGGGTTTAAAGGTTTCATTGGGTTCGATTTCTGACCATCCCCTCTCCACCCAGCCAAGAACTCGTGCCAAGCAAAAGTCCTTTTTGGTTTCTAATGCGTTGTCTTGTGCTGTTAGTGGAGGTGAGGGGATCGTCTCAATTTGTAGTATTGGTAGTGTGGGAGTCGGGTCGTCCTGCAGTTCTGGTAGTGGAGAGCGGCTCAAAGCGTCTGCGTGGGGAATGGTTTTCCCCGGGCGGTGTCTCAATTGATAGTCGTAGGCAGCTAGGAACTCCGACCATCGTGTCATTCTAGGGGATAGAATATGTGGAGTAGGTTTGTCGCCCGCCAGGATGCCAAGTAATGGTTTATGATCTGTGATGATGGAAAATGATCTCCCATACACATACTCATGGAACCTTTTTATTGCAGATACAATGGCGAGGGCTTCCTTGTCTAGGTGACTATAGTTCCTTTCTGTTTTTGACAAAGTTCTTGAAAAAAGTGCAATAGGTGCCTCTGTACCGTTTGGTAGGACGTGGCTCAGGATGGCACCCACTCCAAAAGGTGAGGCGTCACAAGTCACAGTCAATGGAAGTGTTTCATTATATTGGATAAGCACTGCATCCGAAGTTAAAAGGTCCTTGACTTGTTGAAAGGCATGTTCCTCCCGTCGTCCCCAAAACCAGGAAGCCTTTTTATCGAGGAGTCTATGAAGGGGTTCAGCGATGGTTGCCTTCTGGGGTAGGAAAATGTTATAAAAGTTAATGAATCCCAGGAAGGCTTGAAGGTCTGTTTTGCTTTGTGGTCTTGGGGCATTTTTGATGGCTGCCAATTTCTTTTCTGTAGGGTGAATTCCTTGTTTGTCAAGGAGGTAACCAAGAAATTCAACCCTTTCCGTGCATAACTGACACTTTTCCTTTTTCACCTTGAGGCCAGCGTCTTTGAACCTTTGTAGGACTGTTCGTAGCCATTTTTCTAATTGACTCTTTGTAGGGGCGGCTATTAATACGTCGTCGAAATAGGGCACGACCCCTTTAATGCCCTGTAACAATCTCTCCATCAGACTTTGAAAGATGCCTGGTGCTACGCTGACTCTAAACTGGAGCCTATTACATTTGAACGCGCCTCTGTGTGTAACTATGGTTTGGGCTTCGGCGGTTTCGGCATCAACTGGCAACTGTTGATAAGCTTGGGCCAGGTCAAGCTTTGCGAATATTCTGCCACCCCCCAGTGAGTGTAGGAGATGCTGGACCACAGGTACCGGATAGGCGCTCTGCTGTAATGCGTGGTTTAGGGTGGCCTTGTAATCTCCACAGATTCTCAAAGACCCGTCAGGTTTTATGGGAGTAACAATTGGGGTCTCCCATCGGGCGTGATCAATGGGTTCTAACACGCCTTGTGCAATTAGTTTGTCCAGTTGCTCGTCAATTTTGGGTTTGAGAGCAAAAGGGATTCGGCGTGGTTTTAGGTGAATGGGCGCGATGTCAGGGCGGAGATTAAAGGAGATAGGGGACCCCTTGTACTTGCCTAGATTTTCGCTGAAGACTTCTTGGAAGTCCTGGACGAGGGCCGCTTCCCAGTCTTCGTCTTCAGTATGGTTGATGCCTGCCATTTCGATTCCTAATGGCGCGAACCACTGTAGACCCAATAGGCTGGGTCGGTCTCTATCAACAATGGTGAGTGGTAGTATTGCAGTGTGGCCCTTGAAGGAAACCTGGAAATGACTGGTGCCAACAACCGGAATCCGATTACCTTGGTAGTCCTTTAATATGAGTCTCTGGTTGCTGAGGTCTCGGCGGCGGATGTTGGGAATCATCTGCTTTAGAGTTTTCCAGGAGACCATGGATAGGGAGGACCCGGAGTCCACTTCCATGATGCACGGTTGATTTTCGATGGTGACCTCTACACTGATTTTTTTGGTGTCCAAGGATGAAGCGTGGCCGATGGTGATAGTCTGATGTGCTTCTTCCCATCTGGGTGCGCCAGTAAACTTCCGGGGTCTGTTGTACTGGTTCCACTGGTTGCTTGGGCGGTCCCGATTTGTGGTGGGGGTGCCTTCGGTTTGTCTGGGATTGTTTTCTCCCCGTCGGGGGCTGGAGCCTCTTTTGTTCCGGCATACCTTAGCAATATGCCCTCGTTTTTCGCAAAAACGACAGATGGCGTTCAGGAATCTGCATTCGGATCGAGGGTGGTTCCCACCGCACCCGCGCATTGAAAGTTCGACTTACGACCCCGCCGGTCTCGTTGCTCGCATTCTGACCGGAGTCTGTGGACGTCTTCATCTTCACTATCTGATGAGGATTCGATGTCTTCATGGTGGGTGGCTGACGTGTATTTCTCTGATGGCGTCGCCATATCGTTGGTGGGTTGGCGGTTGGCCCCATTTGTTCGGCGCATTCGTGCTGCTGATTTATGGGTGGCTTCAGCTGCAGTGGCGTCGGCTATGGAATCCGCGAGGGAGATGTCTCCCTTGGCCATGATCTTGCTTTGGACTGTTGGATCTCTCAGGCCCAGGACGATTCGATCCCGCATGGCTTCTTCTAGATTGATGAAACCACACAATCCGCCTAAGTTCCTTAGGTCTGCCACGAAATCCCCGATGCTCTCACCTTCGCATTGATCTCTTTGGTAAAATTCGTGTCTGCAGATGAGAGTCAGTACTGCTGGGGCGTAATGGTTGCAGAGGATTGGAGCAAGGGTATCCCAATCCATTGTTTTGACTTCAGCCAGTTTTGCAAGTGCTTTGGCCATCTTAAAGACGGCGGGTCCGCAATGCGTCAGGAAAACTGCTCGTTTTTTGCTGGGAGTAGCATCCTTCAGATTGTTGGACTCTAGGAACATTTGAAACCTGTCCATATATGAGTCCCAGTCCTCGCTGGCTGGATCGAACGGGGAGGGTGGTATAGCGCTGCTGGCCATTCCGTCGGCGTCGGCGTGCTGTTAGCCACGTGCTCTGTCAATCTTCTGCGAGTGCTTAGTCAGCTCTGCTGTCTCCGGATCCCATCCTCATCGCCAGTGTTAAGTATGGAAGGATGGGTCCAAGAATGGAGACGAGACTCAGATAGTAACAACAGCTCTTTATTAGTGACTTCTGATCTGAGCGAAATATCCTAGTCGCAGCAGCCCCTTATATAGGGCTGGCTACGGCTAGGCAGCCAATGACAGCGATTTGAGCTTGCCGCGCTTCGTTTGCCCAATCGCGGCAGCCCATTAACTAGCCAATCGAATCAGTCTGAGGCGACCAATCACGACCCGCTGTTAGCAGACCAATCCGAATGCAGGCTTTCAAGCCTGCTAGTCCAGAACACTTGATATACTTTATTTCAAATGGTTTTAAATCTAATTTTGGTGCTCCAAAAATTCAAATCACATTTTGAATTGAATCTTGTCTGTATCATAGTTAAAATCTGAACCAGATGTTAGGTATTTTTCATTCTTACTAATTTATCATCAAAAGAACATTAAGCAATGTTTTCTTCTTTCTTCTTTTCTTCTTTCCTTCCCTCATTTCTTTCTCCCTTTCTTCTGTCCCTCCCTGCTATCCTATATCTCTACCTTTCTTTTCTTGCCCCCTTCCTTCCTTGCTTTTTCTCTCCCTTTCCCCCCCCTTTCCCTCCTTCTCCAGATTTCTACAATTTAGTGCCGTAGCTTCAACCCTTTTAGAAGACATGTTTGAATTAATTAAATATATTCTGCCATACTGTTAGTGTTACTCTGATTCTTAGTTTAATTCAAAATTTGATAACATCATTTAGACAAATTTTACTTTTAATTCCTTTTAGCTGGTAACAATGTTATTCACTCTTTTTCATCCCAAGACACTCAGCTCTTTTGCAAAACTTTAGGATCACAAACCTGGAATTCTGTGACATTACATGTTGCTGGAAGAAATGGAGGCAGCCTGCCACTGGTGATGATGGCTACATAGGTGGACATCTGGTTACATAGTTATACACCAATTTCTGACATTTGCTTGTGGCTCTGTGATATGGCATGCCTGCAGATCTTTTGTGGAACACAACTGTTCCATGGAAGAGCAGTTGAAATCCTTTGCTCTAAAGCAGAGGTGTCAAACTCAAGGCTTGGGGGATGGATCCGGCCCATGGGGTGCTTAGATCTGGCCTGCAGGGCCACCCTGGAAATAGTGAAGAATAGTGCCAGAAAAAACTGAGCTCACAAGGGCTGCGGGCAGCCCTCCCAAGCTCTGTTTTCACTGGCAGAGGGTTGCAGGAGGCCGTCGCAGCTGAAAATGGAGCTCGGGAACCCATTTTTGCTGGTAGACAGGTGCCCTGACACAAGTGATGTTGAGCTGGCCACATTCCCCCCAGCCCCCCGAGGTCAAACACAACCCTGATGCGGCCCTCAATGAAATTAAATTTGACACCCCTGCTCTAAAACGATATTTTTAGTTATCAATTTTTTTTATTCTTAGCAACAACAACTTGTTATATGCTTCATTGATTCAAACAAGATATTTGAAGTGAATATAAATTTCTATTGATATTGTAAGCTCCCAGAAGTTTCCCTGAGCCACTGAGATGCCAAAGAGAGTGAGACTCGAGATGAGGCTTGCAAAAAATAACAGTTTTTTATTTTGGCCAAAGCCAAAAAGTCTGAGTGAACACTATATCCAAACATACAGACAAAATGCATGTAAGGAATAGCCACACCCCTGCAAGAGTGGTTCAGAGTATTATATACATTTTACCCCATTTTATTATATACATTTTACCCCAATTTACCCAATCAGAGAAAGTTTCATTACCAACGTGGTCTTTAAAGCGTTCTTTGTTCACGTCCCTGTCTCTGGCTACCTTATCTATGGAGCATTCCTATTCTCTCCCTGGCCAAGTTGTCTATTCAGCAGAATGTTTTCAGGATTCAGAATCTATGAGGCAGGAAACTCCCTACTCGGGTTTCTTTATCTATGGGACCTGATATTCCTGGGTAACAGTTTCTTCTATATTTTTAAGAATGTGCCTGGCTTCAAAGCAATACAGAAGCAAACACAATACAGAAGCAAGATAACAAACTTCATACTAATGCTAACCAGTATCAAGGCTACAATTTACTAAGCTAAAATTAATTCCTAACAACTAATTTCTGACAGTATAAGCAGGAGCCAGTAACAAAGGTTAATTCATAACAAATGATTTCTAGCAGTACATCATATCAGAAGCAAACTGGTTTAATCAATAACATAAGAAATTCATAATAAAAGAAATAGTCAATATTAGTTTGATCACTATACTCCTTCAATATTATTACACCTGCACTTTTTTTGTTAAAAAAAAAACACCACTGGTTTGATTGTACCTACTAAACTCTTGAATCTTTAAACTTTGACTGGGTGAAACGGTGCATCAAAGGACAAATTGTTTTCAATCAAAGTATCTAAATCGACAACTGAATAGAGGCCATAGCTCCTTTACTGCATCTACTAAAAAGTTCTCAGATGAGAGGGATTTCTATGTATACACCCATTAGAGAGTCTATATTGTTTAAGGCTTTTTGACATATTTAGGAATTCATGGTAAATTTATCATCAATGTCACCAGCTGACTTTAAAGAGGGCAATAGGCGGATTGCTCCGTCAATCCTTGCATTTAAATTTGTCCCATAGTGAGCTGTTAGTACATTTGCTGTCCTAATGCTTAGGGTAGGGGTGTCAAACTCGCAGCCTGCAGGCCAGATGCGTCACATGCTACCCCTGGTTTAGCAAAGTCATGTGATGCCATGAGTTTGACGCCCCTGGCTTAGGACAAAGTAGAGCCTGGCTACAGTGAAAGAGCAAATTTAGATTGGCCTACTTTGTGATGTTTCAAGGACTAGAGCAAGGAGGTGTGGTAATTCATGACCTTTTTAGCTTTTGCTGAAAGAGCTATAAAACATTTCTCAGGAATATAGCCCTTATCTTATTGTTCTCATTGTATTAACCAATTTTTTCTGTTTCTTTTTGGTGTTTTTTTTCAGGTTTTCCTAACTGAATATACAGGCCCTCTTTTAATCTATCTGCTGTTTTATTTTCGCTTCTCAACTGTTTATGACGCAAAAGAAAGTGCAAGATGTTTACGGCATTCTGTGGTTCAGTAAGTAAGAGTGTCTGTATTTAAGATTTATTTATATAGACACATAAATGTGTGTATGACACACATACAGAGAGAGAGAGATAGAGAGAGAGGAAGAGAAACAACTGGATATGAAGTTTTGTTACTCTTTGGACTATATTTTCAGTCCTCCTTGGAAACAGCTAAAATTCCTTTTCTGTAGTGAACTGTGAATACAAACCTAATATCCTTACTAATATTACTAATATTGGCAGTTATTGGCTGTCTATAATGTCACCATCATTTCACCATTTTATTTTTCAGTCCTCAAAGTAGTTTTCTATTCACATTCTCCTCTTACATTTGAACTTAGCCTAATGTTATTTGATCTTCCATGAATGTACAAAAAATTCTATTTATTCAGAAAATATTTGTACTTTATTGGAATTCTCTCTATCATCTCCCTTCTCTCTCTCTCTCTCTCTCATCTATCTATTTTAAATCTTAAAGGGGAAAACAACCCAAGAAGCTTGGGAAACTCTAAAGAATATGATTATAAACACCCAGTTCAGCACAATACCATGGAAAAGAAAAATAAGAAATCCAAGAAGAAACTGACATGGTTACACAAAGAACTCTGACAAACTGAAAGCCAAAAAAAAAAAAAAAGATAAGTACAATAAATGGAAAGAGAGACATATAACTGAGACAGAATACCAAAGCCCAAATTTACAAAGATGAAGTGAGGAAAGCTAAGGCTCAGGATGAAGTAAGACTTGCAACAAATATAAAAAAACAATATTAAAAAGTTTCTTTCAACATATAAGAAAAACAAAAAGTCAAGGAAACAATTGGTCTGCTAATGGGAGATGATGGTAAATAAGTAATAAGCAGTAGAGAGAAAAAACAGAGCTGCTTAGCTCATTCTTTGCATCAGTCTTCACACAAAAAGAAAACATAGCTCAATCTACCAAAAACATAACTATAAAAGACAGACTAGAAATAAAAATTAAAATAAGCAAAATGGTAAGAGAACATCTGTCCGGTCTAGATGAGTTCAAATCAATGGGACTTGATGGATTACAACCCAGAATTCTGAAGGAGCTGGCAAATATTATCTCAGAACCATTATACCATATCTTTCAAAGATCTTGGAGAATCAAGGAACTATCTGAGAACTAGAAAAGAGCTGATGTGTTTTTCAAAAAAGGGGGGAGAAAGCCAATCCAGGAAACTATAGATGAACCAGCCTGACGTCAATTCTTGAGAAAACACTGGAAAAGATAGGCAAGAAAATCAAAATGTACAGCTACAGACCAGGTGAAAGTTGGCTCAATAGCAGTAACTTCAAGAGGGATTTTGGAGTGGACAATCACTTAAATATGAGCCAGCAATGTACTACATCTGTCAAAAAAACCAACACAATCTTAGATAGAATCAAGATCACAAGAAGTGATACCACCACTTTATAAGGCCTCAGTAAAGACCCTATTTGGAATACTGCATCCAATTTTGGTCACCTCAATATAAAAAAAAATGTTGAAACTCTGGAAAGAGTTCATGAAAGAGCAACAAAGATGATTGGAGGTTTGAAGGCTAAAACATATGAGGAATGTTTGCAAGAGTTGGGTATGTCTAGTTTAGTGAAAAGAACTAGAGGCAACATGATAGCAGTGTTCCAATATTTGAGAGTCTGCTACAAAGAAAAGGGAATCAAGCTATTTTCCACAGCAATAGAAGGCAAGACAAAAAGCAACCTAGAACTAAGGAGAAACTTCCTGACAGTGAGAACAATCAACCAGTGGAACAACTTGCCTTTGTAGATGCTCTAACACTGGATATTTTTAAGAAGCCAATCATTTGTAAAAAATAATATTGGGTGTACTAGAAGACCTCCACGATCCCTTCCTACTCTGTTATTCTGTTATTTTGTTATTTGGTTATTCGGGTTTTTTCTCCCACGTAAGATTGGAAGTACAATCAGAACACAGCCAAACCCCCAACCAATGAGAACACCCTCCACCCAATCAGAACAAAGCCAAGCCCCAACCCAATCAAGTCACACCCCCACTAGCAGTTAAAAGGAGGAAGCAGCTGCAAGCTCACATTACTCTGAGAAGCACAGAGCCGAAGACACAAGCCTGAAGATGATGAATGAGACTTCATCGAAACGTTGCCTAGATACTTCCAATCTTACATGGGAGAAAACCCGAATAACCAAAGAGATTATATATATATAAATAATTTTATTCAGAACAAAGTTAAAATACAAAATACAAAACTAAATAAAAATTGAAGAAGTCATAAAAGAAAACACAAAACACAAAGCAATCAGAACATTAAAAAGATGCATCAAACCACCACCACAACATATTATACACATATATTATCCCCTTGAGTTGTATACTGATTAATATGTTACTACAATATTAGTTCCCAGCAGTTGCGAAACAGACCCCTCCCCCAAGAAAATAAACTACTAAATCTATTAACGATTTGTTGATCTGACTTCTATATGATATATTAGTGACACAGTGGTTAATAGAAAAAACAATAATAGTAAAACAGAACAAAATTAAAATTTTAAAACTTCCTGCTTGACAGGAAGGTGGATATGCCCAGTGACTTTTCAGTTGCTTCCAGTGGGAATTGGAATTTTCAAGATTCCACTGGGTCCCCCATTTTTCCAGAAGTCATCTTGGGTCACTCCTAAGTGCTCTCATTCAAAACCAGGGAGCAGCATGCCAAAGAACCAGCTTTAGCAGTGAAATCAACAGATTATCAGTAAGAGAAAAAAGATACTCTGACTGTGCAGCAGGCATCTTGAAAATGGTCAGCTGTGACTATTGTTTTTGAACATTCTTACAATGGTCTTAACCAAAGAAGTATCTAAACTCATAAATTAATAAGAAATAAATTCTAAATAGTTATCTATATGAATTTGAAAAGATATATTTGGGAAATGTGTTTGTATATATACATTGTGAATATGATGAAAGATAAAATGAATATGGTTGTCTTTTTCCATATTCTACTCTTTTAAAAAGCTGTTCTATTGCCCTGTATTTTTAAAGTCTCATAATTATAACAAATTAGGTAACAATTAATTGAAATATATTGGGTTTTTAAATGATAAAACTGCATGTCTTATTGTTAATTCAAATCATGCATGTGTATTTTGACTGTTGCAGAACCACGTAGGTCAAATAGTTCCAATGCATGTCTTGTCTGCAAATTCAATCTCAGTCTATAAATACAAATGAACGTAACAAAAAACGGACGAAATAAAATACTTTCAGCAACTTTTAGTAGTTATAATCAAATTAAATGAGTTGGCTGAGTTCAATTTAATTGATAAATTGGATAAGTTGAATTTTTAAGTTGGCTAAAGTTTTTCCTTTTAATAACAGCACTTCAAAATTACCTATGTTTTGGTATATTCAAAGTATTTCATCTGCATGAACTTTTTAATGAAAAAAAATCTCAGTATTATAATAATCTACATTTTTCAAAATCAGAGTGATTTGCTGTAGGCTACTAAGCAAATGAATCATAGACAGAGCAAGTTGTTTAGATTCTTTGCTATGATAGATTAGGTTTGAGCTACAATAGATTAGATTTCAGCCTACAATAGCATCAGATTTGTTTTTTAAAAAATGTTTATTTCTTATTCTTGATTATTTCTGCAGTTTGGCCTGCATCTGTCACTGTTTACATTATATCAGGCTTCTTCTGGAAACTCTCTTTGTGCACAAGATCTCAGAAGGACATACACCACTGAAAAATATGATCAAGGTGATTAACATTCATAAAATATACTATAGAAATGAATAAGCATTAAAAAGGTAGGCTTAGTGTGTTTGTTGCATTTCTGTCCTGCTTTCTGAGTTACTCATGTGGTGCATTATATTCTCATCTGAACAACCCCTCCAATTTAAGTTAGGTTAAGAGAGAATGATAGGTGGAGGTCAGTAAATTATCCTGAAAATTTAATTGCAGGCAGTGTACAGGTTGTCCCCAACTTACAATAGTTCATTTAATGATGGCTCAGAATTAGAACGGCACTGAAAAAAGTGACTTATGACCATTTTTTTACAGTTACAACTTTCCAGCATCCTCATGATCGTGTGATCAAAATTTATATGTTTGGTAACTGGTTCATATTTATGACCTTTCCCCAGGATCATGAGATCCCCTTTTACATCCTTTTGATAAGCAAAGTCAATCAGAAAGCCAGGTTCACTTAACAAGTGGGTAACTAACTTATCAACTACAGTGATTCATTTAACAATTGAGGCAAGAAAGGTCATAAAATGGGGAAAAACTAACTTAACAAATAGTTATGGTTATAAGTTGATGACTACCTGTATTTGTATGTGTTTTATATATATAAAATGATGGATGGATGGATGGAAGGATGGACTGTATATATATGTACTGTGTGTGTATGTGTGTGTGTATATATATATATATATATATATATATATATATATATATATATATATATATATATATATATATATATGGATCTTTGGTTATTCGGGTTTTCTCCCGCGTAAGATTCAAAGTATCTAGGCAACGTTTCGATGAAGTCTCATTCATCATCTTCAGGCTTGCTTCTTCGGCTCTGTGCTTCTCAGAGTGATGTGAGCTTTCAGCTGCTTCTTCCTTCTAACTGCCAGTGGGGGTGTGACTTGACTGGGTGGGGGCTTGGCTGCGTTCCGATTGGGTGGGGGTGTGTTCTCATTGGTTGGAGGCTTGGCTGTGTTCTGATTGGTTGGGGGGCTGGCCGTGTTCTGATTGGCTGGAGGCGTGCTCTGTTCAGGTGGGGGCTTGGCCGTGTTCAGGCTAGTCCCAGCTGCTGGGGGATTTGAGCTGGTGAGCTGGGATCTTGCTGTTTGGCTTTGAGTTCGTGGTCGTGCCACATCTTCATGGTGGGGTCAGTTCGAAGATCACATACAAATACGCGAGAACCTCAGAAAACAATATATATATATATATATATATATATATATATATATATATATATATATATATATATATATATATATATATATATATATATATATATATATATATATATGTTTTCTGAGGTTCTCGGTATTTGTATGTGGATCTTTGGTTATTCGGTTTTCTCCGCGTAAGATTCAAAGTATCTAGGCAACGTTTCGGCAAGGTCCCACTCGCCATCTTCAGGCTGGTGCTTTCGGCTTAGTGCCAGTGCAAGCAGTGTGTGACCGGAGCTGCCATCTCTCTGTATATACAAGTGGTGGGGGATGGTGTGCTGGGCTGGTTGGCTGTGCTGCAGCCTCTTGATTGGTTGATGGAGTTGATGTTGGTATAATGGGCTGTGTAATGGCCTTTTGTTGTAGAGATATCCTGGATCTTGTGCTGTCATCTCCTGGGTCATTAGCCTCTTGTGTTTTAACGGCTTGGGTAATGGGTTGTGTGATGGGCTTGTGAGTTCTTTTGTTGTGGTATCCTGGGTCTTGCGTTGTAATCTCCTGGGTCGTTTGTGTTTTGATCTCTTTTCGATTAGCCTCCTGTGTAGTAACAGCTTGGGTAATGGGTTGTGTGGATGACCTTGTGAGATTTATTGCTGTGGTATCCTTGGTCTTGTGCTGTGATATCCTGGGTCATTTGCTGTGTTGTGACTTCTTGGGTTCTTGAGGTGTAATTTCTTGAGTTTTCTGATGTGATGTCCTGAGCGGGTGGCTGTGATGTAGCATTTTGGGTTTTTAATATGGCTTTGAGTTTGGGGTCTGGGTCTGTGTTCGTTTGGCTTCGAGTTCGTGGTCGTGCCACATCTTCATGGTGGGGGTCAGTTCGCTTCATGTATGGTTCAGAGGAGTTTGAAGTGGGTAGTGATGCAGCTGCAGTGCGGCTTCTGGTCTGTGGTCGTGTCTCATCTTCTGTGTGGGTGTGAGTCTGATTTTTACGTGGAAGTGTGGTGGTGGCATCTTGTGTGGCCCTCATGGGTGTGGGTCTGGTGTAATTTATCATGTTGGGTACTCGTCTATTCATGAGGGCGGGTTTCCAAATGGCTGGTAAGCGGGAGGTGTCATCTCTTTTATTCATGCTGTGTGGGCGTTTTTCTATCTCTATGGCTTCTCTGATTATTCTGCTACTGTGGTGTTCAGTTTTGGCGATAGTTCTGGTATTTTTAAAGTCAATCTCATGTCCTGTGGCTTTGAGGTGTTGGACCAGGGAAGAGGTTGGTTCTTCTTTTTTGATTGAGTTCTTATGTTCTTCAACGCGTGCACTTATTCTTCTGTTAGTTTGTCCAATGTATGTGGTGAGGCAGGCAGTGCAGGGGATTTCATATACTCCTTGGTTTTCTAATTCGATTTTGTCTTTAGGGTTTCTTAGGATGGTGGATATTTTTCTGTTTGTGCAGAATGCTGTTTTAATGTTGTGTTTTTGGGGATCTTGCTGATTTTGTCTGTTGTGCCTTTTATATATGGGAGGAGGGCTTTGCCGTTCTCTTGTTCTCTGTCTTGGATTTTGGTTGGGGTTTCTTTTTGGATTAAGTGGGTGATCTTCTTTCTTTGAAATCCATTGGCTGTTAGTACGTTGGTGAGAGTGTTTAGTTCGGTTTTTAGGTGTTGTTCATCAGCTAAGCATTTTGTTCTGGAGATGAGTGTCTCAGCTACGGAATTGATCTGTGCTGGGTGGTGGTGTGAGAGTGCGTGTAGATAGCGGTTTGTATGTGTTTTCTTTTGGTAGATGGTGTGTCCTAGGGAGCCATTGGGTTTTTGTATACCAAGACATCTAGGAAGGGAAGTTGATTGTTAGCTTCTGTTTCCATGGTGAATTGTATTTTGGGGTGTAGGCTGTTGAGGTGTGTGAGGAAGTTGTTCAGTTTTTCTTTCCCGTGTGGCCAGATTATGAAGGTGTCATCTACGTATCTGAGCCAGAGTTTGGGTTTGTGATCATATTTTTCTAGAGCTTGTGTTTCAAAGTGTTCCATGTAGAGGTTTGCGATGACAGGTGAGGGGGTGACAGGAGATGGCTACAATTCACAATAGCCAAAAAATTGTATTTGGAAAATGAGTGGCTCAGCTTATCCAAAGAGCTTTGAACTAAAACTGAGGAATGAGGGTGATCAATTTTTAGGATCTTTGGGGCCTAATCCTAAGCATAAACCCTAAAACAACCAATCAAACAAGGAGATAGAGAGTGGTGGGAAAGAAGGAAAACTCAGATATAAAACAGGAGATGTAGGAAGAAAACCCAGGGTCAGATGTTTATATACCAGTGTTCAAAGTATGAGGAACAAATAGGGTGAACTTGAAGTACTAATATATGAGGACATATATGTTATAATTGTTTTTATTGAAACTTGATGGGATGAAACTCATAATTGGAATATACTGCTACAAAGATATAAACTGTTCAAAAGAAACAGATCTAACAAAAGAGGGGGTGGAATTGCGTTATATGTAAGAAATCACTACACCTCTACAGAAATACATAAAACCTTGGATGAAAGCCCCCTTAAATTGTATATTGGTTAATATAAAAGAAAAAAAGAATGATATTGCCAGAGGTGCATAGTACAGCTGCCCAACAAGCAGAAATAGATGAACTTTTTGCTAATAGTTAATATATCCATACCAAACACACCACAGTAGTAATGGGAGACTTTAACTACTTGACATCAACTGGGAGACAAACTGCATCAAGTGGGAGATCAAATAGGTTCCTGATTAGCCTAGCTAACAACTTTGTCATCTAAAAATAGATGAGAAAGCTAGAGGATCAGCTGTAGTGGATTTGACTCTTAATAACAGAGATGAAGGGATAGAAGGTGTTGAAGTTGTGAAGTTGGGGGAGAGTGACCATGACATATTGGAATTCAACATAATGCAGACACAAGCAATAGAACAAAATTAAAATAGTGCCTTATACATCAAGACAGCTGTTTCCAACAAACTTAGAGAAAGCTTGGGAAGGATTCCATGGATAAACATCTTTTTTTTAAAAAACTAAAGCTTGGAAAATTCTGAAAAATGAGATTAAGAAGCCCAGTCCACCACAATGAAATGAAAAAGAAAAATAAGAGATCCAAGAAGAAACCAGCATAGTTGAATAAAAAAAACTCTGATATATTGAAAGACAAAAAGCTTTGGATAATGCTACTTCAACTGTGGATTTACCTTTGCCTTGGAGACTTGCCTTTGCTTTGAGACAATTTGCCTAGTGGACTGGACTTGCTTTTGCCTTATGGATTAGTGCTGGCTTCTTTTGAGTAGTCTCATTGACAGTGAGCCGGTGCCAGTACAGGGAATTGCTGGGGAATATTAATTCAGGCTTGGAATCCTTAATAAAGACTCCTAACACTTGTGGTGTGTGTGGATGAGTGGGACACTCACTCTACAAAGATGAATTCAGAAAAGCTAAGGCTCAGAATGAACCAAGACTTGCCACAATTGTAAAAAAATAAAAAATAAAAACTTTTTTTCAACATGTAAAACAAAAAAAGACAAGGAAACAATTGATCAACCAATTAGAGAAGATGGCAAGAAAGTGATGGGCAGCAAGGAAAAAGCAGAGCTGCTTAATTCATTCTTTGCATCTGTCTACATGCAAAACAAAAAACAAAAAACAGCAGAACCTACCAAAAACAGAACAGTAAAAGACAGACTCGGAATACATATTAAAATAGGCAAGAAAATAGTAAGAGAACACCTGTCCATCATAGATAAATTTAAATCATCAGGATCAGATGGATTATATCCAGGGTTCTGAAGGAGCTGGTAGACATAATCTTGGAATAATTGAACTATATGTATACCGGGGAACTATGAGAGGATTGGAAAAGAGCTTATGTGATTCCCATCTTCAAAAAAGGGGAAAAATTGATTCAGGAAACCACAGACTCATCAGCCTGACATCAATACTTGGGAAGATCCTAGAAAAGATAATCAAGCATCTGCAAACACCAAGAGGCAAGCAAAGTTATAACCAAAAGTCAATATGGGTTTGTCAAATCCCATGCCAGATCATGCCAGACAAACTTTATGCCTTCTTTGACAAAGTGACTAAATTAATGTACCAGCAAAATTCTACTGTAATTTACTTATATCTCAGTAAGGTCTTTGATGAAATAGACCACAACTGTGATAAGATAGAAAAATGTGGGTTAGACAGCATCACCACCAGATGGATTAGTAACAGGCTAAGCCACATCACTCAATGTGTGGTCCGGAGGTGGTATTCAGCCAGTTCGGACCAGTTTGGGCAAACTGGTATCTGAAATTTTGAGTAGTTTGGAGAACTGGCAAATACCACCTCTGGCTGGCCCCGCCCACCTGCTCCGCCTTTCCTGTCCTAAATTCCCTTGTTTTTTAGCTCAGCTGATTCACACGGCAGAGCCATTTGCTGTACCTCAGCTGAGCTAAGAACAGCTTACCTCACCAGCACCGACACCAAGGGCAGTCTTTGAGTGCTGTGCTGTGCAAAGCGCGCTCTCATAGAACAAACCACATCACTGGCTGGCCCCACCCCACCCTGCCCCATCCCACCCTAAAAATTTTGCATTTACCACATGGCTATCCTGTAATCTGCACCTCTTACACTGCAAAAACATATGGACTACACAACTTGATCAGGGCAAAGCAATCTATATAGACTTCTGTAAAGCCTTCGATTCAGTGGTACATGACAAACTACCACTAAAACTAAAACAATTTTTTTTTATTTTTAAAAACAAACATACACATACAAAACATAAAAACATAAAACCATTTTCCATTTTATATACATACAGTGTGTCAGTTGGTTACATATCTTTTGTGCTATTCTTTTGTAATCATTTACTCACAATTTATATCAGTCTTCACATTGTCCAATGAACATATGCTTATATATTTATCAGTTATTAATCATCCATGACTAAACTATTTATTCCATCATCTTATATGAGATGTTCCAAGTTTTATTTTAAAATTTGTGTTATACTTTCAACCAGTGGTTATATATATCTATATTATGTTTTATATCAGTCTATTAAATTTCTATCACAAAATTATCTAGTCTATTACATTACCATGCCTTTTTATCCAACCATTGGTAAAACAAATCCCATATCATATAAAATTGCTTATCTTCTTGTTCTCTAATTTCAAATGTCAGTTTACTCATTTCAGCACAGTCCATGATTTTTTTTGATAACTTCCTCCTGCATAGGTATTTTGTCATTTTTCCAGTTCTTCGCAACTACAATTCTAGCCGCTGTTAAAACATTTAAAATCAAATATTTCAGTTCTTTATTGTATATGTCCGGTATGACTCCCAATAAAAAGATCTCTGGTTTAAACTCTATATGTTGTTTTATCATTTTTTTCCAACCATGTGTGGATTTTAGTCCAATATTTCTTCACGTCCGAACATGTCCACCACATATAGTAATATGAACCAGGTATCTGATGACATTTCCAGCATTTATCTGATTTATTCTTAAACATTCTCACAAGTCTTGTTCGGGGTAAGTGCCACCTGTAAAACATCTTATACAAATTTTCTTTATATGCAGTTGACATTGTCATTTTATAATTTTGAGACCACAATTTTTGCCATTTTTCTAAATCAATCCCATATCCAAAATCCCCCCCCCCCAAGCAATCATCATTTCTTTGACTTGTTCCTCCTCCAATTTAAATTCTAATAGATGTCTATAAAGTTTTTAATTACCTTTTCATCAGTACCCATCAAAATTTTATCTAAATCAGTCAACTTGTCACAAATACCTTCTGCCTTAGAGTCTTTATCAAACCTAGATTGTATTTGCAAATATGAAAACCAATTAATTTTTACCCGTTGTTTTTCCAACGCTTGCATAGATTTAAGTTCACCCTTTTCATTCAATATCTCCCCATATCTAACTGTTTGTTCCTTTTTATACATTATTGTCTAAGAAAAAGCTTCAATAGTTGATATCCATTTTGGAATTTTTAAGTAATATTGTCTTTTTATCTTCTCCCAGTTCAAAAACAATGCCTCACGAATACAATGTCTTCTAAAATACCCCTGTGTTTTAGTTCCCTTATACCAGAGAAAGGCATGCCATCCCAGCAGCAAGTCATGGCCTTCTAAAGTCAATAATCTACTGTTCCTTAGTGTTATCCATTCCTTTACCCACATCAAACTTGTCACCTGGTAATATAGCTCCCAATTGGGCAAGACAAACCCTCCTCTTATTCTTGCATCTTGTAACAGTTTTAATTTTATTCTTGCTTTTTTTACCCGGCCAAATATATTTCAATACAATTCTATTTAAATCTTCAAAAAGCTATTTCCCTAATCGAATAGGAATTGTCTGGAATAAATATAAAACTCTAGGCAATATATTCATCTTAATTGTGGATATTCTTCCAATCAATGATAGTTGCAATTTTTCCCATTTCATCAAATCTGTCGCAATCTGCTGTTTGAATTTAACATAGTTATCTTCCTTCAGTGTACTACATCTTGGTGTAGTATGAATCTCTAAATATTTAACCTTGTTCGTGACCTGTATTTTTAAAATTTCTTCCAACTCTTTCTTTCATCTTGCTAACATATTCTTTGTTAATATATCTTTGTTTTGTCTTTGTTTATTCTCAAACCTGCTACTTTTCCATATTCTTCTATTTTTTCTATTAATTTGGGTGCTGTTTCCAATGGGTCTTCTAATATAAATACCAGGTCATCTGCAAAAGCTTGCAATTTATACTCTTCCTTTTTAATTTTCATTCCTTTTATTTCTTTTTCTTTTCTGATATTCCTATTCAAGACTTCCAATGTTAACACAAACAGCAGAGGCAACAATGGACAGCCTTGCCTTGTCCCTTTTCTTATATCTATGGATTCTGTTAATTCTCCATTCACCATCACCTTTGCAGTTTGTTCATAGTATATTGTTTCAATGGCTTGGATAAATTTCTTACGAAAGCCCATTTGTATCAATTGCAGTAAAAAAAATCACCAACTCACATTGTCCAAGGCTTTTTGAGCATCTAGAAACATCAAGGCCATTTGCTTCTCAGGGTGTGCTTCATAATATTCCAGAGTATCCAAAATGATTCTCACATTGTCTTTGATTTGTTTCTTTGACAGAAATCCATTTTGATCAGTATGAATAAAATTATTTAAGTATCTTTTTAGTCTTTCTGCCAAAATTGAAGCAAAGATTTTATCGTCTGAGTTCAATAATGATATAGGTCTATAATTTTTAACTTGCTGTAGGTCTGTACCTTCCTTCGGTATAAATGTAATGTATGCTTCTGACCATGTTTTTGGTATTCTTTTCTTTAACATAACTTCATTCACAACTTCTAAAAGAATGAAAATTCAATATTTCCTGAAAAGTCTTGTAAAATTCCGCTGGCAAACCATCTGGACCTGGTGCTTTCCCAGCATTCTGTTTTTTTAAGGCTTCTGTTAATTCCATCATTGTTTTACTTCCTTCTAACATTGTTTCAATGTTTTGGGGTATCTGAGGTAGGTTCGCTTTCTGAAGATATTGTTTAACTTTTTCTTCTTGAATATTCTCTTGAAAGTACAGTTTTCCATAGTAGTCTTGTATAATTTTTTTCTTCTCCTCATTTCCATAGCAAACCTGTCCTTCTTTATTTATCAATTGACTAATTCTTGTTGCTTCTCTTTCCTTTCTTGGTTTATAAGCTAGCCATCTGCCTGGTTTATTTTCATCTTCAAAGTAATTCTGTTTAGCATTTTTAATTTTTTGTGCTAATTCCTCTTTTTCCATTAGTCCCATTTTATGTTTAATTATATCCATTTTATTTTTAATGTCTTTTTCTTTGTGGGAACATCTGTAAATCTTTTTCCAGTCTTTTATAGTCATCCTCTAATGTCTTAAATGCCTTTTTCTGTTTTCTGTTTCTTTTCCTAATATCAAGCCTCTTGTGTAGGCCTTCATTGTGTCCCAGAGATTCTGTAAAGATGTATCCTCTTTTCTATTTTCTTTGAAGAAAAAGAAGAACTGGATTATGATCTGCCCAAATGCTTGTTTCTATTTCAATCTGTCGTACATTAGTCAATAATTCTGCTGACATCCATATCATATCTATTCTAGACCAGGATGTGTGCCTGTTTGAATAAAAAGTATATTGCTTACTTTCCGCATTTCTCTCTCTCCATGCATCTTTTAAATTAAATTCTTCTGTTATTCAAAGGAAGGATTTTGGTAGTATCTTTCTAACTTTCTTGTTGTTTTCTGTGTTTTATAGTCCAACCGGTCATTAATTATTCCATTAAAATCTTCCATCATACAAATATTAACATAGTCCAATTCAATTATTTTTGTATGTAATTTTCTATAGAATTCTTCTTGTTTATCATTCGGGGCATAAATTGCAATTAAAAGTGTTTTAATGCTGTTATCCATTATTTCCACCATCAAAATCCTTCCATCATCATCTGTGTAAATTAATTCTGCCAAAATTGTTTCTTTAATATATAATACCACACCTCTTTTTTTAGATTGTGCCAGCGTAGTAAATAATTTCCCTAGTTTTCCTTGTTTTAGTATATATTCATGTTGTTTTTTAATATGTACCTCTTGTAAACAGATTATATCAAATTTTAATTTTTCTAATTTGTGAAATACTTTCCTTCTTTTAGTAGCCAAATTAAGTCCATTTATGTTAATCGTAATCAATTTTCTTACATCCATGTTAAGCTTTATAAAAGGGTTTTATTGCTCTAGTAGATCTCTATTCTCGTTGTTCTCTGGGTTCACCGCCTACCGCACCTTCTTCTTTTTCTTTTTCAATTACTGCTATACATTCCTCTTGGAACTCAATTAGTGACTCTTCCTTTCTTTCTTCTTCCTCCTTTTCTCTAAAGTATTCTAAGTAGAATAGCTCAGCTTTTTGAACTGTGTCAATTCTGTGTCTTTGTTCCTGCCAAGTGAACAAGAGGCCTTCTGGCATCAGCCATCTGTAGTTTACTCTTCTTTAAGTAACTCTTTAGTCAAGAATAAATATTCTCTTCTCATCTCTCTTACTCTTCTTGGTATCTGTTTCAGCACCACAATTTCTTTATCTTTATATTTTAGTGTTTTCTCTCTCGCCACCTGGAGTATCTGTGTCTTAATAATCTTCTTAGTAAATCTAATGTGAATTTCTTTTGGTAATCTATTCCTCATTGCATATCTTGTGTAGACACGAAACACTTCTTCCATCCCATCCATCATCTTTTCTTTGGTTATTTCTAGTGCTTCTGCCAATATTTCTGCCATTATTTCAGCAAGGTTTTCACCTTTTCCTTCTTCTATATTTTGAAATCTTAAATAAAATTCTGATTTGTCTATTTCCCATCCTATTGGTTCACATCTGCCCTTCTCGACATCGCTCAAATAAATATCAATATCTCCAATTTTCTTATCTCTTTGTATATCTTCTTCTTCAATTTTTTTGAATCTGTCTTCATATTTCATCATCATCTGTTGAATATTTTCCACTTTTTCATCTGTCTTTTCAATTTTTTGCTCAATTTTTTGAATTCCTTGCATAATCATCTATAATGTCACTTCCTTCTCTTTCTTTTTCCTGTTGTAATATTGTCTGTCATGCTCATCTCTATCTTTTCCAATACAAAGCTTGGAGTCCTTGACTGTAACACAAGCTAGTGAGAGAGAGAAAAGAAACAATGTATCCAAGCCTCTGGGTGGCAGTGCTACTTATTTTCCTTCACTTTCACTTCCCCCTCCTCAATCTACAACCAGGAACTTAAAAAAAAGTAAAGCCTTTCCCCCCCTTTTTTTTTTAAAAAAGGACAAAAATAAATCTTAAGTCAAGCAGAAGAATCTTAGTCAAAAGGGGATTTTCAAAAGGGTTGTTTAAAAAAGGGAAAAAGTAATACAAAAAAAATTAAAAAGATTAAAAAGTACCAGTCCAGCTTAAAGTTAAACAGCTTTGCCAAATTCAAAGTTGCAATAAAAAGGGGAAAAAGAAAAAAAACTTTCACTTTGACAATTAATCACGCTGCTTAAATTCTTTTCTCTTCACTTTTAGTCCACTTTAATTTTTTCAGGTTGTTCTCTCCAAGAAATAATAAGTAAAAGTTCATCATACCAAACTGACACATTTTCTTTCCAATCTCTTCCGTTCTGGAGCTTTCCCAGCTTCAGCAGCTTGGAAGTCTGCCTCTCTGCCGCCGGAAAAAAGGGCTTTTCCTGGATCAACCAGGGATTTTGCGATGTCCCTGGGATCGACAGGATGTGCCCTCCTCAATCACCATCTCTATGGGAGAGTTTAAGTCTGGTGGGACCGTCCTGCAAAGGAGATATCAGCAGCGATCTTGGAGCTTCAAGATTGCACACTGTACCACTGAGACATCAGCTCTGCCCCCTAAAATCTTATGGTATCTCTGGACAACTGCATAACTGGATAGAAGCATTCCTGTCAAACAGACAACAAATGGTCAAAATTGGGAGTGTCCTATCAAATTCTGTACCTGTCAATAGTGGTGTCCCCCAAGGCAGTGTTCTAGGACCAACTCTCTTCATACTCTACATAAATGACCTCTGTGATCATATTAAGAGCAATTGCGTTCTCTTCACTGATGATGTAAAGCTATTCAACACCACAGACAATACTGCTACCCTTCAAAAAGACCTCGACTATGTATTAGAATGGTCACACAAATGGCAACTTCAAATCTCAACAAATAAATGCTCTGTCTTACATATTGGCAAAAAAAAATCAGAAAATAAAATACAAGCTGAATAGTCAAGACCTTGTTGATGATCCAAACTCTGTCAAGGACCTTGGAGTACTCATCTCAAATGATCTAAGTGCAAGAGCCCACTGTAACTACATAGCCAAAAAGGCATTAAGAGTTGTTAACCTAATCCTACGTAGCTTTTTCTCTGGTAATATCGCACTACTAACTAGAGCATACAAAACATTTGCTAGACCAATATTTGAATACAGCTCATCAGTCTGGAACCCACATTATGTATATGATATTAACCCAGTAGAGAAAGTCCAGAAATATTTCACAAGAAGAGTTCTACACTTCTCTACTCATTGCAGAATGCCTTATGCCACCAGACTTGAAATTCTAGACCTAGAAACTCTAGAACTATGCCGCCTTTGGTCCAATCTAAGTATAGTATATAAAATCATACATTGCAATGTCCTACCTGTCAATGAATACTTCAGTTTCAACCATAACAATACAAGAGCACACAATAGATACAAACTCAGGGTTAATCGCACCAAACTTGATTGCAGGAAATACGACCTCAGCAACAGAGTGGTCAATGTCTGGAATACTCTACCTGACTCTGTGGTTTCTTCCCCAAACCCCAAAAACTTTAACCTTAGACTTTCTACTATTGACCTCACCCCTTTCCTAAGAGGTATGTAGGGGGCGTGCATAAGTGCACCAATGTGCCTACCGTCCTTGTCCTATTGTTTCTTTTATTTTTCTTATATGTACTCATTTCTTGTATTCATAACTATGTTTATCCTTATACCTATTATCTTGTAAGCGATTGACAAATCAAATAAATAAAAATAAAATAAATGGCCAACTAATCTCCGCACCTCATCTCTGCGCCTTACCTGCTTTGCTCACCAAAAGTAAGCATGCTACCTGCTCACTGTTCACCTTGGCTGAGTCAGGGAATGCACCATTCCCTGGCTCTGGCCTTGCCCCAGAGCCTCCGCCAGCTTGCTGCCACACCCTTTTGGCTTCAAACTATAGTCCCATGGGCTGAAGCAATTTATTCAGCCTGCAGCCTGCCATGCTAGGCCGAAGGGACTTGAGGCGGGGTCAGCATGGGTGCAGGAGGACCAAAGCAGTTTGGGAACAGTCTGGACAGTTCTTCTTACCTTTAACAAGATCCATCCGGAAAGTGCTGCAGCAGAGATCTTGCAGCCACTTCTTCCATTTCTTGCCTCCAAGGCTTCGCTCGCTGAGATCCTCCCTGTGCTCTCTGGGTCAGCAGCTGCTTCTACTGCTCTCTTGCTAGGAGAGCGTCTTGTGTGCAGATGTGAGCCACCACTTTGGGTCCTCTAAGTCCCATCCAGAAAGTGCTGCAGCTGAGAGAAACAGCAATAGGCTGCTGCTTCTCTGTGCCTCAGTGCTTTCTGGATGGGACTTAGAGGATCCAAAGTGGCAGTTCACAGCTGCTCAAAAGACATCTCTCAGCAAGAGAAGCAGCAGAGAGAAGCAGACCCTGCCCCGGAGAGCAGAGATGGAGGTGAGCAGGCCCCAAAAGGCTGCTCAGTCAAGCCTCGCCGTGTGGCAGAAATCATGCATGTGCGAAAGCCACACAGGCATGCTCACATTTTCAGTGAACCGGTGGTGGGATTATTTGAAACCCACCACTGATGTGGTCCTAAATGGAACTGCTATATCTACATGAAGGGAAATATGGAGTTTGTCTTAGGCCAAGTACTCTTTAATATCTTTGTATAGATGAGGCATAGAAGAGAATTCATCAAATTTTCATTTAACACTAAACTGGAGGGGATAGCCAACATTCCAGAAGATAGCTCAAGATCAGGAATTATCTCAATAGATTTGAACACTGGGCCCCATCTAATAAAATGAAATTCAGTAGTGAAAAAAGTAAGTTTTTATGCTTAGGCAAGAAAAACCAAATGCAGAGGTATAGAATAGGTAGTACTTGACTTAATAACAGTAACAGTAGAAGGGATCTAAATGTTCTAATGTACAACCACTTAATTATAAACCAGCAGTGTGCTGCAGCCACAAAGAAGCCAATGCAGTTTTAGGCTGATTAACAGAATCAAGATTATGTGAAGTGATATTAGCACTTTATAATGCCTTGGTAAGATCATATTTGTCATATTACATCTAATTTTGGTCATCACTATATAAAAAAAGAATTTAGGCTCTAGATAGAATGCGGAGAAGAGGAGCAAAGATGATTAGGGGACTGGAGACCAAACCATATGAAGAAAGATTACAGAAATTAGAACTGTTTTGTCCAATCAAAAGAAGGACAAGGGGCAATATAATGGCGATGTTCCATTATTTGAGGGGCTGCTACAATAGGGGATCACACTCTACATGGGGCTGCCCTTGAAAAGCATCCAGAAGTTCCAGTTGGTGCAAAATGCAGCAGCCCGCATGGTTTTGTGTAGATCCCAGTGTGGACATGTTTCATCTCTCCTGCGGGAGCTGCATTGGTTGCCGATTTGCTTCCAGGTACAATTCAAGATGCTGGTTGTCACCTTTAAAGCCTTTCATGGATTGGGACCAGGTTATCTGAGGGACTGTCTCTTGCGGGTCACATCTACCCGACCGATCAGATCAGCGAGGCAGGGAATGTTGCGGGTTGCATCCCTGAAGGAGATACACCTGGTGGGACCCAGAAGAAGGGCCTTCTGTGTGGTGGCTCCATCTCTCTGAAACATCATTCTCCCAGAGATTAGAATGGCCCCCTGTCTAATACCTTCCAGAAGGCACTGAAGACCTGGTTCTGCCAGGGGACCTGGGAAACCCAGAGTGGGATGGAGCCCATCAAATGGCTTGTGTGATCTGCTGTTGTTGGGGTGGGGGAGTGGCAGTTGGGGGTGATTTTTCCCTCAGATTTTGTTCTATTGTACTTTATTAATTTATTTGATTCTTTTTGTTAGTTTTTATTGATTTTTTTTGTTTTAAATATGGTTTTACATTCTGTAAGCCGCTTCAAGTCACCATGGGTGAATAGGAAGCAATATAAATTCAATAAATAAATAAATAAACCTATTATTCAAAGCATTAGAAGGCAGACAAGAAACAATGGATAGAAACTAATTAAAGAAAGAACCAACCTATAAATTAGGAGAAATTTCCTTACCGAACAATTAATTAGTGAAACGGCTTCCTTCAGAAGTTGACTGTGCTCTGGACTAGAAGACCTCCAAGGTCCCTTCCAATTCTGTTATTCTGTTAAAAATATACAGAATTTGCTAATTACTTGATTCCCATTACATAAGAAAAGTGTCCCTTATGAGTTAGCATATTAACATGAGGTATGAAAAAATAATAAACAATTTTATCTGTATCACTGATCAGTCTTCTAAAAATTGTATTTGATTAAGCTGATGCCATCAGATATATAATATTTGTATTTCAGTTTTATAATGTCCTTTAAAACTTTGGGAAAGTTAGAAGGCTGAGGAGGGAGAACTATTTGCTAAGGGCAATTTTTTTCTGTGAGTAACCTGTGCTGCTCAGTACTAATAGCTATATGTTATTAACGAATGAAAAATCATAGTTCTTCCCATTTGCTAAATATCATTATTATTATTATTAATTGGAAAAAAATAGAAAAAAATTCTAAAAGCATTTTGCTATCAGTAATTCCTGGCAAGTTATACATAATTTCTACTTCCCCAAAGAAGGTATTGGAGACAATTAGTCTTGATAAAGATAAAATATTTCTTTTCCTTATCATCACCTCAGTGTGAACACTTTTGTCCTACTTGAGGAAAGTAGGTGATGAAATGATAAGAGCCTGATGATGTAACATGAAAGAATGTAGGCCAAATGAACTGGATGGCTTAAATACTTATCTAGGAGAAGTTGAAAGACTATTTCCTTAATGTTCCCTAAAATATTTTAATTCTACTCCTATGAATTGTTTATTACTTTCCCCAACTATTCTTCCTGAGATCCATTGTATTTCACTTCACTATATTACAGTGACCTATATCTGGAAACAATATAAAGACAGAGAAGAAGAAGAAAGTTTGTGAGAGCAATCTTCCTGGTATTTTTTTGACTTATGCATAGTACACCGACTCAGCGAACTGCAATTGCAGTTGTGCAATTCCAATAAGGGGAGCAATTTATTTGCCTCAATCATATCATATCAACATATTAGAGCCTTTTCAATCATATCATTGTGTTAATTTTTTGTCACCAAAATAGAGTCTTATAGTCAAACTTCAAACATTTCAAACATCAAATTCATTCTATTATACCATCATCATCATTTTAGCCATTGTCTATTTGCTGCAGGATGCAGGCTTCTTCTGCATAGAACAGAACAGAATAGAATAGAATAGAATTCTTTATTGGCCAAGTGTGATTGGACACACGAGGAATTTCTCTTGGTGTAAATACTTTCAGTATACATAAAAGAAAAGATACATTCATCAGGAGTCAAGAATCATAAGGTACAACACTTAGTGATAGTCATGGGGTACAATAAGCAATCAAATCATACTAGGAAACAGTCAATATAAATCATAAGGATACAAGTGACAAAGTTACAGTCATACAGTCACAAGTGGGAGGGGATGGGTGATAAGGAGTGATGAGAAGATTAGTAGTAATAGTAATGCAGACTTTGTAAATAGTTAACAGTGTTGAGGGTATTATTGGTTTAGCAGAGTGATGGCTTTTGAGAAAAAACTGTCCTTGTGTCTAGTTGTTCTGGTGTGCAGTGCTCTGTAGCGTCGTTTTAAGGAAAGGAGTTGAAACAGTTTATGTCTGGGATGTGAGGGGTCTTTAAATATTTTCACAGCCCTCTTTTTGATTCATGCAGTATACAGATTCTCGATTGAAGGCAGGTTGGTAGTAATTGTAGTAATTTTTTCAGTCCTAATTATCCACTGAAGTCTGTGTCTGTCCTGTTGGGTTGCAGAACCACACCAGACAGTTATAGAGGTGCAGATGACAGATTCAATAATTCCACTGTAGAACTGTATCAGCAGTTCCTTAGGCAGTTTGAGCTTTCTGAGTTGGTGCAGAAAGAACATTCTTTGTTGTGCTTTTTTCATGACGTTTTTGATGTTAGGTGTCCATTTTAGGACATGTGATATAATAGAACCTAGAAATCTGAAGGTCTCTACTGTTGATATTGTGTTGTCTAGTATTGTAAGAGGTGGTAGTATAGGAGGGTTTTTTCTAAAGTCTACCACCATTTATAAGGTTTTGAGTGTGTTCAGTTCCAGATTGTTCCGGTTATACCATGAGGCAAGTTGTACAACCTCCTGTCTGTATGAGGATTCATCGTTGTCTCGAATGAGACCAATCACTGTTGTGTCATCTGCAAACTTCAGTACTTTAACAGATGGATCGTTTGAGATGCAGTCATTGGTATATAGGGAGAAAGAGAAAGCACATAGTCTTGAGGGGGGGGGGGCTGTGCTAATTGTACAAGTTTCAGATGTGATTCTGCCTAGCTTCACCTGCTGCTTCCTGTTAGGAAGCTTATGATCCACTTACAAGTGTGTTCAGGTAATACTAGTTGGTTTAATTTAATTAGAAGAATGTCTGGAATGATGGTATTGAATGCTGAACTGAAGTCTACAAAGAGGACCCTTGCGTAGGTATTTGGAGATTCAAGGTGTTGTAGGATGTAATGCAGAGCCATATTAACAGCATCATCTGTCGATCTATTTGCTCGGTATGCAAATTGCATGATATCTAACAGCGGATCTGTGATGGTTTTTAGGTGGGACAGCACTAGCCTTTCAAAGGTTTTCATAACTACAGATGTTAGAGCAACTGATCTGTAGTCATTCAGTTTCTTGATGGAGGGCTTCTTTGGCACTGGGATGATAGTAGAGCGTTTGAAGCAGGAAGGAACATAGCACATCTCCAGTGATCTATTGAAGATTCAGGTGAAGATGGGAGCCAATTGGTCAGCACATACTTTTAAGCAAGAAGGAGTTATCTTCTCTGCCCTTGGTGTTTTTCCTGGCTTTTGTCTGTGAAATAGATCTTGCACTTCTTTTTCTGTGATCACCAGAGGTTGTGAACCCAATGGGTTGGTACAGTTGTAGGAGGCTTGGCTGTTGTTGGTGTGTTTGAGATGTGGGTTGTGGAGATAGGTGGCTGAAGTTTCCTTTCAAACCTGCAGTAAAACACATTCAGGTCATCCGCTAGTTGTTGATTTCCTTCTGCCTGGGAAGGAGGTTTGCTGTAGCCAGTGATGTTTTTAAGAGTTTTCCACATATTTGCTGGTTAATTTGTTGAAAATTGATTCCTTAACTTTTCAGAGTAGCTTCTTTTTACTGCTCTGATCTCTCTTGTTAATATGTTTCTGGCCTGATTGTATAGCATACTGTCACCTTTTCTGTAGGCTTCCTCTTTGGAACCATGTAGCTGCTTAAGTTTAGCTGTGAACCAAGGTTTATTGTTACTATATATTTGCAGGTTCCTAGTTGGTACACATAAGTCTTTGCAGAAGCTGACATAGAAGTTACAGTATCTGTGAGCTCATCTAGGTCTGCAGAGGTATCTTCAAAAACATTCCAATCAGTGCAATCAAGGCAAGCCTGGAGCTTCAGCTTTGCCTCGTCAGACCAAGTCCTCACTGATTTAATTCTTGGTTTCATGGTTTTAAGTCTTTGTCTGTAGGCAGGTACAAGGTGAATCATGCAGTAATCAGAGTGTCCCACAGCTGCTCATGGTAAAGACTTATAAGCATCTTTTACTGTTATGTAACAGTGGTCTAAAGTATTTTTGGCTCTGGTGGGACAATTTACATGCTGGAAACATTTTGGGAGCTCTTTCCTTAAATTTGCTTGTTTGAAATCTCCCAAAATGATGGGAAGGGAATCTGGTGTTTAGCTTCAGCATGTTTCCAATCTGTGCTGTACTATACTACACTACACTATACTACACCATGCCATACCACACCACACCATACCATACCATACATACATTTATATAAAATCCTATAAAATCCTAAAAATAGGATGCTGCTATGCTGCTCTCATGTGAAAAATAACCATCTGTAACCTTTGATTCTTAGGAATTTGGGTAGAGTTGCAATGTCCTACCTGTCAATGAATACTTCAGCTTCAACCATAACAACACAAGAGCACACAATAGATACAAACTCAAAGTAAACCGCACCAAACTTGATTGCAGGAAATACGACTTCAGCAATAGAGTGGTCAATGTCTGGAATACTCTACCCAACTCTGTAGTTTCTTCCCCAAACCCCAAAAACTTTAACCTTAGACTGTCTACTATTGACCTCACCCCTTTCCTAAGAGGTCTGTAGGGGCGTGCATAAAGCGCACCAACGTGCCTACCGTCCCTGTCCTATTGTTTCTCTTATTCTTTTATTTTTCTTATATGTACCCATTTCATGTATTCACAACTATGTATACATTTATACTTATTATCTTGTAAACAATTGGCAAATCAAATAAATAAATAAATAAATAAATAAATCTATTTCCTTTGAAAGATAAGGAAGAAAAATCTAGATTCACGTGAAATTTGGGGAATGAATATTTTTGGTGAGCAAGACCTAGGCATGAAGCCAATAAAAACAGGACTCTCTATCAAAAGTTTTCAATGGCTGTATGAGGATTTGGAGAAATATTGTCATCATCAATTTTTATTACGGTCATAGACAACATTATTTTACAATAAATTAATAAGAATAAAAATGACAACAATAACAACAACAATAATAAGAAAAATAAAAGATAGAATAATATACTGTGATTGGTGGTGGATTAACAGTGGGCTGTTCCTAATTTTATGTACAACATAGTAGAATTTGGCTGCACTCAGAGAATTACTTTGCACTGATCTGATAATAATGTGGTTGCAGATGAAAAAGATCAATTTTCCCAGATATTTTATTAGGTAAGATTGAATGTGAGTATATATACAGTATATATACAGTATATACAGTATAGTATATACTCTACACTATATACAGTATAGTAGGACATGAGCTACAATTTCAGTGACCCCTTGTCCAAAGGGACACAGTCTCAGGTCACATGGTATTTTTTTCTATTGGTCTTTCTGTGGGAAGTATGAGTGTGCTAAAGTCAATCCCTTTGGATTTTGGGGATGGTTGTTTTATATAAATATCATGCTACTTTAAAAGGGGTAGTTTGATTGCTCAAATAAACTTTCTTGGAAAAAGCAGCCAATCTTATTGGATTTCCAGGTCTTTAATACAATTGTTAAGTGCACTAAGGGCAGAGGTGGTATTCAGCAGGTTCTGACCAGTCCTGGAGAACCAGTAGCGGAAATTCGACCATCTCTGACTGGCCCCACCTCATCTATTCTCTGACTCCCGAGTCCCAGCTGATCAGTTGGGTCTTCTTTTGTTGCCCTGCACAGGAGAACAGAGCTGGAAAGCAGGTTAGTGGGGTGGGGAGAGAATGGGGATTTTACAGCATCCTTCCCCTGGAGTGGGGTGGGAATGAAGATTTTACAGTATCCTTCCCCTGGAGTTTAGTTTAGTTTACTTTATTATCATTGCACCTCGTACAACGAAATCAAACACCATCTTCAGTGCACATCATGACCATGAAAATAAACATAAACACACATCCTTCACCCTTCACACATTGAACCGGAAACCCCCAACACCACACCAACACTGCACTATGCAGCAGAATTCCAAAGAGCTACTGCCCTGGGATAGAAGCTGTTTTTCAGCCTATTTGTCCTTGTTTTTATTATTCTGTACCATCTGCCAGATGGTAATAGTTCAAAAAAAGGGTTCCCAGGATGAGATGGATCTTTGAGAATGTTTTGAACTTTCTTAAGGCAGCGGGAATTATAAAGCTCTTCCAAAGAGGGAAGAGGGCAACCAATGATCTTCTGGGCAATGACATTAACCCTCTGGAGTGCTTTTCTATCTGCCACTGTGCAATTGGCAAACCATACAGAGGTGCAGTAAGTTAAGATACTGTATATAGTGCAGCAGTAGAAGATCACCAGCAGTTTTTCATTCAGTTGTTGTTTTCTGAGTGGGAGATTTTACAGTATCCTTTCCCTGCCATGCCCACCAAGCCACAGCCACCAAGCCACACCACACCCACCAAGCCACGCCCACAGAACCGGTAGTAAAAAATTTTGAATCCCACCATTGACTAAGGGTGCCCCATCATTAAAAGCACTTCCCTGGAGAAACCAAATTACTGAGTTTTTGTAAAATGGTCCTCAACCATATTGATTTGAAATTGTCTTCTATAAGGAGAGAACCTGCCAAAAAAAAAAAAAAAGAGTAGTTTTAGCCAATGTGTAAAAATGTAAACCCATGCACCTCCTTAGTATTGCATTTGGGACGCAGTGCGCTACATGAATAGGGCTCTTAGGAATTTGGATTGTGCCCTTTCCAGAGGAATAAAAGAGGAGTAAGGTCCCAGCTGAGTACTAAAGAGTAATTGTGTGCTAGCCTTAGCTGAATATATCTTCAATGCTGCTGGAATATACTGTGCCTCTCTGGAAAAATAAAAAGATTCAATTGCTACTGCTGTTGGGGGGCATTTTGGATGACATAGCATAGATATGCGCTGCATTTAATGCAGGAGGCAATAACAGTGTATTAAATGTAATGTCTCCTTTGGACGAATATGAGATATCATAATATCTACATTATTTGATTGCCTCAGGGAGATTACATATCTCTGAATTCTTTACTTAATAGCAATCTTACCAATAAGAAAATCCCATTAAGTTTAATTTGAAATAGATAGACTTTTGAACAGAAAATGGAGCTCTTCTGTAATTTTTAGTGTTCACTCATAAAGATTCAACAGTCCTTTGGGTAAAAAAATGTCAGGGAAGATCAGGAACTATCTGTTCTGTATTCTGTTTATTCTGTTCCTGTGATGTTCTTTCTGATGTGATAGTTAAAAGAAAGAGTGTGATTCATCATACACAGAAGCTTTCTGTAGAACAACTTCGCCCTAGTACTTCTTTTAGAGTCATGCAAGGTATTTACGCTCTTTTTGGTAAGAAAATAAAAATAAATAAAATAGTATCAAAATAGTATGTATGTGTATATTCCATATCAACATCTATATTATATTTACCTGTAGTTTCCATTATAGGGCTGTGCTTTTTACTGGGGATTTACTTCTTGGTTTGCTTACTACATCAACCACCCCCAGTATACTCCTCCATGTAAGTAGAACAGAGGGATGTGCTTAAGTAATAGCATTCTTTTAGCATTTTCTCATGACTGGAAATTATTTACCTTTGCATTGGCATATTTTTAAAAAACATTTTTTACAATGAAAATACTTATTTTTATAAACATTTGCTAGCAAAGGAATTCTGTCCCATGTTTTCTCTCCACCTGATATTCCTAATGTGAGAAAGCGGTATAATTTTTCCTGTGATGTGAGGCCATGCTACTACATAATGTTTTGTAGAGGCCATAAATATTGTAACAGAATCACAGTTGCATTTGTATAAGAGAAACACAGTTGATCTCACTGAACTGTGGTCCATCTTGGGGTGGAATATGGGCTTTCCATGAGATATTTAATATCTTAATTGGTTTATTCCAAAATTGTATGTCTGAAATGGATTAATCCAATAAACTGTAGGAAACCTGCAGCAAAATAATAATTATGTATGTAAAATAGATCAATATTTTTGTTTCCTTTTGTTGGGTTAAATATGTAGAAATATATTGAATTAAATATTGTGAATTAAGCATTTGTTTTTGAGTACATATTGATGCACAAAACACTGTGATATTAAAGAGTTAAGTTTCCAAACAGACAAAATCCTGTGAATTATATATCAATGATATATTATTGTAGATACTAAAATGTTCCTCTAGTACCTACAATCATCTAAGACTAATGTATTGTTTTATTATATTTTCTAGCATTTGGAAATAAACAAGTTTCTTTTGCTACCTTCGGATTTCTGGTATGTATAGGCAAGCAGCTGAAGAATAAATATGAGTGTGGGAAATATCTAGTATATATAAATGTCTTTAGGGGAATGACACTGGTGAAGGATTTTTTTAAAAGGTTCTTTTGAAGGCCCTATGCTTTGTATGATCTGAATTTGTTTCTGAAATGAAAATTAAAAGCTGCCATTTTCATGTTGATATCAGAAAGATAGTAGTTGGTCATGTAAGCATTTAAATGAATAAAAAGGTATACTACATACAAAGAGTTTATTCATAAACTGCAATTTCTTAAGGTTAGAAAGTTTTAATTTGCTAAGTCAGAAAAACTCAGGGTAATTACAGGCCATGCAGCAGACAACAGACAATGCTTAGCTAATTACATGTATTTATCTCTATAAGTCACAACATGAGAACTAACTGCATAAATCAAGAATGGTTCCAAATGAGTGTCTTGTTTTGAAATCACTGTGCCGCCATCCTTACAAGGATTTTATCCAAGACCAAGATGTCACTGTCTTCCATTTGGAACATTAGCTTCTTTTCTCATGTTTAATCCATCTTACTTTCTCCTCAGCCCACTTTTAAAACAGGGAAATGTACAGCATTACAATTGTTGAAAGTCAAACACATTATTGGTTGGGGATTTTAGTTCATTTAAGCTGGGAACCCCCAATAAATTTAATGCTAACTGCTGGGACCAGGCACGCTAGCGATTGATAGCTATAAAATTTAATTAAAAAAAACATTGAGTACTCCATAAATCTCTAGTGAAGAAAGCCTGGAGGACACAGTTCATGACGTTACTGTAGGAACATTTTTACATTTTGTAAACAGCATACTTTTCTTGATGTTCTTGACATTCATATTCTTGAATAGTATGAGAATATAAATAGGGCTCGCTTGCTTTTTCTTTCTTTCTTTTTTTTTAAAACAAACTTTATTCAGTTTTTCACATTAAAAACAAAAATCTCTTTTTAGTGGACAACATGTTTCCGGGTCATCACCTTTACATACAAATATGACAGCAATTATACATTGATATATTCATACTTAATTCTATTATTACCTTTTGCATTTCAAATTTTCAGTAAGGAGAAAAACAAACACATTAATTCTAGCCTCTTTCATTGCTCTCAATCAAAACATCTTTTTGTTTCATTTCAATTATTTCAAATATAATCCTTTAATATTTATTTTAAAAATAAAGATAAACAATATGTGTTTGCCTAATAAGAATAATGATGATGATAATGATAATAATAAAAAAGTTACCAATGTCTCTCCTTGCTTTTAATAGTCTATATTAACTTATTAATTTAATTGGTTCTTTAGTATGTCATATTCCCTTTCCATTACACATTATTTTTATAAATTCTAGATTAATACAAATTTTAACACTAAAAATAAAAAACAAGTATAGGTTTCCCCCCTTTTACTGTTTTGAGTGTGACACCTCAATGATTAAAATATACATTTATTCCCTCATCTTGATTCCCAATAAACCATTATTTTTAAGAAGTTACAATAATAATCATTACATCTTTTCACTTGGATTCCACAGCATATTTCCCCCCCTTGATTTTTAATAAGAGTCATCACTATCTATATTACCCTATTTTCTAAATATTTTTAATTGCAGAAATATTCTTATTACCCCTTGTAACCCTGCAGAATCCCCTTTTTAATTCATCAACCATTATTTCTGAAACAACAATTTCTTTTCAATATTTTACTATTTCTTTATTTTGTGCACCTGTTTCTTACTGCTTCTCCTCCCCCTCTTTTCTCCATATCTTTTCTCATTCCAGTTTATATCCCTCTCTTTCTTAATATCTTCCTTTCCCCTTTTCTGTTGGGTCTTTCTGCCTTTCCCAATTTCACAGGTATTTCCCCTTTTGATTGCCTTCTTAAATCTCAACTTTTTAACCTTCCTTCTTTCCCCACTTCTTTGTAGTGTTGTGTTAATTGTCTATTTAAAATGCCTTCTCCTTGAATCGACTCCTCCTCCTCTGAAGCTCTTTCTTCTTGTTCTTCAATCACCATTTCCATTTTTTCTAACACAGAGCAAAGTAATTTGCCTCTTTCCTGTAGTAATTCTCTCATATTTTTAAGTTCCATTTTTAATTCCTGAAGAGATATCATCATTACACACTCTTATATTTTTTGATCGTTAAAGTCCACAAAAAAACAACTTTTACTTTCCTTCTTTCTTCTTTCAATTTTCTAAAGTTCTCAATTATTCCGGCCCAGGGTCTATACCAAAAACATCAATCAATCCCACAGTCAGTCTTTCCTTGTTTTTTTCTTTATTCTGGTTCTGCTTTCACTTTCTAAGATTCTTACTTTGTTTCAATATTTTTTTAATGTTATATTCACACAAGTTCATTCAGAAACAGGATGCTTTCCCTTTTTGTCAATTTTACAAAGTCTTCACCTTTTCCCCCTATTTTTTTATTTAGGGTTTTTCGAACCTCAATATTCCAGCACAGTCCAGTCTCCAATTTGTAAGCTTTATTATTATTATTATTATTTGACAATCTTAAGTCCAGCTTTATTTTATGCCTGTTTATTCCCAAAATATTTTAGTCCAATTTAATTAAATCTTTAGTTCCAGCTTCTTCCTTTCCTGGTTCGAAGCCCCGCTTAGCTGTCAAAAATATTTTCTTTCTTTTTTCCTGTCCCTTTGTAATTTCGCTGCTCACTTTTCTTTTCTTAAAAATTCCATGTTACCTTAATCCCAGGGTACTTTTGTTTAGTTGTATTGCCCAGTTGTCCAGGTTCAGATGTTATCCACCTCTTTCTTCCCTCCTGCACAAATCCTAATCCAGCTGAGTCGTCCTCTTCGGGGTGGCCATTTTAAGCCACCGCTGCAGTCATCTTCGGGGGGAAAAAGACCAAGCCCAAGGGGGGGGGAGATGCGGCTCCCTCAACCTGGCTTGCAGATTCCCCTTACTCCGCCACCCCTCCAAGGCAGCTTCACCCCCTAATCATAATGATCAGGGCTCTCCAACAAAAGAGCATGGACCATAGCCACAGAAAGTCTCAATCTATGGTCTGTCAGCAAGGAGGCTCTGCCTTCTTCCCTCGCTTGCTTTTTCTTAACCTGTATTTACTAGGCTTGCCAGATAATATATCAATAGGTTACAGAATTATAATGTCCAACTGTACAAAAAAATTGAAATAAATTTGAAATATTTTACAGGTATGTGAAGCTGGAAACCATTTTATCAATGTGGCTTTGGTTCATCAAAATCAGTCAGGTTTGTAGTTTATTTTTCAGTTCCTAACTTTTAATTTTTTCATAGCATTATTCTTAATGTTTGAGTATCGTAAACTACCTTGATGCAAAGAGAGAACTGGGCAAGGACAATGTTTCTTTCTGGTTCTCTAGAGCAAGGGTCTCAAAAAAGGGTATCATTAAGGCTGCATCAGGGTTGTGTTTGACCTTGAAGGGCCGGATGGAAGTGGCTGGGGTGGGCGTGGCCAACTTGACATCACTCGTGTTGGGGGCATCAGTGGTGGCCAAATGCTAAAGCAGGACTTTCCTCAGACTTCCCTCCCTCTTATTATAATCACCTTCCTTCTTTCCTTTTTTCCTTCCTTCTTTCCTTTCTTCCTTTTCTTCTTTTTCCTTCCCTCTTCATTCTCCTTTCTTCTTCCTTCCCCTTTTTCCTTATTTTCCCTTCCTTGTGTCAGCCTTGGAAGCCATATTAGCACCAGAAGCTTCCATGCTGCCACATTCCTGTGCCTGGGAACAGGGGGGATTTCATAGAATGGATGAGCAAGGGGTTGGATGAGAAGACGTTCAAGGTCCCTTCCCACTATTATTTCTATTACTACTAGTATACATTAATACTATAAGACTCTAAATGCTGGGTCATACTTAAGTGGTGGTCCACTAGGACCTAGATCCCTCTCACAGTTACTATTGTTGAACAAGATGCTATCTATTCTATACCTGTATTTGATTTTTTTCAGTCTAGGTAAGGATTTTTTTTCTCATCATCTTATGGTAATATTGCTACTTTATATAAGTGCACATTCATAATGCACATTCTACCCTGCCTGGCAGTGCTAAACTTAAACATTTTGAAGGAATATAGTTTCCTTCCTGGAATCCTGTATAAACTTATAAAATGGAGGAGAATCTTTTGAATGTCAATCCAAGCTATGGAAACCACAATAGTTAAAGAACAGTTGAAATTGAATTACATTTATAACATAAATACCTGAACATAAAATAAACTTATAATGAAAGTACTTTTTCTGTAAACGAAAATAGATATGCATACAATGGAATAAATAAATCTCTTCTAATTCCTGAGCTCAATATTTTCCTTTTTCTTTTTCCCAACAGGAAATAAAGTATCTTTTCCAAGTCCAACACTCAATCCTTTCACATGGATTTTTACACTTGTTTCCTGTCCAAATTATACATATGAGGTATTCTTCCTTCTTTCCTTCCTCCCTACATCCCTCAAAACAATTGATTTTTAAAATAGGCAATGTTTTATGAAAAATGCTTACAGTATTTTAATAATGGAAGAGAATATTGCTACTGATGATGTTTTTATTTTGGTAAAGAAAATAACCAAGCTCGGAGAGCACCAATGATACCATACTAATAATGTTCATGTCTTGATTACTCAGTCAACTTACATTCCCATAAATATGCCAGTCATGTTTTCCAAATGACTGATAATTCTTTTCATATTCTCTCTTCCTTCAACTTTCTGAAATTGCTCCATTAACAATGAGCCTTATAGTGATCCAAGTTCTGTTGCCTTTGGTCTCTTTGCCTTCTACTCACTAGATTATTCACACATGTCAAAGACCACACACCATGACATTTGGGTGTCCTGCCAGCTTTCACCAACACCTGACAACAATTGTTCTCAAAAACATATCCCACTCTTGCTTGATTTTCAAGAGCTGTTGAAGTTTCACAAGAACGTGGTGTGGTCCACAATCTCTGGAGGTCACACTAAAGGGCTATGCTGTTGCATAACCTCTGCAGCCTCTGAGAATCAGGCAAGAATTCACACAGTTTTTGGAGGCAGAGAAGGTCAGAGAAGAGCATTTTCTGAGGTCCCTTCAACAATAAATGTCTTGGGTTACTCAGGGCAGTTTCAGGAATGCCACAGGGACCTGTCAATACAAAAAGAACATTGCCTTAATATAAACATGAAAAATGTGATCTTAAGGAGTGCTGGGTCATGAGGACAATTGCACCATTCTCCAAGGCATGTCAGTCTTGGGGAATGATGTGCGGTAGCCTTTTTGATTGGTAGTGGGAATGCTAGGGATGAAGTCAGAAGAACAATAGGCCACCATTCTAGACAAGTGGCTGCCCCATATCTTCTTAAAAGATCCAGAGCACCCACTCTGAAAGCAAGCTATTCCAGTGGTTAATTATTCTCTCTGTTAGGAAATTTCTCCTTAGTTCTGGGTTGTTTCTCTTGATTAGTTTCCATTCATTGTTTCTTCTCTTGCCTTCTAGAGCTTTGGAAAATATGTTGATCCTCTCTTCTTTGTGACAGTCCCTCAAATATTGGAACTGCTATGATGCTATTCTAGTCCTTCTTTTCACTAGACTAGACATATCCAATTCCTGTAACTGTTCTTCCAATTTTAGCCTCTGTTAAGGTAGTCCCCGTTAGGAGAATGAGTGCACTCAGGGAAACGTAGTGAGAGTGGTGATGAATAACACACAACCAGCATACAGATACACTGAATAGTAAAATGTAAGTTTTGCTTCCAGTAAACGGGTAAACAAAGTCCAACAAACAGTCCAAATCATACACGGTTAAAGCAGGTAGTATTCAATACAATCAGTCCAGGGATAATCCAAAAACAAAGTCCAGTATCATAAACTAAGTTCAGTAAACAGAGTTTGCTAACAGTTTGCAAAACTCACAGCAATCCAAGTAGAACAACGATCAGGCAAAAGGCAATAGGGAAATGCAAGAAGAGAACAAACCAGGTTTCTGGCTCCATCTGATGGCCGTTGGAGGAACTTCAGCCAATCACAATTACAGTATTCTCTTAAAGATACAACAGTATTAAATGACTATCCTGGTTTATATATTGCAAACCCAACTGTTAGGTGACTATCATTCCTAACAGCCTCCATCCTCCTAATAATCTTTGTGTTCTTTTTGTACTCTTTCCAGAATCTCAATATCTTTTTTATAATGTGGTGACCAAACATGCATTTAAATGTGATCTTACTAAGGTTTTATAAAAGAGTTACTAATAATTCATGTGATCTTGATTCTATCCCTCTGTTAATGCAACCTAGGATTGCATTGGCTTTTTTGGCGGTGGCTGCACACTGCTGGATCATATTTAAATGATTGTCCAAGATCAGTCTTAGAGTTCTTACTATTGAGCCAGGTACCCCCTACTCTATACCTGTGCATTTGATTGGGGGGGGGGGAATAAGTATAAAACCTTACTTTTCTCTTCATGGAATTTCATTAAGGACTGCATGTTGAATGAGGTTTGTCAGCCAATTACAATTACAACTCCATACACTTACCATTACAAATCCATGGCAATACTTACTAAGAAGCAGGTTGTGGTGTACTTTGTCAAATGTCTTACTGAAATCCAAGTAAACTGCATTTCACTGGTCCACTAATTTAGGCACTTTGTAGAAAAATGAAGTAAGATTTGCTGGCATGATTTCTTTTTGACAAACCTATGTTAGCTACTGATTACAACTTTGCTTGCTTCTATGTTTTCTCAGATACATTGCTTGATTAGGTTTTTCAGGATCTTTACAGGTGATTTGTCTGTAGGTTCTTGCATCTGTGTTTTTACCCCCCTTTTTTTTGACGATGGGAACCCAGGGGTGGGATTTAGCCATTCAGGCCAATTTGAGCAAACTGGATGTTAATTTTACATCAAGTTAATTTTACATCAAGTTCAGTAGTTCTGAAGGCCAGCTGGCCCTGCCCGGCCCGGCCCCTCTCAGGAGTCCCCACGCGCCTGATTCTGGCTCCCCAGTAAGTGCAGGGAGCTTGCTAGGCCCAAAATCGGGCACGGGGAGTGCATCTCTGCCTCCTCACATCCTGTTTTTGCTCCCAGGAGGCTCCAGGGAAGCTTCCTAGGCCCAAAACGGGGCATGGGAGTGTGTGGCAAGGCCCCCCATGCCCCGTTTTGGCTCTCCTGAGGCTCCAGGGAGGCTTCCTAGGCCCAAAATTGGGCACAGGGAGTGCAAAGAAAGAAGAGAAGAGAAAGGAAGAAGGAGGGATGGGAGAAAGAAAGGGGGAAGGGAGAAAGAAAGAGAAAGAAAGAAAGAAAGAAAGAAAGAAAGAAAGAAAGAAAGAAAGAAAGAAAGAAAGAAAGAAAGAAAGAAAGAAAGAAAGAAAGAAAGAGGGAGGGAGGGAAGGGAAGGGAGAAAGAAAAAGAAAGAAAGAAAGAGAGGGAGGAAAGAGGGAAGGAAGGAAGGAAGAGAGAAATAAAAGAAAGAGGGAGGGGAGAAAGAAAGAGGGATGGAGGGAGGGAAGGGAGAAAGAAAGGGAGGGAGGGAAGGGAAGGGAGAAAGAGGGAAGGGAAAAGAGGGAAGGGAAAGGAAAGTGAATGAGATATGGATGGATGGATATATAGATGGATGGATAGAGGGGATGGGAGGGAGGGAGGGAGAGAAAAAGGAAAAGAAGAAAGGACCACACAAACCACTAAACACAGCTTCAGAGTATGCTTTGAAACAGCAAAGCAATCCAGGCCTGGAAGGGATCTCAGAGATCATCTAGTTCAACCCCTGCTCCAAAAGTATTGTTAAAGTAAGTTTCTCTCTTTTGACTCACCCAGTCACACGACCACCTAGCCACGCCCACCAAGCCATGCCCACAGAACCAGTTGTTTAAAAATCTGAATGCCATCCCTGTCCAGGGAACCACATCACTTTTGTTCCTTGGTGCTCCAGGGTCTTTGAAAAATATGATTCAATGGTTCTAAGATCACACTTGCCAGATCCTTCAGAACTCTGGCATGTAATTCATCAGGTCCTGGCTATTTGAAGTCATCTAGAGTGGATAAGTGTTCTTTTACTATTTTCTTACTTATTTTAATTTGTATTCCTAGTCTCTCTCTTTTATAGTTATGTTCTTGATAGCTTGGGCTGTATTATCTTTTTGCATGAAGACAGATGCCAAGAATAAATTAAACAGCTCAGCTTTCTCTCTACTGCCTGTTTCTTTCTTGCCATCTTCTTTCATTAATGGACCAATTGTTTCCTTGACTTTTTTTTGTTTTTTTATACATTGAAAGAATTTTTTTATTATTATTTGCAAGTCTAGCTTTCCTGACTTCATCTTTGCAAGTTCAGGTTATTTATTGGTGATCTGTCTTAGTAATATGTCCCTCTTTCAATATTTTCTACCTTTTTGTCTTTCAATTTATGAGAGAGTTCTTTGTATAATCATGCTTGTTTTTCTTTTTTAGTGGTTTTGAGCTGGAGTAGGCTTTCATAATCCTATTTTCCAGAGTTTCCCAAGCTTCTTGAGTTCTGTTCCCCTTTAAGATTTTAATGCATTGAATCCTTCACAAACTCTCTAAAGTTTAAAGGCTGGTTTATAAACATTGGTTTGATTATGTTCTATTGTTTGTACTTGCATTATACTGAATGACATGGTCACTCTCACCCAAAGTTCCAGCAACTTCAACCCTCTATCATTTTTTCTCTGTTAGTAAGTATTAGATCCAATAAACTTTCCCTCGAATTCCCTTTGCCTTTCAGATGACAAAGTTGTCATCTAGGTTAGTCAAGAACCTGTTTGATCTCCCACTTTATGCATAGCTTGTTTCCGGGTTGATATCAGGGTACTTAGAGTCCCTCATTACTCCTGTGCTGTGTTTCCCACATACATTTGTTAACTGGTTAGCAAAAAATTTGTCTATTTCAACTGTTTGGTTGGATGGCCTGTAGTATATACCTATGGAAATGTTATTCCTTTTTCTTTATATATTGACCCATATATAGGAGGCTTTCATTTTAGGTTTTGTACATCTCTGTAGAGATGTAGTAATCTCTTACATATAATGCAACTTCACCTCCTCTTTTGTTAGGTCTATTTCTTTTGAACAGTTTGTATAGATGGATGGATAGAGGGGGTGGGAGGTAAATTCCAGTCATCCATTTCATCCATCAGTAAATTCCAGTCATCCATTTCATCCCACTAAATTTTGATAATGATAATTATATCATACTTGCCCTTGTAATGTACTAGTATTTCATCTTGTAATGTACTAGTATTTCATCTTGTTTGTTCCCAAACCTTGAGCATTTGAATATAGGCATTTGAATCCTTTATGGCTGATCGTAGGTTTGCTTCCTATATCTGGTTTTTTCCTTCCTTCCCATCTGTCAAGACTAACTCGAACTTTCATCTATATTCCACTTTGCTTGCAGCTTGACAAAAAATAGGGGGCAGGAATGAAATGCAAGGGTGGGGGGATTAGCATCCAATCATCATCAATTCCCATGAGACATTGCTCTCCTCCTCAAGGACATCCAGAGCAGATGTTACAGTGCAATTGGCTGGTTCCCAGAATAAAATGAACAGAAGTGATTGTTGGATGTAATGGACTGGGATGGACCATGGGGAAAGGGGAAATGAACTATGTGTGCATTTGCACGGGAAGCCCAGAGCTGGTTTCACTTCTTCTGTGCCAATGTGGATTTATTCAATAAAGTTTATACTCTTGGTAAAATAGTGTCCCAGGAGTTCCTTTTCCTGGATTTGCCAACTGGACAGTTGACTTTAAACCAACTCTCTCAGTAGCAGCCTACCTTGACCCCACCAGGAGGTTGGCAGTTTTGTCAGCAACTGAGGAAGGAACAGAATGGGGTGTGAAGCCAGGGAAGCCTCCTCCCGAGAGACCACAGCAGTGGCCCAAGCTGAAGTTGGGATGCAAGTGGCCAGCACAACTTGCAGAGGGCTGAGAAGTCAGAGCAACAGCCTGCACTAAAAGAGGAGAGAGTAATAGAAGGACCATATTTGGGCAACAGGGGCCGGTGAGCCATGTGGGGAAGGTGATGGAAGCAGAGGATCAGCCTATCCTTCCTGGAGTCACGGTGACCCAGGGGAGGAAGTGAAAGGCTAGCTGAGCAGCTGAGTGGGATTATCCAACCAAATGGAAGTTCCCAACTGCAGCTGCAGCCTGTGATGGAGCAGCTGAAGGAGAAGTTCATCGGACTGAAGATCTGGGGAGCCATCTCACCGGGGAGCAGTGGTCACAGGAGTCAGGGACCATGAAACCATTGCCTCCCCTTCCCTACTGTAGATGATGGTGCCAACCCCACCCAGGTTGGTGGAGACCCCATCAAGGGACAATGGTTCCCATCCCAGCCACTGCCCCATTGAGAGGGCAGGCACCAGCACACACAACCCCAGTGGCAGCCAGTTCATGCACACCACCCCTGGCTTCAGTGGGGTTGCTATCTGAACACATCCTAGTGCAAGACTACTAACTGTCACCTCCCTTACCAGTCCAGTTCAATGGGAAACCCAACAACTTTGCTTACTTCCTGACCCAAGTATGGAACTACTTGAAGTGCCCTGGAGCAAGGAACCCAGATAAGGTTAATGCCATTACATCAAACTTGGAGGAAGATGCAGCTGGATGGTTAGTGTCTCACCATGATGAGGAGAAACTTTCATGTAGATATTGTGAGACCTCAAAAAACCCACATCTGCTCCCTGCAGCAAAGCAAGTGGCTGGGGACAGAGTAGATCCAAGATTTTCATACCTTGGCAGCTCACCTGAGAGATTGTACATTGATCTATCAATTCTGGGAGAGGCTAACAAGGAGCTGTATCACAGCTGCCTGCCCCAGAGGAAGTGCCCCATGACTTTCCAGTGTGGTACCAGTTAGCCACAAATGTGGAGCTTGTGCCAGGAGCATGTTGCACATAAGAATGCCTGATAGATGCCCAGTGCTCCTTGGAGGGAGAGTGGGTGCATCCCCTACCAAGGGGAAGAAGCCCCACTGGAACCTGCACCATTTTTCTGATGTGGGAAGGAAGGCCACTGGGCAGCCTTGCATCATGGCTGGCATCTGCACTGTGAACCCTGGCCCAACTAGAGCTGAAAATATTACCCCAAAGCTGAAGGGAAAAATGCAGGCAGCTCAAGAGGTCGTGGAGTTCTCTCCCTAATCCAGCAAAGGGGGAGGAACTCCAACTCATGGAAAATCCATCTTGGTCTTCTATGAAAGTGACAGCAAAGGAGAATATGATCTGATGGTAAGTGATACCATCACTCCTATGATGGCCCAGGTGGAGATTTGGGTGCCCTCTTGGGAGTTAAGGAGACCTATATGGCCTTGTTGGACTTGGGTGCATAATTAGCCTACAGACATGGAGAAACTAAGATTGAGGCTGAAGAAGTTAAAGCAGCTCATACGATTCTCCAGTTAGATGGCTCATTTATGGGAGGGGTACCAGCAACTTGCTTAACAGAGCCAGTAAGCCTCAGGCCTGGGACTCATATATCAACTATTCATTTTATTGTGGCTCCTGGAATGACAAGACCATGGATTTAGGACTAGCCTGCTTGAAGAAACAGAATCCATCAGTAGATTGGGACAGCAACAAGTAGCAAATGAGGAAGAAGGTGGCTAACCAGCAGGAGCCAGTAAAAACTGAAAGTGGAATCAGTGAATACCCTAAAAGGAAGCAAGAAGTTAGAGCTGCTCATTTTTTAAGTACTGTGGCCTAGCAGAAGTGTTCGGTTAAAGGAAATCAGACATACTCCCACAGCCTTACAGACTGTGCTATTGAAATCTTGCCAGGGGCTAAATTACCCAAACTGAAGATGTATTCCATGATGCCAAGGAAGATGGAGGAACTTTGAGGGCTCATAGGCAAGAACTTAGCCAGGGGGTTTATTCAGCCAGCAAAGTCATGGATGGCTATCCCTGTACTTTCTTTTAAAGACAGGACAATTAGATCTCTCAGATTATGCATAGATTAGAGAGGATTAGATTCATATGCATGGAGAATATGTATCCCCAACCCCTCACAAATGACATGCTGGACTATCTAGCCAAGGGGAAAATCTTTACTAAGCTGGATTTAAGGGAAGCCTATTACCAAGTGAGGATTAAAGACAGGGATGAGTGGAAAACTGCATTCAACTGCATTCAGTTGCTACCAATTTCGGATGATGCCATTTGAACTGCAAGATGTTCCAGTAGTATTCATGCAATTAATATATGAGGTCCTGCATGAACAAAGGAGTGTTGGTATACATGAATGACATTTTAATTTATACCAAGACCATGAAAGAGCACATAAATCTAATGAGAGTAATACTTGAAAAATTGCACAAAGCTCAGCTATATGTGAAGCAATCTAAATGTGACTTCCACAAGACCAGTCTAGACTATTTGGGCTACCGCATCTCCAATGGTGGAGTGGAGATGGACCTGGTCAAGCTGAGAGCAATCCTGAAATGGGAGGCTGCTCAAACCAAGAAGCAGTTGCACAATTTCCTGGGATTCACAAACTTTTACTGGCAGTTCATCCCCATACTTGCCCAGATAGCCCTGTCCATCACCAACTTGATCAAGATGAGAGGGTGAGTGAAACCCAAACTGAGTCAGCCACTAAATTGGTCCATCAAATGCCAGGCAGCCTTTGAAAAGCTGAGGTGGCTTTTTGCTGCTGAGCTGGTCTTGAAGCACCCAAATTCAACTTTTGTGATCCTGGCAGATGCCAGTAATGTGGTAGAAGGGGCAGTTTTACTCCAGAAGAACAAAAAGTGAAAGTTGCAACCATGTGCCTACACGTCTCGCAAGTTGTCTGATACTGAGAGGCAGTGGACTATCTGGGAGAAGGAGGCTTACATGATCTCATGGACTCTTCTCATCTGGAGGCAGTTCTTAGAGGGCAGTAAGATTCAATTTGAAGTATGGATGAACCACAAGAACCTGGAAGCTTTAAGGGCCCCAAGGAAGCTATCCCCTAAGCAGGTCTGATGGGCTCAGTATTTTAACCACTTCAATTTCACCCTTCACAACTTTCAAGGTGGGAAGAATTTCTTAGCCAATGCCCCATCTTTCATGCCCCAGTACAGAAGTACCTGAGAGGAGGTAGCTAATTCCATTAACCCATCCAGGCAGCTTGCAGTGCCAGCACTCGAAGGCAGTAGAAGAAGCTCAGGACTTGATGATACAATTGCTAAAAGATGTTTTGGGGATGGATGAATAGTTCAAAAGACATAAAGATGACCTGTTGATGAAGGAGGGCTTGGCATGGGAGGGGAGTAAAGTGTACATTGCAGCCAGCCAGAGAACTTTGGTCCTCCAGAGGAGGCATGATGCAAAATCCACAGGATATTTTGGGTTTGTGAAGACCCTTCACCTGGTGAAGAGACAGTTCTGGTGGCTGAAGATGGAAAAGGACATAGAAGCCTATGTGGCCAGCTTTCCTGTGTGTGCCTCCATGAAACACCTATCTGGGAAGTCTCCAGGCTTGCTATAGTCGGTAGCCAACACAGCTAGCCCGTGGGAGGAGATATCCATGGACTTTATCATGGAATTGCCTGAGAGTGCTGGAACACAGTAATTTGGATTGTTCATTGACCTGGTTTTGAAGCAAGCCTGCTTTGTAGTTTGTCCGAAGATTCCTTCTGCCTGGGTTCCAGCCAAGATGTTTATGCAACACATCTACAGACTACACAGGGTCCCAAAACACATTTTTTTCCGACAGGGGGTGCAATTCACCACAACATTTTGGCAGGAATTTTTAAAATTGATAAGTTCCTCCCTTGAACTTAGTGCCACCTACTATCGGAATACCAAATGGGCAGCTGAATATGCCAACTCATTAGGAAACCAATGCCTGTGCTGTTATATAAATTATCAGCAGACTAATTGAGCTGAGCTCCTACCTTTCACAGAAGTGGCATATAGCAACTCAGTGCACAGCAGCACAAGTTTTATCCCTTTCAAAGTGGCCACGGGACTTGTGCCCATGCCAGAGCTCCCACAAGAAGCTCCAGCCTCAGTGTCATTAGCCGACTGGATGGATACTCTAAAAGCCACATGGTCTGCCATGAATGAAATGCTAAATAAAGCTAGGGAAAGCCAAAAAAGGCAAGCAGATTGGAAAAAGGCCCCCAAAAGGAAATTTAGAGTGGCAGATAAAGTGTATTTGTCCATCAAGTATCCAAACCTGAGATAGCCTTGTAAAAAGTTCGGTCTCAAATACATAGGGCCTTTCGAAATCGTTCAGATTGTGAATCCAGAGTTAAAGTTGCCAAGAAGACAAATATATCCAGTATTTCATTGCGGTCTTTTAAAACCCTTTTGGGGATCTGGCTTTAGGCCAAAGAACCATCTTCTCCTCCCATCTTAGTTAAGGGAGAGGAGCATTTTGAGATCAAAATGATTCTCAATTCCAGATATCATAAGGGAAAATTACAGTACTTAGAAAGGCTAGTACGGTAGAAAGGCTAACTATCATCAGACACTGAGTGGGTGACTGCTCCAGATGTTAGGGCAGTAAGGTTTGTTAAGAGGTTTCAAAACTAGGTACCTTCAACGGCCCCTATAAGGAATGTAGCAGTAATTGGGTTGTAAGTAATAATGTGTTTGTATGTTTATTCTTGTTTCAGGTCTACCCTTCTTCCAGGGGGGTCGGCATGTCAAGACAAACTCGAACTTTCAACTATATTCCACTTTGCTCGCAGATTGACAAAGAATAGGGTGTTGGTGGAGTGGACTGCAAGGGTGGGGGGAATGGCATTCAAGCATCATTGATTCCCATGAGACATTGCTCACCCCCCCCCAAGGACACCCAAAGCAGATGTCACAACATGATCGGCTGGCTCCCAAAACAAAATGAACAGAAGTGATTGGTGGACATAATGGACTGGGGTGGACCATGCATGCATTTGCGCGGGAAGCCCAAAGCTGGTTTCACTTCTTCTGTGCCAATGTGGATTTATTCAATAAAGTTTATACTCTTGGTAAAATAATGTCTAAGGACTTTCTTTTTCTGGATTCGCCAGCTCAGCAGTTGACACCATAATTCCCTACCTCATTGTTTGATTGGTTGTCATGGGGTTTATACTTGGGATTAGATCCTAAAGATCCTAAAGATTGATCACCCTCCAGATTTAATTTAAAGTATTTTTGATAAGTCAAGGCCTTTATTTCAGATTGAGCCTTGGTGCTGCTACTAAGTGCCTCTGTTCAGGTGGTATAGATGTGGGAGGGAGATGGAGAATTGTTTCACTTTCTTTTGCAGGTGACTGTGTGTGATATGTCTGCAGAGTCATGGTAGGTATTTTCCAAAATTTTGAGTTAAAAACATATGCCATCACTGCCCTAGATGGTGCCTGGGGAAATGGAACAGCTTCCATTGATGGAAAGCTATTGTGAGCCCAACAATTCAGCCAAAAAGAAAAAAGAAAGTACTTTTATTCCCATCTGGTGAAGGTTTTTTCTTTTATTCCTATAATAGATTGGCTCTTGGTTGTGTTTTACAGTGATGACACAAACTCTGCCAGGTAAGAATGCATATGATTTGTATTAATTAGGAACTATGAAACAGCTGCCTCCTTTCATCTTCCACAGAACTAAGCAGAATAAGAATCAGTTTAGGATTTATTTCTATTATTGTCTTAACTCAACAAGGTTAATTTGTTAGAGTTAGTCTTTCTAGACAAAGGCGCACTTGCAATTTTGGGAGCACATGATACGAATGAAAATGGCTGCCCCCCCCCAAAAAAATAGTTGCCATGATCATTAATACAAATGCCCACATACCAGAAAATAAAGTAGCCCTCCAAAGATGAACTTTTACTTACGAAAACTTATAAAATATGATATTAAAGGCTAGTTGTTTGCAGTGTGTGCGCTGTTTAATTTAATTTCCTTCCATTAATAAATGTTTTGATCCAACAGTGAGGAAAATTTCAATAATAAGTTTTTTCCTTTGAAATCAGGAAATATGAGGAAGCATTATTTTTAAATAGATAATATTCAGTAAACACAGAAGCTACTAAAAATAAAAGCTACTCAGACAACTTCCAAAACTGCATGAACTCTATCTAGGATCCTGTCCCTCTTCACTTAAGCTATAATGCAGTAAAAATATTCCCCAATTCTAAAACAACCTTGTATGGATGGCGAGGGTGGACAAGAGAAAATATATTTTCTGACAATGCCCCAGTTGACCAGCAATTTCCTTCTTTTTCTTTAGTTGGTGTTTTTGCATTACTAATGTCAATCCAGATGGTACAATGGGCTCGAAAGAAGCACCAACTGTATCTGAAGAAATCTATTACACACAGGTGGAGAAAAGCTATGATTCCCTTTATAGTGTGAATGTACATCAAAGTGGTTTGTACTATCCTGGTCAGTTGAAAGTAGTGTAACACAATTCATTTTGTTCTTCAAGAGAAACGTAGTAGAACATTGATTTATATTTACTCAAATGTATGCTTTAAAAATAGTAAACCAATGCCTTATATAAACATATTAGGATTAGCAAGGGTGACCTGACTAGAAGTTAGAATAGAGCTAGAAATAAGAAATAGAGGAATACTAGCAGATATAATCTTTATGCAATAGAATATTGTAATAACTTGATGGAAAATATTAGAGTTGAAAGATGCTATTATCATGTATGCTTATAACATCATTGGCATTAAAATGGAATATAATACTGAATAACTACTTTAAAAAACTGTGTATATTAATACTAGGATTATATAAATTTGATTACTATAACAACCATTATGAATATTATTATTGATGTCTGTATCAAAATGAATTATACCCAGGGGCCACACTGCTCATGTAGTGATATTGATGTTTATTTTAAAATAAAAATCTAATAAAACTTGGGGGGCGGGGAATAAACCAATCAAGGCCAAGACATTTAGATGTATGAAAGACTTTTTAGATATATAAATTTATATATTTGAAAGAATCACCAAGGGAGAACCTTGATGCCAGATTACCTTTTGATGGTTTGGGCAGCAAAGGTAACAACTCAATTTCACAAAGCAATAAATCAAGGACGATGTGTTTCAGCCAACTGTACCTTTTCAAAATGGCTTCTTTGCATGTACAGACTAGATGAGCAAGCTGGTCCATGACTTAAAAATGAAAAGTTGCTCTGCTTTACAATTAACCTTCAAGGACTGATTTCTTCCATGCTTCATAAAAGCAAAGAACCTATTTGGAGTTCCGCTCACCAATATTTGTTTGACATCTTATAAAGCTATTTCTATCAAACAAAATTGTCTGACTGTGTAAGCCTTAGAGGTAGCTTTTTTCTTTATTTCTGTAACTACTTTTAAAATTTAGTTAAGAAAATCAACAGCAACAATTAATTTAATGCAAATATGGGAGAAAGCTCCCTGAACTTTCTGTAACTTACTTCTAATAATAGTAGATTTAATATGTAACTATTGATATGGTAGGTTTAAAGAGTGAAAATCAGATTAAGATCAGGAAATACTATTTTTCATGTCTTAAAAATTATGATTCGTTTAATGAGCACCAGAAATATGGTGAAATTGTTTGCAGTAATGAGGGATGATTATATAATGGAATATAAATTACTTGGATTTTTAATTTCATGAAGTTATAATGCTTCATTCAATCAATTTGCATGTAAATCCAGTACTGTTTCTTCTTAAATTGATTAAATGTAAATTTGACACAGAAACTGTTAAGTCAATAAATTAAATCATATTCTTTCCCTACCTTTTCTGGAAATTGTATCAGTTTTGTTTTAAATAAAAAAGTTACTTTTGAAACACCTTGCATTAACATTTGTAAATATACAACATTTTTCTTTTGCAAGATTATTAGATATCATTAATACATACAGTAGTCCAATTCAGAAAGTGGAGATAGATTCAACTTTTTTAATATGATTGTATAGTAATCTGTAACTGGACAACATCCGTACCAGGAGTCCTGGTGTCTCAGTGGTTAGAATGAAGCATGGTAGGCAAATTCTGTCCACAGTCTGGAGTTCAACCCTGATGGGGCTCAAGTTTGACTTAGCCTTCCATCCTTCCAAGGTCAATAAAACAAAGATCGAGATTGTTGGGGGCAACATGCTGACATTGTAAACCACCCAGAGAGTGCTGTAAAGCCCTATGAAGCTGTACACTGCAGGAACATGATGATAGGAAATCCTTTCTTCCTAATTCAGGAGGAGTCTGAGCTATCAGCCAAGCAACACACATTTATAGCAGCTCCACTCGGTTTTATTATTTTATTATGTAATTAGATTTTTAGTACGTTTACTGGGACTTATAACAGATTTTTATTGGAGTTGATAGTTATGGGGAAAAGAAAAAACACCATGGCATTAGCCCAGGACATCTCCCTCCTTTGAACTCTGCAAAATAGCCAAGAATTGAGGAGCACTTCGCATGAAAGAGAATTGTAAGTAAAACAAATTTAAAAAGCAGATTCTCTTGTCCTTTAAGCAGACTATAATCCCTTTGATGCTATTCAAGATGAGAGCATCTCTAGTTTCCTTTCAAATTTTTCCCACTAGAGTCTTTTCTGATAAAAAGATTAAACCTTTAATAGCTAATATACTAGCTCCCAAGGTCACTGCTTCTTCCCTCCCAACCTAGAGAGAGCTAGAGTGTGGGAGTCAGTCAGCCTTACTTAATGAAGATGTTCTCAGAGCAGAAGCTGGCCTTATTAATGTTTTTGGCTCCTTACCATGAAAAGAACATGACAATGTACTATTCAAAGTAGAAAATCTGAAGAAAACCTATCTAGCCACAATTACCACAGCTGAGCCACTTATAGACCTTGTACCTCCAAACACGGAGCCTCTTACTTTCCCCTCTGCAAATAATGGATTACCTGAAAATGGCTCTATAAAAACTAGAAGACTGAATCCTCTTGGGCCAGTAGAGGATCCTGCAGTTGAGGAGAAGTCATTACTTTCCTCGGGATATTCCATGGGGACTCTAGCAACAAATCAGTGGATGGGCAGGGGATCCTTGCCAACTTCAATGACACAGAGCCAGATGCAGCATGATTTAATCAATGACACAGAGCCAGATGCATGATTTAATTCAATGACACAGAGCCAGATGCAGCATGATTCTCTTTCGCCATCTGCAGAAGCCCCCCACAAGGCAAGCATTGTTAAATGCTATCCTTGTCTCAATGTCATCCACTCCAAAAAAGACCCCCAAGAGCTGATGTAGGAAGTGAAGTCATCCCTTGGAGGAAACCATAATGGCTGATGATGACCTCCCAACCCAATATAATAACCTCAAAGCTTCTTCTTGTAAAAACCATATCTCCTGATGAGCCTCAAATGACTATCCTCTTTCCCATCTTAACTTGGAATATCACTGGCTGGTCAGTTTCATAAAAAAAAAAACTTTTTTTGACTATATATCACAATTTGATGTTTGGTTCCTATAGGAAATCTTCAGAGGTGGAGTTAGATGGTTACTAGGTTAACTCTATCCCAGCTGCCCTAAACAAGGTGGGAAGGAGATCTAAAGGCAGTATAGTGACCACAGCTCTGCAATTTAAATGTGTCTCACTGCCTTCTTTACAGCCATGGGTTGCTCTCATCCCTGGAGATTTTGCTTTTAAATATTTATATTCCTCCTCTTAATAAGAACAATCTGATCAATAATATTTGAGAGCACATTAACAATTTTATCTATAGTCCCATGGCTGCAATAATTGTAGGTGGGGATTTAAATGCTAGGATGGGACTAAATGATCATATTTAATCAAGCTATTTAATCAATTTAAGATCCATTATCAGGAGAACATACTAGAGTAGGGGTGTCAAACTTGCGACATCATGGTGACATCACATGATGTATCAGGATTTTTTCCCCCTTTGCTAAACCATGAGTGAGGCAGCCCTGTACTAGAGGAACCCTTACATTCTAGAGAATTTAAAGACCTAAAAACTATGTGCAAGGCAGATAATTGCACATCTGGACCTACATATCCTTAACGGTTCCATAAGTGGGGACTACCTAGTAGAATCTATCTGTTGGGATGCAGGAAGAAGATCTGCAGTTGATACTGGATAGTGATCTTTTGAATTTTGCATGGAAGATAGAAGTAGATACACAACTGAAAAGTGACCACTATAGAATAATTCTAATTCTGACATCCCACTGGAAATTCAATTTATAAACCAAGGTTTGATAACTATAATACCCAGGTGAGAATTAAATGAACTGAGAAAAATGCAATTGAAGTCACCAAATGGATGCAAGCCTCAGAAATTCTAGAATTGTATGCACATCTCCTAGAAAGTAAATTTCAAGGAACATATTTATATAGGTTTGAGATCTTAATTGAAATCTAAAATCATTTCTCACCAATGGAACATTGCCTCATTCCAGAAAGCAGGTTATAAAGAACAGATGATAGTTTGATCAGGATTGTTTACAATTAAAGAGGACATATAATAAGGAGTACAGAAAAAAGTAAAAGCTTTTGATTCTGAGGATCAAATTCACCACCTAAGATACTTGTAGGCTCAATATAAAGTTTTTTGTTTTTTTTTAAAGTGCAGCATTGAAGGAGTCCTGGTATAAATTAATTCAATCTGTTAGGATGAAAGATACATCTCTTTTTTGGCATATCACTAGAGGACTTGGAAAATTACTCCCTCCCCCAACTAACCAAGTACCAACTCACACCTGGGAAGAATACTTCAAAGTGTTGTATATGGAACCCACCCATGAAATGAATGTGAGCCAGATTAATTTGGACCCAGCCCCTTACTGGCCCCCAGTTACAGCACAAGAGGTATCACAACTGATGAGATCCCTTAAGGTTAATAAGGCTCCCAGTGCTGATTGTGTTCTCCCAGAAATAATTAAAAAGAACCTTAGCTGGTGGATACTTCTTTTAGCAAGTCTCTTTACATTTACAGATCAGACTGGATGTATGCCGAGAGATTGGAGAATGGCAATTTTTAAAAAAAGTTTTATTGTTTTTTAAGACAAACATAGACAAACAAAACATAAAAACATCAAGCCATCTTCCATATATCTTCCACATACAGTGTGTTGGTTGGTTTACAAATTGTTTTGTGCTTCCACTTCGTAGTCTTCAATTACAATTACATTCTATATATTCTCATATTGTCAATCAAATATTCCTAAATACATTAATATCATAATTAATCAATCATTTGACTATACTATTATTCATTCATGCTTTATGAGATAATCCATATTTTATTTTATTTGTTTTATGACAGTTCATATTATCATCTCAGATCTATCCTACAATCATTTTGTAGATATAATTAAAAATACATCTTTATATATTCATTATGTTCTAAAAATCTACATATTTCATTACCATGTTTTATTGTCTAACCATTGATAGAATAGATCCCAAATTTTATAAAATTGTTTATCATCTTGTTCTCTGATTTCAAATGTCAATCTACTCATTTCAGCACATTCCAATATTTTTTTAATAATTTCCTCCTGTGATGGTATTTTCTCATTTTTCCAGTTTTTGGCAAAAACAATCCTAGCCGCTGTTAATACATTTACAATCAGATATTTCAATTCTTTACTATATATTTCAGGTAAAATTCCCAATAAAAATATCTCTGGTTTCAAGTCTATATGCTTTTTTGTCATTTTTTCCAGCCATGTGTGGATTTTAGTCCAATATTTTTTGATATCCATACAAAGTCCACCACATATGGTAATATGAGCCAGGTACCTGATGACATTTCCAACATTTTTCAGATTTGTTGTTGAACATTCTTGCTATTCTTGTTGGGGGAAAATGCCACCTGTAAAACATCTTATACAAATTTTCTTTATATGCTGTTGACAATGTCATTTTATAATTTTGAGACCACAATTTTTTCCATTTCTTTAGATCAATCCCATCTCCAAAATTCTTCCCCCAATCAATCATAGTTTCTTTAACTTGTTCTTCTTCTAGTTTAATTTCTAATAAATATCTATACAATTTTTTAATCACCTTTTCATTAGTACCTGTCAAAATCTTATCTAAATCAGTCAATTTATCATAGAAACCTTCTGTTTTAGAATCTTTATCATATCTTGAATGTATTTGTGCATACGAAAACCAATTCATCTTTATACCTTGTTCCTCTAATTTTTGCATAGATTTAAGTTCACCATTTTCACTCAATATTTCACCATATCTAACTGTTTGTTCCTTTTTATATATTATCGGATAGGAAAATGCTTCAATAGTCGATAGCCAGACTGGAATTTTCAAATAACATTGCCTTTTAGTCTTCTTCCAGTTTAACCACAGAGACTCCCGTATATAATGTCTTCTAAAATACCCCTGTGTTTTAGTTCCTTTGTACCATAAAAAAGTATGCCACCCCAACAACAGATCATATCCTTCTAATGTCAACAATCTAGCATTTCTTAATGTTATCCATTCCTTAACCCACATCAAATTTGTAGTTTGGTAGCGCAACTCCCAAAATCCTCCTCTTATTCTAGCATCTTGCAAAAGTTTTAATTTTTTGTGCTAATTCTTCTTTTTCCATTAATCCCATTTTATATTTAATTATATCCATTTTTAACTTAATGTTCTTTTTCTGTGGCATTTTCTGTAACTCTTTTTCAAGTTCTTTATACTCATCCTCTTAATGTCTAGTCTTTTCGTGATATTTCTTTTCCTTGTATAGTCTATTATCAAGCCTCTGGCATATGCCTTCATTGTATCCCATACATTCTGCATTGATGTGTCTTCTTTTTTATTTTCTTTAAAGAAAAAAGCCAGTTCTTTCTCCATCCTCTGTATGAAGTCTTTTTCCTTTAATATAGTATTATTTAACGTCCATCTAGATCTTCTTCTTTGTCCTTTCCATTTAATTGTCATTGGATTATGATCTGCCCAAATATTTGTTTCAATATTTATTTCTTGCATATTGGCTAACAATTTTGTTGACAACCATATCATACCTATTCTGGACCATGATAAATGTCTGTTTGAATAGAAGGTATATTGTTTAGTCTTAGCATTTCTTTTTCTCAATGCATCTTTTAAATTTATTTCATCTGTCATTTAAAAAAAGGATTTAGGGAAATTCTTTCTGTTTTGCTTTCTTGTTTTCTGTGTTGTATAGTCCAATTTATTGTCTACAATTCCATTGAAGTCTCCCATTGTAACGATATTAGCATAGTCCAGTTCAATTATTTTCATATGTAGTTTGATTGTCATTCGGGGCATAGATTGCAATCAGGAGTATTCTCATATTATTGTCCATTGTTTCCACCATTAATCTTCCATCGTCATCTGTATAGATCAATTTCACTGGGATAATATCTTTAATGTATAAAACCACTCCTCTTTTCTTACATTGTGTCAAAGAAGTAAATATTTTCCCTAACTTTGGCTGTATCAACAGTTGTTCATGTTGCTTTTTAATATGTACTTCTTGTAGGCAGATTATATCAAAGTTTAATTTCTCTAATTTATGGAAAGTTTTCCTTCTTTTAACAGCTGAATTAAGTCCGTTTATGTTAATTGTAATCAGTTTTTTCTCTTCCATGTTTATACTTTATAAGTAGGTTTAGCAGCTCTTGTAGACCTTGGTTCACGCTGTTCCTTAACTTCCACCTTTCCGCCTATTGTACCTTCTTTTTTTTCAGTCGTGATTTGGCAATCCTCTTGGAATTCAATTAGTGACATTTCTTTTTCTGTCTCCACCTCTCTCCCTCCAAATATTCAGTATAAAACAATTCAGCTTTCTCAATTGAGTCAATTCTGTGTCTCTGTTCTTGCCATGTGAACCTTCTGGAATCAGCCATCTATAATTCACCTCTTTTTAAAGTAGGATTTAGTCAAGAATCGGTATTCTCTTCTCATCTCTTTCACTCTTCTGGGCACTTGTTTTAGGACCACAATCTCCTTATCTTTATATTTCAATGTTTTCTCTCTTGCCACCTGCAATATTTGTGTTTTAATGGCTTTCTTTGTAAATCTGATGTGAACTTCTCTTGGTAGGCTATTTCTCATTGTATATCTTGTGAAGACCCAAAAAACCTCATCTATTCCATCCATCATCTTCTCTTTGGTTATTTCCAGAGCTTCAGCCAAGATTTCTATCATTATCTCAGCTAAGTTTTGTCCCTTTTCTTCCACTATGTTTTGAAATCTGAAATAAAATTCTGATCTATCCATCTCCCATCTCAGCATCCCACTTTTATCTTGTTCAACCACTGTTAATCCGCCATCAATATCTCCAATCTTCTTATCTCTTTGTTTATCTTCTTCTTCAATTTTTTTGAATTTCTCATCATACTTCATCATTTGTTGAATATTCTCCACCTTTTCATCAGTTTTTTTATTCTCCTTTCAGTATTCTTTGTTCTTGCTTGTATGCTTTGAATTCCTTGCATTATCATCTGCAATGTCACCTTTTCCAGTTCTTTTTCTTGTAACATCGCCTGTATTGAGTGTTGTCCTCCAGATGGTGAAGAGGAAGAAGTAGAAATTGAAGAACCAGACACTGTTAGTTTCCTGCTTATTTCAGACAATTCAAAATCTTCAAGTTCTTCTAGACCTTAATCCACTTGTGAAATAACCAATTATGAATCCAAATAAAAATAGTGGAAAAAAAGAAGCAAGATAGAAAAAAAATTCTTCAGGTTCTTGTATACCTTAATCCAATTAGTTAGTTAAATAACAGTAAAAGCTCAAAAAAAGGAAGAAAAAATAAATAAACCGAGAAAGGAAAAAATTGTTAAATCTTGTAGAAGGCAGAAAAATAAAAAAGTAAAGAACTAAAAAGAAAAAGGAATTTCTTCAGGTTCTTCAACACCTTAATCCAATTAAAAAGTCTCAAGTATGAAAAAGTATACAAAAAAAGGAAGCCACAAAAAAAAAAAAAAACACAATATGGAAGGTAAAATAAAAAATGCAGGAGAGGGAGAGAGAAAAAGAAAAACCCTACTCCCTTAAAAAAAAAAGAAGGAAAACATTAATACTAAGACTTTTCCTTTAAAATAAAATGCAAAAGTAAAAATTAGGCTCCAAAAGCAAAAAGAAAGACAAAAGCAGGTTCCAAAAGTCCAGGGATCCAAATAACTATTACAAATAATAAACTGATAAGGAGGGGGTGTGAGGAATAGCCCAACTTTAAAAAGAGAAAAAGAACACACTGCACCTTTTTAGTTATCCAAGGCTTTTGTTAATTTTTATAGCTCTCTTCTCTAGAATCTTACCATCTTTTTTCTGTATACTTCAACACCAGACTCCAACTACTGATAGAAACCCAGGTGAGTACCTGCAATAACACTCTCCCATGTTCTTCCCTCTATCTTATCAGACAGGCTCAGAGTCCTTGAAAAGAAGTCTGAATTCTTTCTCAGCTTTGTCTGGTCGAGAGAGAAAAAAAGAGAAACAATATTTCTAAGTGTCTAGTTGGCAGTGTTACAAAGTTTCCTCTGTTTTCACTTTCCCCCTCCTTTTCCAAACAAATTATTATAAAAAAATCAATTAAAAAGGAAAAAGGGTTTAGGAAAAAAAATACTAAAAGTGATCTCTAGCCTAGAATATTGTAAAGACAAAAAGGAGAAGAGACAAAAAAGAAAAATAAGACAGAAAAAAAGACCAGTCCAGTTCAAAGTAAAAAATTGTATATAAAGAGTCCAGCAAAGAAAAGAAAAAATTAATTTGACTTCCCGTTTACAATCACCGCTTCATTACTTCTGTCTGAGATTTTACAGATTCTTTCTTTTCCTTAGAATGTCCTTTTAAATCTTAAAGTAAAGAAAAAATTCTCACCAAACCAGCACACTTTCTCTTTCTATCCTCTTCTGTTTCGGAGCTGTCCCAACTTCAGCAGCTTTAATAGCTGCCTCTTTGCCGCTGTCAAAAAGAGCTTCTCCTGGATCTACCAGGGACTTTGTGGTATCCCTGGGATCAACAGGATGCGCTCTTTACATTCACCATCTCTTCAGGACGGTTTAGATCCATTTGGACCATCCAGGAGCAAAGATATCGGCAGCAATCTCAGACCTCCAAGATTACATGCCATATCATCGCGACGCCAGCTCCGCCCTTGGGAATGGCAATTATTGCACCAATCTATAAAAAGAGAAATACAAATGTTCCATGCAACTATAGGCCCATTAGTCTATTGAGAGTTATTAGCAAGTTCTATGCTAATCACCTAAATCACAAACTTCAAGACTGGATAATCTCAGAGGGCATAATTAAAAATAAACAAGCTGGATTCAAGAAAGGGAAATCAACAGTTGATCATATTTTGGTACTTCACTATCTTGTACTATATATGTGTGTGTGTGTGTGTGTGTGTGTGTGTGTGTGTATGTATGTATGTATGTATGTATGTATGTATGTATGTATGTATGTATGTATATAAATCCTCTCTTTTTATGGCCTTCCTTGACTTTAAACAGGCCTTTGTTTTGATACCCAGAAGCACCTTCTGGGATAAACTAAAAAGTATTACTATTGATAAATACCTCTTCTATCTCGCACAGAAACTATATTCTAACTCCACCTTAAGGTGTAACCTTAAAAAGGGACTTTATCTGGCTCAATAAGTATACAAAGAGAAGTATGCAAGGGATATATCTTGGCCCCTTCCCTTTTCAATCTTTATATTAATTCCCTGATTGATCTTCTGCATAACCCTGACTTCCATCCTCCCAATTTAGCACAGCACAAAATACTGATACTTCTTTATGCTGACAATGCTGATATTATTTCATAAACGTCTATTGGGCTCAAGAGAGTCCAGCAACATTAAAATACTGCAGATAAAATAACCTGATCCTCAATTTCAATAAATCTAAAATCCCAGTTTTTGCTAAAAGAGCTATTCAATACTCTTGGAGAGTTAAAGGACACAGTATAGAACAGGTCAATATATTGAAGTACCTTGGGGTGGTTTTCCATACAAACGATATTTGGAAGGCACCAGGGGTGGGATTCAAATTTTTAACAACCAGTTCTGTGGGTGTGGCTTAGTTGGTGGGTGTGGCTTGGTGGTCATGTGACCGGGTGGACATGGCTTGGTGGTCATGTTATTGGCTGGGCATGGCCAACTCAATATCACTCACATCGAGGCACGCATCTCCTCGCCTGGCCTCCCATGACTGTGGGGATGCTGCAACAGTCATAAGTGTGAAAAATGGTCATAAGTCACTTTTTTCAGTGCCATTGTAACTTTGAATGGTCACTCCACAGAAGCAAAGTACCAGCAAAGGAGGGGGAAAAAACTCCAGAGAAGTTCCTGAGACAGGAAGTCTAGTCCTGCCAAGAATGTAATAAGGGTTAATGGAGAGGCAGTTTCTGTAAGCAACACCAGAATGTTTCTTTCCTGCCTTCCTTACAGGATTAGGCCAGTAATTTCTTCGAACAACCAGTTCTCCAAACTGCTTATTCTAGCGAATAGGTGAGAACTGGTAGAAACCCACCCCTAGAAGGCACATCTGGATCACACAAAGCAATCAGCCTTCAGGTCCTCAAATGCTGTCAAACACTTTTTTTACACAGGCAGAGGATAATTAGTCCCCACAGTCTTTGAGGCTAAAACACTGAAGCAAATTCTCTACAGGGCACAAACATTTTTTTTTTTTTTGGAAGAAAGAGTTTTTAGAAACCATACAACCAAAATCCCTGCAATCCATTTTAGCTGCACTAGTGGGCATCAAATGTCCAGTTGAGAACTGAGACAGGAAATGCCTCAAATTCAGTTAAGGGCCTGGAAGATAATGAAAATTTACTGGTTGAAAGTTCAATTCTTTCCATAGTGTTTGAACACATGAGTCCTGAGAGATAACTTTCCCTCTCCCTGGAAACAGGTGATAGAGCAGAAGTTGGCCTTCTATAGACTTTCCCCACTGTTTTTAATATCCTAGGCTATGATCAAGCCAAGCAAATGGTTACCAGTAGAACAAGAGACATGGAGTTTCAGATAATTAAATTCTAGTTAAGTTCTAGGTTATTTCTCCACAGCACTCTTGCAGTATAGGTATAATAAAACCCCAGTAGCTGAGCAAATGTGTGGCAATGGAGAAGTTGAAGATATCTCACATGTCCTATTGTGCTGCAAGTTGTACAGGAACCTCAGATCAATATATATGCTCCCTCTTTTAGAGAGATTTCTAGGGATATCAGATAATTTCTATGTGAACCATCTCCTTCAGGATTCAAATCCAGCCACTACTTGTTCAGTAGTAAAATTTTGTGCTGCTGTAATAATAATAATAATAATAATAATAATAATAATAATAATAATAATAATAATAATAATAATAATAATAATAATAATAATAATAAGGAAAAAACACCTAAAGAACTTGTTAGGTATAACATTGATACCAAATATGGTTTGGGTGAATAAATATATAAAACTTAGATATCATGGTTTAAGTGCTTATCACTTTAAGCACAATGCAGCAGGCAATTAGCCGATTAAGGGTGCGGTTAGAAGTTACAATATAAGGAAGCATTAGAAGCAGAAAACCTGTCTGTTACTGTAACTGTGTGCTGCTGCGACTGTAACTGTGTGCTGCTGCGACTAACTGTGATTACTGACTGTGAGTGCCTGTGACTGAACTGTTATTGTTTGCTACTGTTTGCTGATTACTGCGTAATTCTACTGAATATCCAGCGTTTGTTTCTCTGGAGAGTGAAACCGGAGGAGGAGAAGATATCTTTATCGGCTGATAAAGATATTGCAAGGACTCTTAACTTGGACTATACTAGTGAGTCTTACTGGATGGAAATACTGTGAATGACTTAATGGACTGAATGACAAATGCTTAAACTCTAACTGGATTAAAAAAACTATTTAAACTACAAACATTGTTTGTGTTCAGTGTGTGTATACTCTGGGGCCCTTCCGCTCTCCTTTGGTTGCCTGGCTTGACTACTGCTGCAATACTCTTCTAGGGGTTAATCTCCAAACCCTAACATTGGTTATGGGCCCAGCAGCATAGTCTAACTAACCAGGATATAGCAGAGAGAGTTGGTGTGAGTTGCACATTACTGTAAAAACAAACTGTTTTAATTAGTTTAAAATAGTCAAAATATCTGAAGAGTAATGGCACAAGTAAATTTGTCACAACTGTCCATGATATCCAGGCTGGATGGAACAAACTATGTTTCATGGTCAATGAAATGTAGTTTACTTCTACGCAGAGAAGGTTTGTGGGACATTATAGCAAACCCACCAGATGTGAGTAGCTGGGATCCTGCTAATGATGATGATAACGAAAAGTTACAAGACTTTAAACTGAAGAATGAGCAGGCTTTATGCATCATAGGACTGACTCTCTGTGATCAGCAGCTTGTCCATATTCGTGGAGAAGTAAATGCTGCAAACTGCTGGGAGAACCTCAGGAAGATTTATGTTCGGGACAGTGTAGGAGCACATATAAATCTTACACGGAAGCTTTTTCGAACGCATCTTCAGAGGAATGGAGATATGTTAGTTCATTTAAACTGTATGAAGAGCATTTTTCAAGATTTGCAAGAAAAAGAGCTTATATTTAATGAACTGCAAAAGTCTACATAATATTATCTTCATTAGATCAAAGCTATGATGACTATGTGACTTCGTTGGAAGTATTGCCAAAAGAAAGCCTCTCATTAACCGAGATTACAGGCAGGCTACTAGAAGAAGCCAGAAGAAGGCGTGAGCGTGACGAGCTGAGAGAAGATAAGAAAGAAGAGAAATTATCTTCAAAGTTTGAAAGAAACCAGCAAAGCAAAGTAAAGCACCGGAAGAAGAGAATTTATCTTCAACAGCATACACAATTAAAAAGTGTTTTAATTGTGGAGGCAGAGGACATTTGGCAAGATTCTGCAAAAAGAGAAAAAGCCAGAATGTAAAAAAGCCAAAGAAAGCATTTGAACTAGCCACGTTTAGCAACTCTGATGTGAAGAATAATTTATGGGTGGTTGACAGTGGCGCATCCCACTGCATCACAAGAGATAAGACAAAATTTATAAAAATGTCTACAAGTTCTCAACATATATCTCTTGCCAATGGCTGGAACCTGAAAGCGAAAGGTCAAGGTTTTGCACGTTGTCCGTACATAAACCAGGATATAAAAATGTTGTATGTACCACAACTAAAGTTTAATTTGCTTTCAGTAAGGGTATTAGATAAATTAGGTTATGTAATTACTTTTAAGGATAATAATTGCATAATTGAAAAGATAACAAAAGGGTAACTGCAGCTTTAAATGGAACATTATATATCTTAGATAATAGTAAGAAAGGGGAGGCTCAAACTGTATTTAATAATATAAAGCCTCATGATGAATGTATCCATTTATTGCATAGGCGTTTGGGGCATGTAAATTTTAAAATGCTAAAACGTACAGTTGAGTTATCTGAAGGAATAAGGTTAAAACCTTGTGATAAATATTTGCGTTGTAATGTTTGCTGTGAAGATAAGAGCAAAGTATTGCCTGCAAATAGGTTAAATGGTTTCAAAACAAAAGAAACTTTAGAAGTAGTATTTGCAGACATAATAGGTCCAAAGAAACCCAGTATGGGGGGTGCTAGATATATACTGAGCATTATGGACCATTATTCTAGATATGGGTTTTGCTATTTAATGAAAAGCAAAACTGAAACATATCAACATTTTTTCAATTGGCTTAGGTTTGCTGAAAGAAAGTCTAAACGACAACTGATAACCCTGGTGACAGATAATGGTACGGAATTTGTTAATAACAAATTCCAGAACAGACTTAAGATAGCTGGAATAGAGCATAAGAAGTCTGCTCCATACAGGCCAGAACATAATGCTTTTATTGAAAGAAGAGGCCAAACACTACAGGCAATGGTTAGAACAATGTTAAATGATTCTGGGTTACCTGATTCTTTGTGGGGGGAGGCTACAATGTGTGCTAATAACATATTGAACAACGTTGTTAATACAACAACAGGTGAAATACCATTCACCAGATGGCATGGCAGGAAACCTGATCTAAGTTACCTGCACACATTTGGTGCACCAGCATGGGTGCATATTCCTGCAAAACTCAGAAAAAAAGGGCAACATAGAGCTAAAAGATTTTTCTTCGTTGGTTATCAGGCAAACCATAGGGCATATAGATTTTGGGAGAAAGGCACATCTAAAGTGTTATGTAGTGCTAGTGCCCAATTTCTAGAATATGAAGGATGGGAGAAATTAGAACAGGATGCCAATAAAGATGTAATTATTGAATCCTATAGAAATCCCATTAGTTATCCCTGTAACTTTAAAAATAAAGTAAAGAGACAAATACAGGATGAAATAGTGCCCATAAAGGAAGAAACAGATTCAATAGCTGAACAGGATGAGGAAGATGAACAGGTAGTAGTTCAACAAAGTCCTCCTGTAAGCCCTGTAATTCCCAGAAGAACTACACGTGTATCTAGACCGCCTGATAGGTACCAGGCTAACACAGTGTGCCAGATTAATCAAGTTCCTAATTCTGTAGAAGAAATTGAAAAGTATCCTACTAAGGAAAAAGAAAAATGGTATGCAGCAATGAATAAGGAACTGAATTCATTAAGAGATATGAAGGTGTATGAAAATGCCAAATTACCTGTAGGAAAGAAATCCATTGGCTGCAAATGGATATTTAAGGTAAAAATAGATAAAGATGGTAAATTAATCCATAAGGCAAGGTTAGTAGCCCAAGGTTTTAGGCAGAATGCTAATGACTATGATGAGGTGTTTGCACCTAGTCTTAAGGCAGCAACCTTGAGGGCAGCTTTAGTGTGGGCAGCTAGTAAAAACTATATAGTTAACCATTTAGATGTGGAAACTGCTTACTTGCACGCCACATTAAAACATACTATTTATATGAAAAAACCTGTTGGTATTAAAAGTGAAAGTAAGGATAATAATGATTGTTGGTTGTTAAAGAAAAGTCTCTATGGTCTTAAACAATCAGGCTATGAATGGAACCAGTATATTGTAAAGGAACTAGACAATATAGGATTTAAAGCTGGTTTAGCCGATCCATGTCTGTTTAAGAGGGAGACAAATGGGAAAGTATCATTATTATTACTATTCACAGATGACATTGCATTGATAACTGAAACTAATGATGAAGCAAATAAAATAATAGCATCATTAGGAAAGAGAATAAAGATCAAGCAATTAGGGGAGATAAAGAAATATCTCGGTTTGAATATAAAGAAAACACGGAAAGGTTTTAAGATATCTCAGGAAGATAAGATAAGCAAATTACTAAAAGATTACAAGATGGAGCTTTGTAAGCCGGCTAAGACTCCAATGAGTCAGGAGTTTAGCAACACTGATGAACAAAGCCCTGAGTTTGATAAGGTGATTTATCAATCTTTAATTGGTAGTTTGAGTTATATTAGTAATTGGTCTAGACCAGATATATCGTACTGCGTGAATCAGTTGGCTAGATTCAATTCTGCACCATGTGAAAGACACTGGATTGCAGCTAAGAGGATATTAAGATATCTTAAAAAGACAATGAATTATTCATTGTATTTAGAACCAAAGGGTGATTTAATTTTGAGTGCTTATGCAGATGCTAGCTTTGCATCAGAAAGAGACACTAGAAAGTCGACTTCAGGAACAGCCATAATGCTGGGTAATACATTAATAGGCTGGAAGTCAATAAGACAACAGCATATAAGTTTGTCTACTATGGAGGCAGAATTCTCCTGTTTATCATTGTTATGTACAGAGTTAATAATGTATAAACAAATGTTAATTGATATAGGTATAACTGTAGATTATCCTATAATTATACATGAAGATAATCAGGCAGCAATTCAAATGGCCACAAATATTGGAGTAAAAACAAGGAGCAAGCATACAGATCTAAGATACCTAAACGTGAGACAATCTATAAGAAGTAAGATGATTCAGCTAGAGTACTGTATGTCGGAGGACAATTTAGCTGATAATTTTACTAAAGCCCAAGGTGCCAGTAAGCACCAGGAGAGTTGTGAAAAATATGGGATAAGATTGTAAAGGTATTATATATTTATTTCACCCAAAAGGGGAGTATGTTAGGTATAACATTGATACCAAATATGGTTTGGGTGAATAAATATATAAAACTTAGATATCATGGTTTAAGTGCTTATCACTTTAAGCACAATGCAGCAGGCAATTAGCCGATTAAGGGTGCGGTTAGAAGTTACAATATAAGGAAGCATTAGAAGCAGAAAACCTGTCTGTTACTGTAACTGTGTGCTGCTGCGACTGTAACTGTGTGCTGCTGCGACTAACTGTGATTACTGACTGTGAGTGCCTGTGACTGAACTGTTATTGTTTGCTACTGTTTGCTGATTACTGCGTAATTCTACTGAATATCCAGCGTTTGTTTCTCTGGAGAGTGAAACCGGAGGAGGAGAAGATATCTTTATTGGCTGATAAAGATATTGCAAGGACTCTTAACTTGGACTATACTAGTGAGTCTTACTGGATGGAAATACTGTGAATGACTTAATGGACTGAATGACAAATGCTTAAACTCTAACTGGATTAAAAACTATTTAAACTACAAACATTGTTTGTGTTCAGTGTGTGTATACTCTGGGGCCCTTCCGCTCTCCTTTGGTTGCCTGGCTTGACTACTGCTGCAATACTCTTCTAGGGGTTAATCTCCAAACCCTAACAGAACTAAAGAGCCTTATTCATATTACTACTTTGCTTAGTTATTTTCCAATATTTTTAGAGAATGTATTTATTTTAATGTTTAATTTTTGTGCTGGTTTGTGACTGTAATAAAGATTGATTCTGATTTTTTCTGTCTAGTTCAAATTAGAACAGAAATATAAATAAAAGGAAAATGAAGTAAATTTATTTGTACATAAAATCTTCATGCATTTCCTCTATCAAAGGAAACCTGACTTCTATGCTGAATTAACAATTAAGCAAAATAAGCATCTGCTTAGAGCACCAAAAGAAAAGGATACTATAAAGTTGTTTTCCCTAGGTTTCATGCCCTTAACTCTTTTGCTACCACATTCAACTTTATCTGAATTGTCATTATCTACCAGGTGCTCTTTTTATCTGAATTGATAAAAAAATTCTTTGGTAAGTGACTAAGTTTAAAAAGTTAGGTTTGAAGGTCTATAAGATGCCATATTTGTTTCCATATCATGATAAGAAATGTTTGCTTCTATTAAGGAGTACCATTGTAGGGCTGTGCTTAGGCCTCATTGGCTTTAGTCTGGCTCTGTCAGAATTGATTGCCGTAAGGGCTACATAGACATGCTTCCTCATGCTGCAGCTTATTGGTGAGTCTTGATGCCTCGTTTGATTGAAATTTTATAATTCTGAACATACTAAGTTTACCTGATCCAATATGATCCTTACAATCTCTACTTACAAGATATGATTATCTAGCTTATCCACCTTAGATACAAACTATCTAAGTTTGCAATGACTATTCATTGTTTGTGCCAATGTTTAATTAGCCTGCTCCCAATCATTCTAGTATCTGCTCATTCTCTTTCTGAAATGTGGTATTTAACTTATCCTGCCTATTTTTTACCCTGCAACTTTCCCAAGGCAATCAAATCAAACAGCCCTCCTTTTGACAACCACCAAAATGGTTTTTAGATTTTTTTACATTTTTTTTTTAATTTGACTTAAAAAAAATTATCTGGGGACAAATGAGACAACAAAGAGCCTAAAAACTATGAAGCTCGAGAGTATGAGGAACTAGGCCTGAAAGCCAAAAAGATTTAACAGCAAAGGTGATAAGTTTTCATCCATACTTCCAACAGAAAGTAAAAAAATTAAATGAGGGGAATAGAGCACTTTACAAGTAAACCAGTAACTTAAGAGAGCTTTGGAATTCTATATCATGGTCTACATTATCAATAAAAAGGACTATTTAATAAAAACTATTTAATAAAAACTTGTCAACCTCACGAGAAAGCAGGCTCGTAATCCTGCACACCTTTGATTGGCCCATGGATAGCGAGCAGGGATTGGTCCTTATGGAGCAGCCTGATTGGCTATTAGTTGAACATCTCTCATTGGGCACAATTTAAACGTTTGGACACAATTCATTGGTTAACGGGTCAGCAGCCAGCTCTATAAAAGAGCTGCTGCTGCCCAGGGTTTTTGCTCTGTTCCTAATCCTTAATAAAGAGTTGAAGTTCACTAGTTCTCTGACTCGTCTCCGTTCCTTGCGCCCATGCTCAGAACTTAACACTGGCGACGAGGGTGGGATGCGGAGACGATAGAGCTGACTGAACACTACAGAGCGCCAAACAGAGCACGTGGCTGAACGCGCACCAACAACGGCAATATGGCCAGCGGTGCTATACCACCCGCTCCATTTGACCCGGCAAACGAAGACTGGGACTCGTATATGGATCGGTTCCAGATTTTTCTGGAGACCAATAACTTAAAGGACGCTACAACCGGCAAGAAGCGAGCAATATTCCTGACCCATTGTGGGCCTGCCATATTTAAGATGGCGAAATCACTTGCAAAACCGGCTTAGGTGAAATCGATGGATTGGGACACCCTCGCGCCCCTCCTACGGGCCCACTATGCACCCGCAGTGCCAACACTTGTCCGTAGGCACGAATTTTACCAGAGGGACCAACGGAAAAGCGAAAGTCTTGCAGACTTCATCGCTGACCTCCAGAACTTGGGTGGCCTCTGTGGGTTTTCCAACCTCGAAGAAGCTTTGCGAGACCGCATAGTTCTGGGATTAGATGACCAGACGGTGCAGAGCAAGATCATGGCCAAAGGGGACATCGATCTTGCCGATGCCATCGCAGACGCTACCGCAGCAGAAGCAGCCAGGAAGTCGGCTGCTCGAATGCGCCGCACCAACGCACCGCTCCGTCAACTCGCGAATGATACCTCGCCTCGCCCCGAGAGGCAATCAACAATGGCGCACCATGAAGACCTGGAATCCCCATCAGAAAGTGATGAGGAAGAGGTCAACCGACTCCGGTCCGAACGAGACCAACAAAACCAACGATTCCCGCGACAATGCGCGGGTTGTGGGGCAAACCACTCACGATCCGATTGCAAATTCCTCGACGCACTCTGCCGTTCCTGTGGAAAAAGAGGCCACATTGCAAAGGTCTGCAGAAGCAAGCGAGGGTCCAGCCCAAAGCGCAGGGAGAATAACTGCAGCCAGTCTACAGGATTCCCTCCTGCGAATCGAAACCACCAGAACCACCAATGGAACAACCACTCCTACAGAAATAAAGCACCTGCCACTTCAACGAGACGAGAAGAGGCACACCAAACCATTACCATCGGCCACGCTACATCATTAGATGCAAGAAAGATCCGAGTGAAGGTCGCCATCGAGAACCAACCTTGCGTGATGGAAGTCGACTCGGGGTCGTCTCTCTCGATGGTTTCCTGGAAGACCTTCAAACAACTAATCCCGGCCATCCGTCGTCAGGACCTCAGCCCCCAAAGGATCATACTCAAGGATTACCAGGGCAACAGAATCCCGGTCGTCGGTTCCAGCCAAGTCCAAGTCTCCTTCAAAAATCGTATCGCATCACTACCGCTGACCGTCGTCGACCGTGACCGGCCTAGCTTATTAGGCCTACAATGGTTCGCCCCGCTCGGGATCGAGGTAGCCGGCATCCACCGAGCCGAGAGCAACGACTGGGAGGAGTCTCTCGTCCAAGAATTCCAGGACGTTTTTTCAGAAGAGCTAGGCAAGTACAAGGGGACCCCAATATCGTTTAACCTCAATCCTGAAGTAGCTCCCATCCGCCTTAAGCCTCGTCGGGTGCCTTTTGCACTAAAACCAAAGATCGACGAGCAGCTCGATAAATTAATAGCCCAGGGCGTTTTAGAACCAACCGACCACACCCGTTGGGAAACCCCAATTGTAACACCCATTAAACCATATGGATCGTTAAGAATTTGTGGGGATTATCGGGCCACTTTGAACCACGCACTCCAGCAGAGTGCTTACCCGGTGCCGGTGGTTCAACACCTTCTCCACTCCCTGGGTGGTGGGAAGATATTCGCTAAATTGGATTTAGCACAAGCGTACCAACAGTTGCCCGTAGATGCGGAAACTGCGGAAGCACAAACTATCGTTACGCATAGAGGCGCTTTTAAGTGCAATAGACTCCAATTCGGAGTGAGCGTAGCTCCGGGAATTTTTCAAAGTTTAATGGAGAGACTTTTACAAGGTATAAAAGGAGTCGTGCCATATTTTGATGATGTTTTAATCGCCGCCCCTAATAGAGACATCTTAGAAAAGCGTCTCAGAATGGTTCTAAGGAAATTTAAAGACGCCGGCCTGAAGGTTAAAAAAAATAAATGTCAACTGTGTACTGAGAGGGTGGAGTTCCTGGGATACCTTCTCGATAGTCAAGGAATCCATCCCACTGATAACAAGCTAAAAGCGATTAAAAACACCCCAACGCCTAAAAATAGAACAGACCTCCAAGCCTTCCTGGGGCTCATTAACTTCTACAACATTTTCTTGCCCCAGAAGGCGACCGTAGCGGAGCCCCTACACAGACTTCTCGATAAAAGAGCAACCTGGGTCTGGGGACATCGAGAGGAACGCGCCTTCCAACAAGTGAAAGACTTACTAACCTCCGATGCTGTTTTGATGCAGTACAACGAGACTTTACCCTTAACTATTACTTGCGACGCTTCACCGTTTGGAGTGGGAGCAATCTTAAGCCATGTACTACCAAACGGAAATGAAGCACCTATTGTGTTTTTCTCACGAACATTATCAAGGGCTGAAAGGAACTATAGCCAACTCGATAAAGAGGCCCTTGCTGTTGTATCTGCTGTGAAGCGCTTTCACGAATACGTGTATGGACGAGCATTTACGATAATCACGGATCACAAACCATTGCTTGGTATTATAGCGGAGACAAGCCAACCCCTATATATTATCGCCAAGAATGACTGGTTGGTCTGAGTTCCTAGCTGCCTACAATTATCTGTTGCAACATCGCCCGGGAAAGCCATTCCCCACGCTGACGCTTTAAGCCGTTCCCCACTTCCGGAAACCGTCAACGACCCAGCTCCAACCCTCACGACGCTCCAAATAGAAACGCTGCACTCGCCGCCACTAACAGCGAGAGACATCACCATCAAGACAAAACGGGATCCTGTCCTGGCACGAGTTCTCAGCTGGGTCGAACAAGGATGGCCAGCCGACCAACTCCACGACGATTTCGCGCCATTCAAGAATCGGCAGACAGAACTTTTCTCCCAGAGAGGCTGCGTTCTCTGGGGGGATAGAGTCGTCGTCCCAGAGAGGCTACAACAGACTGTTCTAAAAGTATTACACGAGGGACATCCGGGCATCGTGCGCATGAAGGCGCTCGCACGAAGCTACACGTGGTGGCTGGGCATCGATAAGCAGATCGCAGCCTGGGTAACCACGTGCCAGAAGTGCCAAAACGTTAGCAACGCCCCACCTAAAGCGACGCCAACCGAGTGGGAAACCCCTCGGGGTCCGTGGTCCCGCATCCACATTGATTTTGCGGGACCCACCAAAGGACCCACGTTTTTATTAACAGTTGACACCTATTCAAACTGGCTAGAAATCCAGAAGATGAAGACAACCACAACAGAGTCAGTCATTAATAAACTGAATAAATTATTCGCAACGCATGGGTTACCAGACGTTTTAGTTTCTGATAACGGGCCCCAGTTCACTGCCCTGGCTTTTGAACAGTACCTAGCGGACCGGGGCATCCGCCATGCGCTAACCTTGCCAGCGCACCCTGTGGCTAACGGAAGGGCGGAGCGAATGGTACAATTCGTCAAAAAAACCCTACATAAAATGGACTATGGGGACATCGACGACAAGCTCAACCGAATACTCCTGCTTCAGCACATCACCCCACACAGCATCACGAATAAGACGCCTGCCGAACTGCTAATGGGGCGGAGACTTCGCTCCCACCTCGACCGTCTCCATCCTTCTTATTCACCAGAAAAACCTTTCGGATCTAGCGGGAAGTGCCGCGAATTCAAGGTAGGCGACTTGGTGTTTGCTAAAAAAATTTCTGGCGACCCATTATGGGTCCCTGCAACCATTACCCAGCCCACCGGCCCCAGATCCTACCACCTACAGACTAATGACGGGAGAGCATGGAAACGCCATATAGATCAGCTTCGATCCAGATTGGCACCCACCTCCCGTGACTCCCCTAATTCGCAAACTAAGAGGGGAGGGGATATCGAGGAGGCCGAAAACGAAATAGATGACGACGTAATCATGGGGACCCAGCAACCTAACCAAAGAAACACGCAACCTGAAGAAGAATCAGGGAGTGGGGTGGCATCACCGCGGGGAAATAGCACGAGGGAGGCAAGCCCACGGGACCCGGAAGTAAACCTAGGAGACTGGGATAACAACGATAGCCGTACCGAGTTCTCCCACACAGAAACGGAACTAGCCGTACCAGAAAATCTTGAAAGTGTTCCACCAGAATCGGACTGCAGACAAAAACCGGTGGAACAGCGAAAATCAAACAGGCAGATAAAACGACCTGCATATCTATGCGAGTATGTTACCACACCCCTCAAACGGAACCTGGGGGGGGGGGGTGTTATGAACTAATAAAAACTATTTAATAAAAACTTGTCAACCTCACGAGAAAGCAGGCTCATAATCCTGCACCTTTGATTGGCCCATGGATAGCGAGCAGGGATTGGTCCTTACGGAGCAGCCTGATTGGCTATTAGTTGAACATCTCTCATTGGGCACAATTTAAACGTTTGGACACAATTCATTGGTTAATGGGTCAGCAGCCAGCTCTATAAAAGAGCTGCTGCTGCCCAGGGTTTTTGCTCTGTTCCTAATCCTTAATAAAGAGTTGAAGTTCACTAGTTCTCTGACTCGTCTCCGTTCCTTGCGCCCATGCTCAGAACATAACAGCAAACTTGAAGTTCTTATACCATTGGCAAACTACCCACAAAAAAGGTATTATAATGGTGTCCCTTTTAAAAAATTTAAGGGATTAAACCTCAAAAAAAAAAAAAAAAAAAAAAAAAAAATAAAAAAAAAAAAAAACATAAAAAAAAAAAAAAGAGAGTTTTTTTTTTAAAAAAAAAAATAAAACAACCCCCCAAAAAAAAAAAAAAAAAAACTCAAAAAAACCCAAAAAAAAAAAAAGGGAAAAATGATGTTACCATCAGTATATACTATAGGCCTTCCACGCACAGAAAATAAATGAATATTTTGCTAATCAGTTAACTAAAGTATGGACTGGGATTGGATACAAATACCAGGAATAATCTTGTGTAGTATTGTCTGGATATAAATTACAAAATCAGTCTAGACTTTAGGAGATAAACTCAATATTCAGAAGGATCATGATATATTTTAGAACCAGTCCCTATCCAATATAACGCAATTAAATGGTAAGAAGAATAAGGTCCTACATTTAGGCAAGAAAAACGGAAATGGAATAGGTGGTATATGACTCAACAGTAATAATTGTGAGAGGGATCTAGGTGACTTTGTAGACTGCCTGTTAAATATGAGCCAGCAGTGTGCAGTAATTGCCAAAAAAGTAACCCACAGAGTCCTAGGTTGTGTTAATAGTATAAATACTATACTATAAATAGTATAAAGATAGTTTAAATATCATGAAAAGTGGTAATGATGCTTTTGCAATGGTGAGACCACGCTTGAAATACTGCTTCCAGTATTTCAAGTGTATCTCTATTGGTTTCAATTTCTCCTCCAGTTCCAGTCTCTCTCATTTGGCCCGAGGGCTGTGGAAATAGTGGAAAGAATTTGTGTTAGGCCAAATGTGAAATACTTTCCTAGACAGGTTTCTTTCACATGAACCAAATATTTTCACTTTCTACTGAAATTATTGTCCTTTATTTTGTGGAAAGGGAATTTCATGAAGGCAGTAGTGTCACAAAAAACAGGAAAAGCCCAAGGGGAACATCAGGTCAGCCAGAAAACAAACTTACATAGGAAAAGGAATCAAATAAAAAGTATTAAAGAATCCCTATAGACAAAAGCCTAAGTAATTAAGAAAACTAGGCAAATAGGAAAAGGAAACAAAAGATAATTTAGAAAACCCTTACAAACACAGGACATACCAAATAAGCAAAACAAACAGACAAAAGACACAAAATATAAATTACAAAAGGGACAGACAGGAGATTGCCACAGAACAAATATGAAAAACTATCTTAAAGCTAAAAGAGATTACAGAAAACCAATAATACAATCTGGCCACCCCGCGGAGTTTGCCTTCCACACCCCGCGGACTTTGCCCTCCGACGGAAATAAAGACAAACTCAAACAGGATTTGAAACATTAGGCACAAATACAAACACTCACACAAAATCAACTTACAAAGGAAGAAAAAAACAGGGGCTTACCATAAGAAGCTAGCTAGCCCAGGAACGCAGACTTCTCGCTGTTCTCCGCCTTCCTGAAAAATAAAAAGATCCAGCTTTCAAGCAGTTGTCCGTATCCTTGTGCCGGAGCTCTCCCAGCGGGAAAATCAAATCCTTGAAAGAAAGGCATTTTGACACCTTTCAACAGTTTTTTCCCCCCTAATACAGTTACTTTGAAAAATAGAGATATACTTGTAGTGTGTTGCAAATTTTAAAATATTTAACATATTAATAAAAGTGCCAATGACACACACACACTCCCCTTGATATTTATATAGTTGAAATTTATGTTTTTATTGTTATTTAATGCTTTTAAAATTATCTTTGTTATTTTATTATATTGTTTTGTGTTTTTAATTTACTCTGTTCACCATATGTGTAAGATTGGCAGCTATGTACGATAGATAGATAGATAGATAGATAGATAGATAGATAGATAGATAGATAGATAGGCAGGCAGGCAGGCAGGCAGGCAGGCAGGCAGGCAGGCAGGCAGGCAGAACTACACTGTGACTGATAACAATATGAAGCGAATTCCTGAAATCTAAAGGAAACTTGCATATATTTAGGTTTTGTATAACATTACTGATCCTTTTCAGAGAGAAAAAAAATCAAAAGCAGAATATAATTCCAACTAAACATAGTGTCATACCACTGGGTGTCACTATATGAACATAAATGACTGTAGTACGTATTAGAAAATAGCCTCCCAACATTTAATTGTAGTGATTAATTTCTCAGAAATGTTTTCTCCTTGAAATGTTGAATTGTAGTTCAATTAAAATATTTGTAATTAACATAACAACTCTCTATACAAACATAAAGTAAACTGAAAGCCTGCCTTTTATTTTAAGCATACAGTATTATCTGAACTGTATTTTGTTTGAGGAACAGTTTTGAGATAAATAAAGGAGGAAGGCAATTAATCACATCCCAAATGTCTACTCAGTTGCACTTATTCTCCCCCACAAAGCTATTGTCCCCACCTACCCTATGGTAATAATTCCAGATTTAAAAAATATTTAAAGTAATGGATGTTTGCTATTTATATTACCTGGATGAAAGTGAAAGTAAAAGTGAAAAAATAATGCAAAAGTTAGTCAGCTACTTCATTATGATGATAATGATAAGAAGTCAACAGACAATAATATCAAACCAACAACAATAAGTGGAAAAGAATGAGTCCATTTGGAAGAAAAATTGAAAAATTAAGGCAGATCCAGAAGCAATATTTAGAGGAAGCGACATCACAGTGACAACAAAGAGACACATTTATAAAGTCCTGGTTTGCCCGGTTGTAACAGATGGCTATGAAAGCTGGATTCTGAGAAAGGCTGAATAAAATAGAACTGATGTCTTTGAAATGTAATTTTGGAGAAAATTGCTGAGAACGTATTGAGATGCAAAGAAGAGAAATCATTCAGTATTCAGAAAAAAACCCAACATTCTCACTGGAAGGACTTATAGTAATGCTCTGAAGAAGAGCTGAAAAAACTTCTCAATTTTCCAAAGAAAAACCAGAAAGTCCGGACACCTCTTGAAAAAGCACTTTTGGGACATTTCTGTCTTTGCTTCCTGATGAGCAGAAATTTGAATTTGAATCTGATATGCTACCTGCTGTGCTAAGTACATCTTGAGACAATGTCTATTATATTTGCTCAAATGCATTTGTGTGTGTACTTTATGGGAACAGTTGCAAAATTATTTTAAATATTTAGAGAATCAGAAAAACAGCATGTAGTTCTCAGAAAGATTGCTAGGTCTACTACAACAGCCATAATTTCATTTTAAAATATTCATGCAAATATTAAGAATCTAATATTTTATTTTTATTGTTTAAAAAAATAGATTGGAGACTTACAATTAGAATGTTATTAATGATTTTTCTTTCTTAGCTCTCACACCCCTCCTAATGATTTGAAGCAATATATTATTAGAAGTTGCCATGAGAATTTTTAAAGGTTATTTTTTTGAACTGACTACTAAATGTCAATATGTAGGATGAAAGAAAATAAAAAGGAATTGAAGTAACTTTAATAAATCAGGCAATGACTGAAAATGAAACCATCAGATTTCTCTAGAGATATCTTTAAAAGATCAGTATAATAAATCAGAGGCAAAAGTCCTTTTTATGTATTACAAAGTAATATATGCCACTTGGACTAAATCAGTGCAAATAATCTGGGGATAATGATTTTGAAAATAGAGACATCCAACCCAATCAATAAAGTAAATTGATTGCAAGTAGAATGATTTCACCTGTTTAATTATAAGAAGAACCAATCTTGAATTTATTCCAAATTATAATTTTTGATATGCCATTTATCATAATAAAGAAAAGAATGACCTCATTTACTGAGTAGGCCTTGCTTTAGCCACTGCTACTGCTATTTTCAAATGTCTCTTCCCTCAAAGTTGCTAGTGTGAGGGTCAAATAATAGAACTATGTTGTCAAGGTCTGGATTGGGCAATAGACTCTGTAGCTGAAAATATCCTGCCTTATAATTCGAGCAGAGCCAGTGATTAGCTCAATAATAAGAAATCATATGATATACCTAGAATACACATAAATGTATTGACAGTATTCTTGAAAACTTAAAAATAATTGTAGTACATCCACTTTTTAAAGGATTGCTGTCTGCTGTCTGCCAATGGCAGGGTCTTGACTTGTCATAGCATTTCCTCTGTTCAATCTTCCTCTCATGTCTCCAGCTATTTCAGGCATTATGTCAGCAACTTATGTTTAGATACCATTTTACTGATGTACTTTTGGATGCTCTGGGTTTTGTCCAGGGAGTGATATGACACAAATCATTGCAAACTATTTAAAGCAAAAGCACTGGCATAAATGCTCAATAATGCACAGCTAGGTCCTTTTCCCAAGTTCATTGCACTGGACCAAGTCCAACTTAGATAATTAAGATCGTGTTCTAGGCCACTCACTGTATTAAAAATCCTAGCCTGACTTAGAGGATCACATAAGGATACCTAAATAGCTAAATGTTGGTCAAAATTATTTTTTTCTTTTGGTCCCAGCCCCTCTCTCTTTTGAGGATTGATTCCTCCCTAATAGTGAAATTATGTACAGGATTCAGGGTTGGTGTATTTTATTGTCAGTTTCCTGAGACAACTTTTGGGGTTGCAAATATTTTATTGCCACACTGTTTTTTTTATAAAAAATTAGAAAGCCTTCAAGAATTTGCCAAATTTTGTTTTATTCCTTATATAGCTTAGAATCAATGGACCAAATTTTTGTCTCCTACATTCTAAATGTTATTTCCCAAAAAGAATTTAGCTCTTGGAACTAAGAAAACATCAGAGATACGGATGCCAATAAAGATGTTATTGTTGTGCAGTCGTTTAAATTTTCCTCCATTTGTTAGGTCTGCCATCTTCGGCTTATCACCTTGCTGGCATCCTACCATCAAAGGCTAGAAGGAAGGAGGGGGACATGAAGGGAGACAAATGAGCAATAAACCTGCTTGTGTGTGTGATGGAAAAGGGTAACAGCTTGACGAAAAGCAGAAGAGATTGGAACCAATTTGTGCCAGCACCTAAGGCTGCACACCATGAGAAAAAACTACCCTAAACATCCCTGTGTTCTCAAAACACCTAGGTGGTTTCTTATATCTCTTAGTAAAAGAACTATCACTTCATCTAAATGGAGTCAAGGGTCTTTCTTTTTTAAGAGATCGGACTGGGTCAGGTCTGACACCATTATTATAAAAATATAGATTTCTACTCCTAGTACCTGGTTAATAACTGAGAACATTTTCCCTATAATCTGCAGTCCATGAAGGTTGCAGGCATAAGAGAGATTTTGTAAGCACTCTGATTGAAAAACATTTCTGTCAGTGTTGATTGACGTTACCCATCATGTCCTCTAATAATGCCCTATTTGTATGGTCAGTTTCCTGATAAAACTTTTGGAGTTGCAAATGTTTTATTACCACACTGGTTTTTTATAAAAAATTAGAAAGCCTTCAAGAATTTACCAAATTTTGTTTTATTCCTTATATAGTTTTATTCCTTATATAGACCATAACTTGACTATTCATGGAGGGTAAATTCAAGGGCTCAGAAATTAACAACCAAATCATCCTCTTGCAGATATGTTTCTTATTGTAATCTGGTGCTACACTTGCTTTGCTGTTATTTAAACTTAAAACGGAAATTATAATTTCCCAGATATAGCTCTGATTTTATTTTTATTTTTTTATAAATTTTATTAAGTTTCCAAATTTTAAAAACATAAAACAAAACTTTATACATTGTTATCAACATCAAGACATCTTTTGCGTTTCCTCACATTTTTTGATATATGTATTTACTTATTCCTTTACCATTGCATCTTACTCTTACTATAAATCAATATCTTTTATCCTTGCATCTCAATCTTCTCCATGGTATATTTACATATTTACATATTCCCTCATTCTTTGCTATTTTCTTTTCTTTTTATTTCTAAACCACTCATACCAGGCATCCTAGGCCCTATAATAAATTGAATCTTCTCTGTCTTTTATTTTCATCATTAGCCTGTCCATCTCTATACAATCTATTATTTTTTTAATAACCATGCCTTCCGGTGGAACCCTTTTTTCCTTCCAGAGTTGTGCATACGAAATCCTTGCAGCTGTTAATATATGTAACATAATATATCTATCTGTTTTATTGCATTTTTGTGTTATTATACCTAATAAAGTTTCTGGATTAAATTCAATTTTCTGATTCATGATTTCTTCTATCCATTGTCTAATTGTATTCCAATATTTTTTCACTTCCTGGCATGTCCACCAGGTATGAAAATAATTGCCTTTTTCTTTTCCACATTTCCAACAATTTGGGTCTGAGTTAAACATTTTTGCCAATCTAGCGGGAGGAAGGTGCCATCTGTAGAACATTTTGTATTGATTTTCCTTGTATGCTGTTGATGTAATTAGTTTGTAATTTGATCTCCACATTCTCTCCCAATTTTCCAGGTCTATATTATGGCCAACATTTTTCGCCCATACCACCATCGTCTCTTTGACCACCTCCTCTTCCATTTTAAAATCTAGTAGAAAGTTATATATTCTTGAAATCATTTTCTTTTCCATTTCTTGCAGAATTTTATCTAATTGATGCTTTTCCATGCAGAAACCAAATTGTTCTTTGTCCTTCTGATATCTCACCTGGATTTGCACGTATGGCCACCAATCTATCTTTATATTTTGTTGCTGTAATTCTTGTCCCGTTGTTAATCGTCCTTGTGGGTCTGATAGGTCTTTGTAATTCCTCTTTTTTTCCAATCCATTGCATTTGGGTAGATTTGTGCTTCCATAGTTGACAACCAGTTTGGTATTTTAGTATAATGGTTCTTTTTAATCTTGTTCCATGTCCGAATTAATGAATCTCTAATCATGTGTCTCTGAAAATATGCATGCTGTGCTAGATTCAATTTCTATTTCTTTTATATTACGTTCCATTTTCCCATTTGTCCATAATATATCCAATTTTGACCATGATGTGTGTGGTGCTGAATAGTAAGTATACTGTTTTTTGTCTGGATTTCTTTCTATCCCTATATCTTTTAATCCTAATTCTTCCTTATTTGATAAAATACTTTTGGTAATGTTTTCCTTTTCCTTTTTTCCCCTAGATTTTCATTATTGTAATCTTTTCCTAATTTTGCTGTTGCATTGAAATCACCTTCTACTAATTTTCTGTATATTTTTGTATAAAAATTTTCTTGTTTCTCATTCGACGCATATGTCACTGTCAATAACATTTCTTATAATTTATATAAACTTCTAACATCAAAATCCTACCCTCCTCGTCTACATATACCTGTTTTGCTTGTAAATGTTTCCTAATATATATTGCTATCCCCCTCTTTTTTTGTTGAGCTAGAGATACGTATAAATCTCCTAACTTTGGTGCTTCTAACAATTTACTTTGATGTTTCTGGATATGTGTTTCTTGAAGGCATATAATATCTAAGTTCAATTTCTGTAGTTTAGTTATCATTTTTGTCCTCTTAATTTGTGAATTTAAACCATTGATTAATGGAAACCAATTTGATTTCTTCCACCATCTTACTCTGTTGTTGTTTCTTGTTGAAGCTTATTTGTTCTCGTTTGGTGTCTTGTTCTTATGCCTTCTCTTTCCACTTCTTCCTGCTCTCTTTCCTTTTATTCTGTTTCTTTTTCCTGCACCCGATCTTCTTCTTGGCTCCTACTTTCCACTTCCTCTTTGCTGTTCTGGTCTTCTCCTGATACCACAAAGAATTCCCTTGCTTTTTCTATACTGTCTATTTTAAATTTTTTATCCTGCCATGATATTAACATTCCCTCTGGAATGTATAGCTCTGATTTTAATCTGACCCTATCTTCTTATATTTAGCATAATTTTTATAATTTTGCTTTGTTGTATTTGTGATTTCATTGGAGAGCCATACTTATTTAAATTTGCTGGCATCTAATAATCCACTTCTTCCAAATTTTTTGCTATTTACCAGCTCCAGCTGAAGTTATATTACCTATGTGAAGATAAAGTTAGATTGTCTTTGTGAAGATAGTTGTCTATGTGAACATAAATGATTGATGCCGTACCATGTTTTTGAATGCTATTTGGCAGACATAGATACATTCTCATTTTTCTGCCCACTTGTGGTGCTACTGATGATTTTTACATATTTTATTAATAATGTTCAATTTTAGTTATTTACTATACCTTTTTTGATCAGAAATTTTGATCAGAAGATGTAAGAAGTCATTTTAAATTGATCCTCTTTTCAGGAAAAACAATAGCTTTAAATTCATTAGTTGAATAAGCTTACAAAATAATATAAGTATACAAGACAAGATTGTTCTTATTCCAAAGACATTTAAAATTGTAATTAATGTAAGTGTGGTTATTATAGAAATACTAACTTTTTCTCACTGGAAAATCAGTATAAAAGAAAAAAGTTTTCTTTTATGGGTAACAAAGTTAAGGAATTTTCTATTTTTTTAAATACTGAACTTTGTGACTAATATAGTCAGAAAGATAAATGCTAAATATGGGTTTGATAAATTGTCCTTAAATGATGTATACAATAGTTGTATATCATTGTCATCAACAGTGTAATTACTAATCTACATACATTTTTAAAAAATAATGTTGTTTTTCACATCAAATATATACAGCCAGAATGCCAAACTCTACCTGTGTTTTTAATGCTGTATTTGAAAGATATATATCTCTAAAGAATACTTAAATACTGTACGCATTGCAATGAGACTTACCTTAAATGAAAACCAGTTTCTATAGAGACTTATCTAGAGTCTAGAGATAAAATTGGATCATGTTCCATATGCCAGTAGCATTTCAAATTGTTGGGCATGAGCTTTAGGGACATTTCAAACCTCTATTCACTATGTCAGCATCAACTCAAATTTATTTTTGGTTCTTCTGAAATTGATGCACAATCCAAGTGTTTGATTCCATTTTGAGTCATCCAAGAGCTTTAGATATTGGACAGCATAGAAATGTAATAAATAAATAAATAAATCTGTGTCTGAATTAAAGAGTGTCATGAAAATGTATTTAAATAAATTTAAGCCTCATAGTCCTTGACTTACAACATTAAGATGCAAACTGTTCAAAGTTACAACAGCAATGTGAAAAGTGACTTATGACTTATTTTCATCCTTATGGTCATCATAGCATACCCATAGTTGCATGATCAAAATTTGGGTGCTTGATATGACAGTTGCACTCTCCTAGATCATGTGATCACCATTTGTAACCTTCCTAGCTGGCTTTTGACAAGCAAAATCAATAGGGAAACCAGAATTACTTAACAATTGCATGATTCATTTAAGAAATGCAATGATTGCTTAATAACTGTGGCAAAAAAAGGTTGTAAAATCTAGCACCATTCATTTAACAACTGTCTTAATTAGCGATGCAAATTTAGGGTTCCGTTATGGTTGTAAGTTGAGGACTACCTGTATATGCAAATAAACAATGCAGAAAATATTGATAGCAGTATTGACTTATGAGAGTGAATGTAAAAGAATAGATTGAATGTAAAAGAAATATGAATAAAGTAATGATTGAAAGTTTAGGGATACATATTTTTAAGTTGGATAACTCTATAAATGAACTTTAATTGATATATGTACTTGCTAAGTAAGCAATGACATTTATATTTTGCAATCACATTGATATAATTTGAAGCCAGAAAGATATTAAAAATATTCTTATGTTATTAATTATTCCTTAATTTGTTCTGTTTTGTATTTTTCTTCTCACATCTTATTTTTCCAGGAAAATCAAACTAAAATAAATTTCAGAATTTAGAAACCAAACTTTTGACTAATTTTCATTATTCTGCTCTATGTTATCATTCTACATGTGCAATGGGCGAAGTAAACAAACATAAATAAATAAATTAAACTATGGATACATTTAATTATGTTACGTTCCATGTAAACATGTCCTGTTGTACTTTGTGTAACAAGATGCTTAACACAGCATTCAGTCTTCCGTTATGACTTCTTTCTAATTATAAATCATGATTCTGAGAGACTCATGAGCTTTATTCCCAATCTGCTACATAGAAAAAGATAATAGTGTAGTTCCTACCAAGTTTTTGATTTTGTATCAGAACGGGATAATTTTTTTTAGATGTTAGATCGTTGTGATTCAAAGGCACAAAATTTCACAGTAATTGATACAAGACATTTAAATGTATATGGTCTGTTCATAGTGACATTTGCTTCTTTCAATCTACACAAACATTCCCACTCTTTTGTAGTCCAGTTTAACTGAGCCTCAGCTCCACTTCACATTCCCTTCATCCTCATACTCTCTATGAACAGCCTGTCTTTAATCCATTCATATATTTCTAATACTGATAGTCCTAAGCTTACAATCACTTGTTCAATAATCATTCGAAGCTGAATGAGTGGGACTTACAACCAATCTTCAAAGTTGAAGCCATTACAGCATTGCACAATTACATGGTCACCATTTGCAACTTTTCCTGCTGACATCCCACAAGCAAAGTCAATGAGGCTGCTAGAGGAAGGTTATAAGTTGCTCTCTGCTATGTACCTCATGACTTTCCTACATAAAAAGGTCTTCTTCAGTGGCTCTGAAGTAAATCTGCAAGAAAATTACCATTCTTTTTAAAGTAATTATATTTTATATTACAAAAATAAATAATAAGTACAAAAAATCATTGAAATTGATTTTGTTTAAACAAAGAAGCAAAGAAGGGCACATTTGATAATGGTGTAGAATTTTTGCAAATGTCACTTATCATCTGTGAAAGTTCCTTTTCCTGTACAGCTGTAGAATTCTATACCTCTTTTGTATCTGATCATTTTATTTATTTCAGGAGAAAAGAAGAGCTATATGCTTTCTCTCACTGCATATAACTTTATATCCATTATCAATTATGCTTTGGACCACATCTCTTAGGATTAGGATTTTCTTCTGTGGGCAGAAACAGCAGTGTCAGCAGTTTTCCAATTTAAGTCTTCAAGTCTCAACCCTTTTCTATAAGTCACAATCAGGGGTGGGATTTAAAAATCCCAGCAACTGGGCAGCAAACCAGTTGCTGGGTGGGTGGGTCTCCAGAGCCTGGGGAAGGCCCTTTTTTGCCCTCCCAAGGGTCCAGAGGCCTCCTTGGGGCTCTGGAAGCTGGAAATAGGCCCCTTTTCCCCCCTCCCAGAGCCCACGCACGAACCCTGCACTTACCCCCATTGAAAATGGGCAGTGTGGAGACTCCTGGGAGGGGTGGGGCAGGAGAGGCGGGGCCAGCTGAAATACTGGTTCAGAAAACCAGCTGTAACATTAACAACCAGTTCACTTGAACCGGTCCGAACTGGTAGAATCCCACCCCTGGTCACAATGTTATATGGAAGCAGGCAAAGCTGGTGGTGTGATTTGGCTAATATCTGTTCCTTTTCTTTCACAGATAAATAGGGCAGAGAGGAATCATTTTGCTAATTTCCCAGCAAAAATGTAGTGCGATTTCTCTTCCCCATTGCCTCACCAAATGCTTAGGATTCTTTGAAATGGAAACTCTTTTTTTAAGTAAGCAGGGCATTTCTCACTGGGAAGCTAGACGGACAGGATGGGAAGACCTGGGAAAGTGGATAAAATACAATCAGGTCATGGCTACTGTCATGGCTTTGGTAAATTAAAGGGATGGGCAGCCCCAACACAGAATCTATTCTTTGTGAATTATCTTCTTTGTCAGTTCAAGAATCCACTGTGGTTACTGTTGTGAAATTTTAATCCCAGCTACTTCTCCACAGGGCATCTGCTATTTTAATGGTTAATCGTTTTAAAAGAAAACAGAGGAATCAGAAGATGCTTAAGGTTATTTTGCTCATTTTACATTAACTTCTTCTTAACTTGTTTCCTTGAAAATATATAAAAACCAACTGTGGAGAAAGTTAAGGAATAACTTCCTCAAGGTAAATGAATTAAGTCCACTGTTGATGTTTTTTATATTCTCAACAGAATATTGAATAGCTCATTATATATATATGCATTAAAGTTGTTTTGTAAACCTAATTGATATGTTCTCTGGCTATTGCACTTTAAAATAAGCACGCTCAACTGAATGCCACAATAAACAAAGTTTCTATATTGAAGTAATGTTCAATTCTAATGGACTAAGTAGCAAATTAATTAATATTTAAATGTTTTTGGTTAAATAAGATGTAGAGAAAGTGTTCCAAATAGTAGAAGTAAAACAGTATTCCACTAACAAAACTGTCATGGAGAGGACATAATTTTTGGAAGATGTAGCCTAATTAATCTGTGATTTTTAAAAGCATGGCTCCAGGTTGATTATTTTGGTATAATTAAGAACTGAATTTACAAACTAGTGAGCCCTTCTATTTTTGACAACATCTGAGTTTTCCTTTCCTCACTTGTCTCTGTGCTAATTAAAATTGCAGCAGACTGAACATAAATTATTTCCAAACTCTCTTTGCATACACCAAAGAGCTGACTTTCTTTATAACTCCACTGGATGTCCTTGGAGATATCCAACACAAAATATGCTGATAACTCATGGGAGAAGTGTTACACAATTCAGTTAAATAATGCAGGTTGACAATCTGTCCTTCTGTGTGCATGAAATATTAGAAATATTTTATCCCCACACCTTCAGGCTGAAAGGTACATACTTGTAATCACATGATCACATTCAGCAGCTTCACAGTATTTACAGTACACTAAAAATGGTTTCACTTTTCTTGAGACATTTCCCTGAAGAATAAACTACTAGGTTAGGTAGGGACAATCAATTCTCAATTAAATATGTCAACTGTTATTTCCAATTCTGCTGTAGCTGAGAAAGCTCAGCAAGACTGAAAGATTTCCATTTTCTCTGATATATTTCTAGTATGTCCGGGATGACATGGTTGGTTAGGAGCTGTGGGACATATTTTAATAAATAATGATGATAATAATGATAATGATAATGATAATAATGATAATAATAATAATAATAATAATAATAATAATAATAATAATAATAATAATAATAATAATAAAGCAAGAACCAATTCAAGAAGAGCAACTCAATTTTTATCTTACTGATGACCTGAGCGCAGGAATAACACAAGTTACACTTAATATTTTATGCTTTCTACTATCTAACAGAACAACAGAATAACAGAGTTGTAGGGGACCTTGGAAATCTTCTAGTTCAAACCCCCACTCAACTAAGAGAACCTATAGCGGTTTCTTTTGGGTACAAAATAGGATTTAAGCAGGTGGAATGGTAAACCTTCTAGAGATAGCACACATGGAAAAATTTAGGTGGATATATTGGTGTGTTTTCACCACTGTAGATTTTTAAAATATACTCTTCTTGTACTATTTTGTTGGAAGTTACGATTCCCCCCTCTTCTAGGGAAACAGCCCCCACCCTTTGTCAAGTAGGGCTATTAAAATAGCTGGAACCAGCTTGCTTTTCACAACAAAGGAAGGAGAAAATTACAGGCATGAGATACAGAGAAAAAAACCCTACAAACTAGCTAAGATCCGTTCCCATAGAAATCAAATAGATGGCAAGTTATAAAAACTTGTGAAAAGCAAACAGGAGGCATAACAGGAAACTCATGATATTTCAACCTAATGCAACAAGCAGCTACAAAGTGAACAAACAGCTAATATAAAACAATTACTCCCATCCCAGGAAGAGACCCCAATATCAAGAGACAGGAACTCATCACACACATACAAATCAAAGACTTCAAGGGTTCACACCTACAAAATCAAAGGATCTGAAGGGTATAAAAAAGGGTTTCTCTACTCACAAGATTAGATTAATCCTAGGAACACTGTGAGATTTCTTCTTATCTGCCTTCCTATTAATAAACTGATTCTGACTTTCAATGCAGCTGACCAAATCATTTTGCATTTCTCCCAGCCGGGAAATTTGAATCTACAAAGGAAAGAACTTTGTCTATTACAAAAGGGCAAGGCTTCTTTTTCCTTTCCTCAATTTAAATCAAAGATATCTTTAATGGGAAAATGACATAGCAGCCTTCAAATTTTTCCAGCAAAGAATCTGTAGAAAAGTTGTGCTGGAACACAATAGAAAGCAGCAAACGTTTTAAATTTTAATCATTTTTTTAAAAAATATTTTCATCTTGGTTTTTGGGATGCAAGAGAGAAAATTACATTGCAGAGGTTAGGTTCTCCTGACAATAGTGAAAAAAATGCATGTGCCTTGAGCAATATCTATATATATATATAAAAGCGAAGTACGACTCACGCATCATCACAAAATCTCCAGAATCGTAAAGCGTACAAAATTGAAATTTGACACGTACTTTCATCTTGGCTTCTAGGTGCTCACTAAGAAAGGATTTTTTGAAATGACCATCAGAGCATTAGTATTTCCTATATTATTATTAACATGCTCTGATGCTAAGGAGTTCTACTCCCCCTCTTCATCTGAAAAGAAATCTATTCCATATGTAAAACACAAGCAGAGAAGAGGAGTTTCAGTTTCAATTTTAGTTTCCCAGCACCAAGCAACTTTACTACAGAACAGTTGAACTAAGCCACACCCAGGCTCCTTTTGGTCTCCTTCTTGTTCACACAGCAAATACTATTTCAGTTTCCAAACAGCCTTCAACTGTCTCACAGACTGACAGGCCACTAGCCAGATGAATACTGATGGATGCTGGTAGGCAGAGACAGAATTTTCTTTTCCTTATTTTCCTCCCAAAAAACTAAGCCTAACCACATAGTTTCATAGCGAAGCACAGGTATTGAGCTAGTATATATATATATGTGTGTTCCTAAAACCAAAGCCTTAAAGATTAGTTTTAAATCTTAAAAATTTATCTTTTCATTTATCCATGGGTGTCAAACTCACGGCATCACGTTGCTGTCAGGTGACACATTGCGATGTTTTCTCCCTTTGCGCAGCTGGGGTGGGTGTGGGCTGCACATGATGCATCTGGCCCTCGGGCCTCCAGTTTGATGCCCTGGTCTAATCACTTGCTTTCTTAGCTGCTGGGTTTCACATTTTTTTTTTAATTGTCAGACATATTTTCTTGAAAGTTATAAAATGACTCATGAACACAATGACCATATCATAAATACCCATGTTTGCAGCTCTGGCAATACTATATGTTAGAGATCAGAAGAGTTGCTCTTCTGAAGAGAGATCAGACTTTGAATTAATGAAAAATTTCCTGACAGTTAATCAACAGAATGGCTTTCCTGTAGAAGTTGTGGGTGCTCCATCACTGGAGAAAGAGTAACAGAAGAGATTGGACAGCTATTTATCCAGAATGATATAGGGTCTCCTGCTCAAGCAGGAGGTTAGGCTAGAAGCCTCCCAAGTTCCCTTTAAACTCTGTTATCCTAAATTTTAAGCTCTTGATAGGAACCAAACCAAATAAAGCCACACCAAATGGCTCTTATGAGGACCTTATCCTAATCACTGCAACTGATATGTGTGAAGCATCACACTCATCAGTGGCTCTCCACAGATGAGACTTATTGTGTTTTAAATAAGAAATCGTTTATTAATTGCCCCATCACACCAACTATTTGAAATGTTGCAACATTTATTTTACATGCATTAAGAATGTGTACAAATTCTTCTTTACTCAAAAGACTGCAACAGTATACTGTATGTCAGTCCACTGGGTAGACCAGAAAAACAACCGTGCAGGAAGTCTAGAATTACATTTTATTTGGATTAGCAATAATATCAGAATCTTTCAAGTCTGGTTGTTCTTTGCCTACCCACCCACCCTTTAGCTTATATTCCAGTGAGTACTGAGAGTGAATGGCTCACAAATATTTTGTTGTATCCAGGACTTAAATATTGTTTCAGTCCTCTTTGCCTAGATAATAGTTCTTACATATTTCTCTCAAGACTTTCTATAGTATGTTGTTCATTAAAATTTGAGGATCAAAGATATGTTGGCCAATAACTTATTTACCAATTTAAAGACCTCAGGAAGCAAAAATAGTTTAGTCTTTCAAAGGTCCATAGCCTATTATTCAGATTACAGTTTAATTCAAAGAATATTGAATAGAAACAGTTTAGTCTAAGTAACAAATCTATTTCTCAGATTTCCAGCCACATTTTAACACCTAGAGGTCAATATAGCCTGGAAACCAGAAATTAAAACTACATTTAAACAATTAAAAACTACTTTGCAATTAGGAGCAAATCAGGGAGTATCCATTTAGTATTTGGTTTATCTTTGAGAAATGTTTTTCTTGAACCAAGAACACAGACAAGCCATCTGCTTTATAGGGCCAGGTGGATACTTGTTTTCTTTTGTATCCTGCTAAGTTGGTAGCTCCAGTTCTCCTCTCTAAGCATCCTCAATGATAATGTTAAACCCAGAGAAAAGACAATTAGCTTTTGAATTTAATACTTAGAAATTATTCAGCTTTCTTCTTCTTTCTTCTTCTTTTCCCTTTCTTCTGCACACCGTCACATTACTTTCCTCATTTCCTGTTTCCTCAGTCCTCTTTAACTACTTAGTCACTTTCACTCTCAAATTGCACAGTCACAGCTTTCTATCAAAATGGTTCCACTCTCCATTCAACTACAGTTCTCCATTAAAGTTCCAATTATTCTCTCTAATGTCTCTTTTCTGCTCTACCAGTAATCAATCCAAATTGTAGAATTTTTGAGTGTTTATTCACAGAGTCTCGATGTTTTCTTCTGCAGTATTCTCTCTCAGCAGATAAACTGTTGTTTCCTCCTCTCCCTTTCGCTCCGCTATCCCCCGCCAATTAGCCGCTGTATTCACTCTCTCCGGAGGCTCAATGAGAAAATATGAGGCTGGAAAATAGAAAAGTATTGTCGATAGAGGGTCACAACTTGCAGAGAGGGTGGCATAGTTTCCTATGGGATGGGAAATGTAAACAGCATGCATATTTTCAGAGACACATGATTAGAGATTCATTAATTCGGACATGGAACAAGATTAAAAAGAATCATACTAAAATACCAAACTGGTTGTCAACTATGGAAGCACAAATATAGCCAAACGCAATGGATCTGGGAAAAAAGAGGAGTTACAAAGACTTATTAGACCCACAAGGAAGATTAACAACAAGACAAGAATTACAGCAACAAAATATAAAGATAGATTGGTGGCCATACATGCAAATCCAGGCGAGATATCAGAAGGACAAAGAACAATTTGGTTTCTGCGTGGAAAAGCATCAATTAGATAAAGTTCTACAAGAAATGGAAAAGAAAATGATTTCAAGAATATATAACTTTCTACTAGATTTTAAAATGGAAGAGGAGGTGGTCAAAGAGACGATGGTGGTATGGGCGAAAATTGTTGGCCATAATATAGACCTGGAAAATTGGGAAAGAATGTGGGAATCAAATTACAAACTAATTACATCCACAGCATACAAGGAAAATCAATACAAAATGTTCTATAGATGGCATCTTCCTCCCGCTAGATTGACAAAAATGTTTAACTCAGACCCAAATTGATGGAAATGTGGAAAAGAAAAAGGCAATTATTTTCATACCTGGTGGACATGCCAGGAAGTGAAAAAATGTTGGAATACAATTAGACAATGGATAGAAGAAATCACGAATCAAAAAGTTGAATTTAATCCGGAAACTTTTTTATTAGGTATAATAACAAAAAAATGCAATAAAACAAATAAATATATTATGTTACATATATTAACAGCTGCAAGGATTTCATATGCACAACTCTGGAAGGAAAAAAGGGTTCCAGGCATGGTTATTAAAAAAATAATAGATTGTAGAGATGGACAGGCTAACGATGAAAATAAAAGACAGAGAAGATTCAATTTATTATAGGGCCTGGTATGCCTGGTATGAGTGGTTTAGAAATAAAAAGAAAATAAAATGGCAATTAGGAAAAGAATGAGGGAATATGTAAATATACCATGGAGAAGATTGAGATGTAAGGATAAAAGATATTGATTTATAGTAAGAGTAAGATGTAATGGTAAAAGAATAAGTAAATACATATACTGAAAAATGTGAGGAAATGCAAAAGATGTCTTGATGTTGATTACAATGTATAAAGTTTTGTTTTATGTTTTTTAAAATTTGGAAAATTAATAAAAATATATTTAAAAAAAGAAAAGACAAGACAATTAGCTTCTCCCCCAACTCCAATATAGTGTCTGGAATTCTTTTGCTATCACTCCTTGGGAAACTCAGCAGCTATGCTGTGAATAGACTGTTCATGGGATAGTTTATGTGAAATATTATTTTTGTTTAAAGGCTTCTTGGTTATAGCTATATTTCTGCAAGGGATAAACTGAAAATATGAAAAAGTCAGGGAAAACATATGGATAAATGAAGGGTCAGGCAATCTCTTTCACAGGGCAACTTTTAAGAAGAAGCTCACTGATATGACTGATATTCAGATAAAGCCAGAAAATGCGGGAAATTATAATTATTATTATTATGGACATTTGATTGGCAAGGAAGAAAAACAACTCTACTTGACTGTGTTCTGTTGCCTCAAGCAAGAATAAAACAAATACATTTTTGAAAATGACAACTGGCATCCTACAGATTTGATGTTTATCTGTCAGTATCTCTGAGTGGCATTAATTGCAAAATACTCACATACTTTCACTGAATGTGGAAAGTGCCCACTGTTACTAGTTTTTAGAGAATATACATATATATATATACATATATACATATATACATATATACATATATACATATATACATATATACATATATACATATATACATATATACATATATACATATATACATATATATATATATATATATATATATATATATATATATATATATATATATATATATATATATATATATATATATGGATCTTTGGTTATTCGGGTTTTCTCCCGCGTAAGATTCAAAGTATCTAGGCAACGTTTCGATGAAGTCTCATTCATCATCTTCAGGCTTGCTTCTTCGGCTCTGTGCTTCTCAGAGTGATGTGAGCTTTCAGCTGCTTCTTCCTTCTAACTGCCAGTGGGGGTGTGACTTGACTGGGTGGGGGCTTGGCTGCGTTCCGATTGGGTGGGGGTGTGTTCTCATTGGTTGGAGGCTTGGCTGTGTTCTGATTGGTTGGGGGCTGGCCGTGTTCTGATTGGCTGGAGGCGTGCTCTGTTCAGGTGGGGGCTTGGCCGTGCTCAGGCTAGTCCCAGCTGCTGGGGATTTGAGCTGGTGAGCTGGGATCTTGCTGTTTGGCTTTGAGTTCGTGGTCGTGCCACATCTTCATGGTGGGGTCAGTTCGCTTCATGTATGGCTCAGATGGGTTTGAAGTGGGTAGTGATGCAGCTGCAGTGCGGCTTCTGGTCTGTGGTCGTGTCTCATCTTCTGTGTGGGTGTGAGTCTGATTTTTACGTGGAAGTGTGGTGGTGGCATCTTGTGTGGCCCTCGTGGGTGTGGGTCTGGTGTCATTCATCATGTTGGGTACTCGTCTGTTCATGAGGGCGGGTTTCCAAATGGCTGGTAAGCGGGAGGTGTCATCTCTTTTATTCATGCTGTGTGGGCGTTTTTATGAAAAACTTGAAGTCCAAAGAGCTTCCATTTTATGTGACCTCGCATTCCTATGCAACTGCCGAGATCAAAATTTAATTCCCACAAGCTTCCAATTGAAATTCCACACCAACACAGCAGCCACCAAACGCATCCTAAAAAGAACAGAATTGGCCCTAATTAGAAATGAACTTCACACAAAAAGATTTCTCCTAGACCAAATCAACAAAGATCTTCTCACACTTCACCTCAGACTCAGCAACAAGATTCACCCCTTACTTTGGGACAAATCCAAACAACTCGCTGTCTGGAGAGCCGAAACACAGACCACCCTCAAGACAGACACACACACCAACAAACTCAGAAAACTACAACAATGCCAGAAACCAACTCCTCTCCCCTCACAGCCACACATGAAACAAACAGTGCACAACATCCCAGACAAGATCCTCACCGAAGCCGAAACCAAGGTCCTTTCAAAAGGATTCAACTTTGCTGTTGCTCCCAAACACATCCCCACAGAAACCATCATATGCGGAGTTGAAACCAGCCTGACCAAAACCAACCCTGATGATGCTAATAGAATCAGACTCGAAATCACCAACATCCTCTGCACTAGCAAACCACCCAAAAGCAACTTATCCAAAGAAGAACAAACTGCACTACGTAACCTGAAAGAAGACACCAGCATAATAATCCTACCAGCAGACAAGGGCAGCGCGACAGTGGTTATGAACACATCTGACTACCAAACCAAGTTAATCAACCTACTCCTAGACCCCACATACAAACCCCTAAAGACAGACCCCACCACCTACCTAGAAAAAACCACCAGATCCAAAATAAAAGCCTCCCCCATCAGTGAAGAAATCCAGCAAAGAATCATACCCAGAGAGAAATCTTCCAGATGCCCTAAGCTTTATGGAACTCCACTTAGACCAATAGTCAGCTCCATAGGCTCACCTCTACAAAACCTAGCCAAATTTCTCGCCAAACAACTACAGCCCTATGCAGAATCCATCAACTCACATGTAAGAAACTCATTCCAGTTCATCGAGATCATAAAGAAACAAAACTTACAACCCAGCGACCTACTAGTGAGCTTCGATGTCATATCCCTCTTCACCCAAGTGCCAATAAAAGAAGCCTTGACAGCCATCCAAAACAAATACAACCCCCCAGCACATCCTAGATCTGACCAATCACTGTCTATCCAATACATACTTCACCTACAACGGACAAAAATACAAACAAATAGAAGGAGCACCCATGGGATCACCCCTCTCACCTGTCATCGCAAACCTCTACATGGAACACTTTGAAACACAAGCTCTAGAAAAATATGATCACAAACCCAAACTCTGGCTCAGATACGTAGATGACATCTTCATAATCTGGCCACACGGGAAAGAAAAACTGAACAACTTCCTCACACACCTCAACAGCCTACACCCCAAAATACAATTCACCATGGAAACAGAAGCTAACAATCAACTTCCCTTCCTAGATGTCTTGATATACAAAAAACCCAATGGCTCCTTAGGACACACCATCTACCAAAAGAAAACACATACAAACCGCTATCTACACGCACTCTCACACCACCACCCAGCACAGATCAATTCCGTAGCTGAGACACTCATCTCCAGAACAAAATGCTTAGCTGATGAACAACACCTAAAAACCGAACTAAACACTCTCACCAACGTACTAACAGCCAATGGATTTCAAAGAAAGAAGATCACCCACCTAATCCAAAAAGAAACCCCAACCAAAATCCAAGACAGAGAACAAGAGAGCGGCAAAGCCCTCCTCCCATATATAAAAGGCACTACAGACAAAATCAGCAAGATCCTCCAAAAACACAACATTAAAACAGCATTCTGCACAAACAGAAAAATATCCACCATCCTAAGAAACCCTAAAGACAAAATCGGTTAGAAAACCAAGGAGTATATGAAATCCCTTGCACTGCCTGCCTCACCACATACATTGGACAAACTAACAGAAGAATAAGTGCACGCGTTGAAGAACATAAGAACTCAATCAAAAAGAAGAACCAACCTCTTCCCTGGTCCAACACCTCAAAACCACAGGACATGAGATTGACTTTAAAAATACCAGAACTATCGCCAAAACTGAACACTTCAGCAGCAGAATAATCAGAGAAGCCATAGAGATAAAAAACACCCACACAGCATGAATAAAAGAGATGGCACCTCCCGCTTACCAGCCATTTGGAAACCCGCCCTCATGAACAGGCAGTACCCAACATGATGAATGACACCAGACCCACACCCACGAGGGCCACACAAGATGCCACCACCACACTTCCACGTAAAATCAGACTCACACCCACACAGAAGATGAGACACGACCACAGACCAGAAGCCGCACTGCAGCTGCATCACTACCCACTTCAAACCCATCTGAGCCATACATGAAGCGAACTGACCCCCACCATGAAGATGTGGCACGACCACGAACTCAAAGCCAAACAGCAAGATCCCAGCTCACCAGCTCAAATCCCCCAGCAGCTGGGACTAGCCTGAGCACGGCCAAGCCCCCACCTGAACAGAGCACGCCTCCAGCCAATCAGAACACGGCCAGCCCCCAACCAATCAGAACACAGCCAAGCCTCCAACCAATGAGAACACACCCCCACCCAATCGGAAGCGCAGCCAAGCCCCCACCCAGTCAAGTCACACCCCCACTGGCAGTTAGAAGGAAGAAGCAGCTGAAAGCTCACATCACTCTGAGAAGCACAGAGCCGAAGAAGCAAGCCTGAAGATGATGAATGAGACTTCATCGAAACGTTGCCTAGATACTTTGAATCTTACGCGGAGAAAACCTGAATAACCAAAGATCCACATACAAATACCCATGAGAACCTCAGAAAACATATATATATATATATATATATATATATATATATATATATATATATATATATATATATATATATATATATATATATATACACACACACACACACACACACACACACACACACACACACACACACACACAAACTAAAGGAAACATTTTCTTTTAATATATTCACTTTAAAGAAAACCCTGTCCCTGGAAACTTTTAACATTTAATCTACTGAATGTATGCCAACTATTTAACATTTAGTCTACTGAATGTATGCCGAACTACTGAATATATGCCAATTGAATTATTAGATCAATTAATTTTATCATGATTGCCCAGTTGTAGTATTTATTAGACCAAATTTAATGAACGTATTGTTCGTTAGGGTCTTTGGATATTTTTCCTCAAACTTTATGAAAGAAGAGTAGAATGAATTAATCTAGGAGTTAATTCATCACAAATTATTGTTTATTAAAATTATCTCTCAATTATTCTGTCAACTTTGAATTGAAACTGGCCACCGCGATCTTTCTGTTGTTCAGTTGCCACAAAGAGGGGAAAAGGGAGAAGGAAATTGTAGTGCATTACTAGACACAACAAAGAGCAGGGTCATCAAGCCAACGAATGACTGGCACCAACACCCCAGCTGAGTGCCTGGCACTGACAACCCAGCTGAACGTGACCCCAGCAACAACATTTAAGCCAAAAAAGCCCTCGCAGAAGGGTTGGCAGAAAGGAACCTTGGCGCACCAGGCCATCGAAGTCTCCCCCCCCTTTGAGTGAGAGAGAAGGAACTCCGGCACAGAGGAACCAGCAGTCTGTCTTGTATGGCAGTGACAATGAAATTGAAAATGACCTGATGGAAAGTGAAGCTATCCAGCCCTTTTCCATTCCCTCAAAAACATAGTTCCAAAGTCAGGATTGCAGGGAGGGGTGGATGCCCTAATAGACTCAAGTTGCACCCGGTGCCTAATCAGCCTACCAACTATGCTGAAGCTAGGGATCAGAGTGGGGAGACTGCCCCAAGCCATGAAGTTCAAGCAAGTCAATGGATTGCTGATAGAGGGTCCCCTGCAATGCATCTCACCGAACTGCTAAGGATGGGCCAACATTGGGAGATCATCTGATTTTTAATTGTCCCCAAAATGACAGAGGCAGTTATTCTGGAACTGTCCTGGCTAGACAAGTGGGGCCCGACGATCTGGTGGGAAGGGGGAGAGAGATAGATGAGGCTAGGAAGAGGCCCTCTCCCTCCTCAAGGCAGCCAGAAGGGAGTAGCTGTCCAACACTGGGCAGAAACTGAAGGAAACAAGCTCCTTAGAGCCACTTCAGAGCATCCACCAGGAGCCCAGCTAATCCCCAAAGAATACCAAGACCTAACAGACCTAATAGTTCAGTCAGAATTAATGTGATATGCTACCCCACCACCCCACTGTGCCATTGAGATCCTACCAGACATGAACCAAACCAAAAATGTATTCCATGGCCCCAAAGGAAATGAAGAAGTACATTGACAAAAATCTAGTCAAAGGCTTCATCCAATCGACAAAATCCCAGGTGGCCGCTCCCATGCTGTTTAAGGAGAAAAAAAAGATGGGATGATGAGATTGTATGTGAACTTTAGGGGGATAAATGACACGTGTGTGGAAAACATGTACCCCAATGAAAGACACGGTGTCCCATTTAGCAAAAGGGAAGATCTTCACCATGCTAGACCTGAGGAAGGCATACAACAGAGTGAAGATCACAGAGAGGAGACTGCTTTTAACTGCCCACAGGACAGCTTTCAATTCAAAGTAATACCATTCAGACTCCAAGGGTCCCTGCAGTCTTCATGCAACTAATAAGCAAAGTGCTGCATGAACACCTGCACAAGGGAGTCCTAGTGTACTTAGATGGCATACTCATCTTCACCAAAATGATGGAGACCAAACTGGTCCACCAGGTACTAAAGAAATTCCTGGCTGCAAACCTATATGCCAACCTATCCAAATATGAGTTCCATAAGACCTGCCTTGATTACCTTGGCTATTAAGTGTCAAGCAAGCGGATAGAAATGGACCCAAGAAAAGAGCAATCCTGCAGTGGCAACCCCGTCAAACCCCCAAGCATTACAGAGCTTTTTGAGGTTCAGAAGTGTCATGCCCCTGGTGGAGATTGACTCTGAGGAAGAGGAGGAACAGCCAACAGGGAGTAGGAGTGTGGCTCCAGAGGTGGTGCAGGAGGCTGGGGAAGGGCAGAGGCCAGCTGAGTAGTCAGAGGAGGATCCAGTCCCATCCCCTATCCATCCAAGGTCACGCAGGGAGGAGAGGATCAGGGAAAAGCGAGGTTTACTCAAGAGGAGATTACCATGATCCTCCTCGTGGCTTGCAGGTGGGAGCTATGTATATAAGTTTGCAACTGCGCAGTTAGAATTTGCAGGAGTCAATTTAGTGTTCACCTTGAAAGAGGTTTATCTTTGCTGGCATTCTTCCCATGGATTTTTCTCGGTAATTTTCCTGGAGTTTATAATTAGTTATCTTGGCTTGCTAAGGAACTCTCATCAATGTGGTTTGTTTTGGTTTTCTGTTTGCCTCATTATTTACTTTTGTGACTTTAAACTGTGCCTAATAAAACAGTGAAGTTTAAGTTGAAGGCCTTACCGGACTTTAATGTATGTTTTGGGTTTTGGTTATTTTGAGAGACTATGGGTCATCATAACAAGCTTCAATTGGTAGTTCATTCTCTTTTTCGCCAGAACTGCCCTGCCCATCACCAAATTGCTAAAAACAGGGAAAGGGGGAAACCATGACCTAGCCATTCTCTTGAGTGGACTGTGAAGTGCCAAGGAGCATTTGAGAAACGCAAACAGTTATTCACAGAGGAACTGGTCTTAAAGCACGCAAACACTGAGGAGTCATTTGTTATTCAGGCAGATGCCAGTGATGTAGCCATAGGGGTAGTCCTCCTCCAGAAGAACAAGGAGGGGATGACAAGTAACAGGAAAGCAGAAAGCAGAAGTACTTCACTTGTTTTTGCATCTGTCTTTACACAAAGGAAAAGAACAGTCCAACCTATCAAAAACAATACTGTAAACAATAGGTTAAAATAGGGAAGAAAATGGTAAGTGAGCACCTAGATGAGTTCAAATCACTAGGATTAGATGGATTATGCTCCAACATTCTGAAGGAAATGGCAGACGTGATCTCTGAACTACATCTTTCAAAGATCCTGGAGCACCAGGGAACTACTAGAGGGCTTGAAAAGAGCTGATCTTCAAAAAAAGGAAAAAAATAGATCCATGAAACTACAGACCTATCAGCCTGACCTCAATACTTGGGAAGATTCTGGAAAAGTTAATCAAGCTATGAATCAGCAAACAGATAGAGGCAAACAAAGACATTACCAAAAGCCAACATGGGTTTTTTTCAAAAACAGATCATGCCAGACAAACCTTATGGCATTCTTTGACAAAGTGACAAAATTAGTGGAGCAATGCTGTCAATATAATTTACTTGACTTCAGTTAGCCATTTGATAAAGTAGATCACAACCAACTACTTGATAAGATAGAAAAATGTGGGTTAGAGTCAGACAGCATCACCACCAGATGGATTTGTAACTGACCAACCACATTCAATATGTAGTCTTCAATAAAATTTTATCCACATGGAAAGAAATATGCAGTGGGATACCCCAAGGCTGTGTTTTGGGCATGGGACTCTTCAACATCTTCATCAATTATTTGGATGATGCTCAATGGGAACTCATCAAATTTGCAGATGGCACTAAACTGGCTGGAGTAACCAACATTTCAGAAGATAGACTTAAGATACATAAGGATCTTGACAGATTTCAACATTGAGTGCTACTTAACCAAATTAAATTCAATGGAGAAAAAAGTAAGATTATTTTAGGTAAAAACCTTAGGTTACATTTAAGTAAGAAAAACCAACTACATAGGTATAGTATGGGTGATACCTCATTCAATAGTAGTAACTGTGAGAGGGATCTTGGAGTCCTAGTGGACAATTACTTAAATATGAGCCAGCACTATGCTGCAGCTGCCAAAAAAGCCAATACAGTTCCAGACAGCATTAACAGAGGACTAAAATCAAGATCACATGAAATGTTAATACTACTTAATAATGCCTTGGTAAGGCCATACTTGAAATACTGCACCCAGTTTTGAGTGCCATTATGTAAAAAAGATCTTAAGGTCTTGGGATTTAAGAGCTGACCAGCAGTAATAGCTGCCAGATGTGGCTGATAAAATGAAGGTGATTCAGCATAGCATGGATATTTCCCTTTAAGACTGGGGATGGGTTCTATCCCTTTAAGAGGTGTTTATATATTGCAGCCACTAGAGGTCGTGGTTCTCTCTCCTTGTGTCCAGTATTCATTGCAGAAGTTCTCCTAGCAAAGTTAAGAAGAAAGATTGCTTGTAAAGGTATTTTGTCTATCACATATATTTCTGTATATAATTGTTGTAGATAAACCACCACTATAAAAGTCTAAGTCTCTGTGTGCTGTGTTTTTTTTCCTGGGTTGACTCATAATGGCCGCAAACGCTCTGACAAAAGAGATGTTGAGGCTTTAGAAATAGTGCAAAGAGCAACAGATGATTAGGAGACTGGAGGCTAAAACATAAAAACAATAGTTGCTGGAATTGGATATGTATAGTTTAATGAAAAGAAGGATTAGGAGGTGACATGATAGCAGTGTTCCAATATCTCAGGTGTTGCCACAAAGAAGAGGGAGTCAAGCTATTCTCCAAAGCATCAGAGGGCAAAACAAGAAGCAATGGATGGAAACTAATCAAGGAGAGAAGCAATCAAGTACTAAGAAGAAATTTCCTGACACTTAGAACAATTAATCAGTAGAACAACTTGCCTCCAGAAGTTGTGAATGCTCCAACATTGGAAGATTTGAAGAAGAGATTGTCTGAAATGGATAAGGTTTCCTGCCTGAGCAAGAGGTTGGATTATCTTCCAACGCTTCTATTCTATTCTATTCTATTCTATTCTATTCTATTCTATTCTATTCTATTCTATTCTATTCCATTCCATTCTCATTGATTTGTGGCTTCACAATGATCATATGGCGTCTAAAAATTTTTAATGCTTATGGAAAGGGCACTACTTAAAAGCAATTCGAGCAACTAACATTAAAGTGATTGTTCTTAAACAATTAAATAACCTGCAGCAAGTTTAGTACAATGCAATTAGTAAGCATTTTCATTTAAGGAGTCATTAGAAATTAAAACCGTTCAAGCAATATTGCTGAAAGGTAAATGCCAGAGAATTTATTTGATAAAATTCCTTTTTTTTTTAGCTTTACTCCATATAATTTCAAAATATTGATAGAAAAGATAGAAGACTATAATATGCTGGTGCCTCAGATATATCTAATGATAACATTTTTTAAATGACTGTAAAAAAGTGAAGAACAGCAATTAAAGAGAGGTGATTTTAGGCTGAATCATTATATTAATCGCAAACTTTTTTGGATTTTCTGAGACAAAAATAATGATGATGATGACATTGATTATGATGATAGTAGAGGACAAAGTAAAAAGTTACATGGCTCTTTTAGTTTGGTCATCATCAGGGAACGAGCTCAATAAATGTTAATAAAAGCTTATTCTTAGCCTCTTCATGTAGCATCACAGTTGCATAATGCTTTATAAATGCTATTCTGGAACATTTAACATCAACACCCCTTTTGAACTCTGTGGAAATATAGATTGTGTCTATCTGGTATCATGCAGGGCAATATTTAAATAATGTTGGAAAATCTATTGTATGAAACAGACAGATAGAGCTGAACAAGAATATAGAGAATACATTGTTTTTTGAAGCAGATTAAGATGATAAGATTGGAAAATTTATATTGGAAATAATTTGTGTAAAGCAGTGCTACTCTGCTAGCCTAAAGACATCATGTTCCAAACCAATTCAGGCAATTATGCTACTTTGTCCAAATGCCTCCAACATGAATCAAAGCATTAAAGCAATCTACCTTGATTAGGCTATTCATTTTGCTCCATTAGAAAGGAACCACCATACACCATATGCGTAAAGCCTCTTTGCTCATTTGGACTGAAACAGGATAGAATATTTCTTTGATGAAAAGCAAAAATGATGAAAAACTCCAAGTCTACATGGAGGGAAGTAAGCAGTGGGGTGCCACAAGGTTCCATCTTAGGCCCAGTACTCTTCAATATCTTCATTAACAACTTAGATAAAGAAATAGAAGGGGACCTTACCAAATTTGCAGATGATACTAAGCTGGCAGGAGTAGCTAACATCCAAGAAGATAGGCTCAAGATCCAGATGGATCTTGACAGACTAGAACACTGGGCCATATCTAAAAAAATGAAATTCAATATAGAGAAAAGTAAAGTCCTACACTTAGGCAAGAAAAACCAAAAGTACACATATAGACTGGGTGAAACCAGGCTCAATAGCAGTAACTGTGAGAGGGATCTTGGAGTCTTAGTGGACAACCAGCTAAATATGAGCCAGCAGTGTGCAGCAGCAGCCAAAAAAGCTAATGCAATCCTAAATTGTATTAACAGAGGGATACAGTCAAGATCAAGGGAAGTAGTAATACCACTCTATAAAGCCTTAGTAAAGAGAAGGACCAGGGGAGACATGATAGCGGTCTTCCAATAATTTGAGGGGCTGCCACAGGGAGAAAGGGGTCAAGCTATTTTCTAAAGCACCTGTGACAAGGAATAATGGATGGAAACTGAACAAGGAGAGATTTAACCTGGAAATAAGGAGAAACTTTCGGACAGTGAGAACAATCAACCAATGGAACAGCTTGCCCTCGGAAGTTGTGGGAGCGCCATCAGTTGAGACTTTCAAGAAGAGATTGGATTGCCATTTGTCAGAAATGGTGTAGGGTCTCCCGCTTGGGCGGGGGGTTGGACTAGATGATCTACAAGGTCCCTTCCAACTCTGATTATCTGTATCTAAATAAAAAAATAAAATAAATTCCGTCTCTTTACAGATAGTCCTTTCTTAACATCCAAAATTGAGACTGCCAAGTGACCTTTATGGCCTTACTACTGCTGTAGTCATTGAATTATTATGGATCATTAAGATATTACATTACCATGACTTGTGATTTTACTGTCAGCCTTTCCACTGACTCTATAAGAAGCTGGTTCTGGAAGTGTGCAAGTAGTTATTACATGACCATAAAATGCTGCAATGGTCATAAGCATCCAACAATTGTAAAGTGACCAAATCTCATATGACCACAGGGATGCTGCAATGATCCTAACTGCAAAGACCAATCATAAAGTTACTTCAGATAATCACTAATCAGGATAGTCTGTAGTATACACCTATGACAAAGCCACTCTTTTTTTCCTTTTATATTGACTCATATACATTCTAGGCCAGAGAATTTTCGTCCTTGGGCTCGTGCATCTCTGTAGATATGTAGTGATCTCTTGCATATAATGCAACACCACCACCATTTTTATAGGTCTAGGTTTTTTAAAAACAATTTGTTTCTTTCCATCAGTATTTTCCAGTTATGAGTTTCATCCCACCAAGTTTCTTTAATTGCAACTATACTATACCTACCCTTATGTACTATTTGCTTCTAGTTCATTCTTATTACCCAAACTTTGAGTGTTTGTATATAAGCATTTGAGACCTTTGTATCTGTCCCTGGGTGAGTTTTCTACATTTCCTACTTGCTATACTAACAAAGCATAGGCTCTATTACAAATAAATGACAACAAGATTTTCAAAACTATCACTCATTATTATAGTTAAAAATATTATGGCTCTTTCTTTTTATCCTCTCATTTGTCCATAAAATCTTCAATTGTTTCTGGCCTCAGTTTTATTTTGAAAGGATCTGTTCAAACTCCTTCTGCACTAGCATTTACATCCTCCTTTTATATCAGGCATATAAATTAACCACAACAGAAAATATTATTATTCCCGAAGTAATTATGTATTGTAACACAGCTATAACAAGCATAAAATTTAAGCACAATACTTCCTTGGACACCACCTCCCAGTTACACAGATCCCATAAGGAATTAATATGAAAGTCGTGGCCTTAATTAAGTACACTGTTCTTCTAGCAAATTAATATCTGCACATGTGATAATGAATTTACAATCCTCTTGGGTGATTTAGAATTTATGAAAAAAAGATTGCTAGTTGGTTCAAGTCACTTTTCCTTAGGACTAAGTACATACTTCTCCAAGCTCTTCTAGTTCCTTATGGAGAACAGTGAGGAAGTTATTTTGTGATGGCATATGGCACATATTGCAAATATACAATAGCTTTTTATTTTAAAATTGCTTTATCTTATTATTGGTGGCTCACCTTTACACTGAAATTATTTTTGTTTAACATAATCATGTTTTTTCATTTGTTTTTTTTTTAAATCACCATCAGCAAAATGAGCCATTCAATAGTACAGACATCCCAAACATTATAACACATTACATTTTGGTAAATAGTTTGTCCCCTTCGTCTTTGTGACAGCCTCTCAAATACTGGGATACTGCTACCATCCCTAGTCCTTCTTTACATGAGACTAGACATACCTAATTCCATCAACTCTTCTTCATATATCTTAGCCTCCACCACACTAATCATCTTCGTTGCTCTTTTCTGCAATCCTTTCAGAGTCTCAACATCTTTTTCATATTGTGGTGACCAAAACTGGATGCAGTATTACAAGTGTGGCCATATTAAGGCTTTATAAAGTGGTAATTCATGTGATCTTGATCCTACTCCTCTATTAATGCAGCCCAGGATTGTTCTTGGCTGCTGCCACACACTGCTGGTTCATCTTTAGGTGATTACCCACTTGGACTCCAAGATCCCTCTCACAGTTACTGCCACTGAGCCAAATTTCACCTACTCTGTACCTGTACAGTTGGCTTTTCTTGCCAACATTTTGTTAGACAGGACCCAATGTTTAAGTCTGTCGAGATCCATCAGAATCTTGAGCCTATCTTCTGGAATGTTGGCTATTCTTGCCAATTTAGTATCATCTACACTAAGTTCCCCTTCTATTCCCTCATTTAGATGCTTTATAAAGATATTGAAGGGTATTGGCCCTAAAACTGAATCTTGGTGTACTCCACTACTGTAGATGTAGTTTCATCGAGGACTACACGTTGAGTACAATTTAACAGCCAGTTACAAATCCATCTAGTGGTGAAGCTGTCTATCCCACATTTTTCTAGCTTACCAAGAAATAGGTTGTGATTTACTTTGTCAAATGCCTTACTGAAATCTAAATATACTATGTCTACAGCACTTCACTCTTCCATTAATTTATTCATTTTGTCAAAGAATTAAATAAGATTGTTTGGCATGATCTGTTTTAGACATAGCCATGTTGGCTACTGCTTATAACCTTATTTGTTTCTAGGTTTTTGCAGACTTATTACCTCATTATCTTTTCCAAGATTTTTCCAGGTATTGATGTCAGGTTGATTAGTCTGAAATTTCCTGTATCTGTTTTTTTCCTCTTTTTTGAAGCTAGGGACCATATCACCTCTTTTCCAGTCCTCAAGTAGTTCCCCTGTGCTCCAAGAACTTGGAAAGATGTGGTTCAAATATTCTGAGATTGCATCTGCCAATTCTTTCAGAACTCTGGGGTGTAGTCTGTCAGGACCTGGAGATTTGAATCCATCTAAAGCTGACAGGTGTTTTCTTACCTTACTTTTGCTTATTTTAATTTTCATTCCTAGCCTATCTTTTACAGTTTTGTTTTTGGTAAGTTGGTTTGTATTTTCTTTTTGCATGAACACAGATGCAAGAATTAATTAAGAAGTTCTGCTTTCCCACTACTGCCTCTTACTAACTTTCCATCTCCCCCATTAGTGGTCTCATTGTTTCTTTGACATTTTTGTTGTTTTTTATGTGTTGAAAAAAAAACTTTTTTGTTTTTGACATTTGTTGCAACTCTTAATTCATTCTGACCCTTAACTTTACAAACTTCATCTTTGCAATCTTCATCTTTGCAAAAAAAAAAAAAACCTTCATCCTTGGACAATTTGTTGGGATTCTATTTTAGTTATTTTTTCCTCTTTCCATTTTTTGTACTTATCCCCTTTTTTTTCTTTCAGTTCATTAAATTGTATGCATCCATGTTGTTTTTTTCTTGTTTTTCTTTTTCAGTGGTATTGAGTTGGACTGAGCATTTATAATCATATTTTTTCAGGGTTTCACAAGTAGATTTTCATCCATGGGATCTTTCCAAAGCTATCTATAAGTTTCTCAAAATCAACTGTTTTAAAGTCTAGGACTCTTGTTTGATTATGTTATTTTGCTTGTGTCTGTTTTACATTGAATTGTAAAACGACATGGTCATTCTCCCCCAAAGTTCCTGCAAGCTCAATCCCCTCTATCACTAACTATCCCTCTACCATTTGGATGGCAAAGTTGTCAGCTCTGTTGGTCAGGAACATGTTTAATTTCCCACTTATTGCTGAATTTGTCCCCCAGTTAATATATGGGTAATTAAAATCCCCCACTACTACTGTGGTGCATTTTTTACATACATTTGTTAACTATTTAGCAAAATATTCATACTTTTTCTTCTGTTTGGTTGGGTAGCCTATAGTGAAATGCACCTATGACAATGTCAACCTTTTTTTCCCTTTTATATTGACCCATAATCATTCTTTCATCATTATTTTTATGCAACTATGGGGAGAAGTAACATCTAACATCTAATAGAATACCCCCTGCTCTTCTGTTAGGTCTGTTTCTTTTGTACAATTTGTATACTTCTATAAGTACATTCCAGTCATAAATTTCAATCCACAATCTTTCTGTAATGACAACTAAGTCATACCTATCTTCATGTAGTTATATTTCAGGTTCATGCTGTTTGTTTCCTAAACTTTGAGCATTAGTGTATAGGCAGTTAAATTATCTGGGTGTGCTTTCTATGTCTTTTTGACAGTGTTCCAAGTAACAACCTCCAAAGAAAAAGACTTCGAGAATATCATCTTCCCAAAGATCCATTTTATTAGAAATGTCATTTTGGCACATCTGGGGAAAATCTGGATTTGAGAGTTTCGGGTTTTCCCTAGCCCAAAGAAAATCCAAAATCTAACCCCTGCACCAAAAGTCATCACATGGTCCAATAATTACTTCGTTCCAACTGGAGACATCCCCAGTCACTCCCCTCCAGGTGCAGAGTACCATGTCCTTGACTTTCTGAGAAAGGAATGTTGTTGTGGCTAATCTTCCACTGCTCCTTGAAATCCTTCTCCCAAATTACCAGGCATTGAATGTGGCAGCCCAAAAGCCTCAAAGAAAAATGGCTTCCAAGCTGACACTCTTACTTTTTTATTTTTTTTTTCCTTCACTACTTACCTCCTTGTTTGACTGGTTGCCTAGTGGTTTTTGCTTGGAATTGGGTCCTAAAGATTGATCACCCTCCCCTACCTCAATTTTAGTTTAAAGCCCTTCTGATCAGATGAGTTAGTTGCTTTCCAAATATAATCTTTCTGTATTTGTGAGATGCAGGCTACAGTTTGTGACCGTATTCAACTACTTGCTCAGTCTAACTTTTTTTCCCCTTGACTTTGTTCCATTAACCATAAGAGATTATTTTTAATACACATGGAAAAAGACAGTGACAATGAAAATTTCATCCTTCGGCTTCTCTCCAAGACTTCAACACAGTGTGGGATATGATGAGGCAAAGCACTCGTTAAAAATATGTGGCATTCACAGCACCAATTGGATCTAGCCAGGTCTACAACTTTTATTGCCAGTGAATTCAGCAGGTATTCTGCCTATGGCACACCTAACCAATCTCAAACAACCTAATTGGTGTGGATTAACACCTTTAAATTGTGGTTTCGGGTGTTCTTTCTGGCAGTTCCTTGTAGCTACCTCTCCCTGGCGTTTGCTGACTCTCATATTTCTTGTTGGGAGAGGGAGCTGATAAAGAAATTACACCTGCTAGGTTTTATGGGGGATGCCCTGGGAGATTATGGCCTTAAGGACGCCCAATTTAGGGTAGTCCAATGGCTTGTGGACAGTGATTTGCAATATCTATGAGTCAGAGCTAACAAAACTTGCTCCCCTCTGATCTTCAGCCAATTTAATAATTACGGACTGAGGATAGCTTCCTATTTTTACACTCTAACCATTCCCAAGTATAGAAGAACTTTCTCCCTAGCTCGCTTTAATGTCTTGCCCTCAGCACTACTGGATGGGCGATTTAAGAGGCTCCCGATTAACGAGCAGCTATGCCCCTGTGACAGAGCTGAGGTTGAAATTGTGGAGGATGTCCTTTTATATTGTTCTATGTATAACATGGGCAGATCTAAGTTACTGTCTCTCCTTGAAACAGACCCTTCTAGATCCAATGTTAGTAATTTGTTCTTATATTGTCTAGGGGATGGCTCCTCATATATCACTTCTCTGGTTTCCAATTTTTTTAAAGAGCTGTAACCATCAGATGAGAACGCTGTAATTCTCCTTAGTCAAGTTTTTGGTGACCAACTGTTCATGATTAATTTTCCTATGTTCTTCTTTTGTTGTACTTGTGTTTTGGTCTGTGACCGCAAATAAAGTATTATATATTATAACAACCTAATCACTAGAAAGCCTTGAAGGCAAGTTGTCCTTGTAGGCAGATTCCTACCCAGAAACACAATGCCTCTGTGACTCTGGGCACATAGAAACAACAGAACATGTATTTCTCCAATGCTTTTAATTCAATGTCTTATACATTTGTAGTAACTCATTTCATCATTATTGCATATATTCATATGGCACACATGATACTTTTACAACTTCCTGCTGCTCTCAGCTACCAATCCTGCTACAAGGCACAGTGCTGCCAGTTTTTCTGTGCAGTTGCACTTTAAATCTGTCAGAAAATGACCTGTGCCACAAACCAGTTTTAATGAGCTTGCATTATAGAATATTTGTATTAAGATATATTTATTTTCCCTGATGCCTTCTCATGACTTTTATCTTCTGTACCCCAACATTTAATAGCAGTTAGACTTAGCAGTAGATTTATATATTGCTCCACAGAGCTTTAGAGCATTCTGAGCAATTTACAAATATCAACATATTGCCCCCAACAATCTAGGTCCTCATTTTACTGACCTCACAAGGATGGAAGACTGAGTCAATCTTGGGCCTATCAGGATCGAATTCCTGAGAGTGGTCAGAGTTAGCCTGCAATACTGCATTCTACTCACTGCATCACCACAGCTCTTTTTTAAAAGATATTTTTAATTTTTTAAAATATATTTAAGTTTTTTATATGTAATTTTATTTTATTGGGGTTTTTTGTACCCCACCTTCCTTATGTTGCTTTTTGCCCATAATAAAGATTTGATTTCATTACCATCTTTGTATTATCTACAGAATTTCATTACATCCCCATAACAATATAATTTTTCCACCAATACTAACAAACAATTTAATATTAATACACTGAATGAAACACACTGTATATAATAACCATGCTTTTTGGTGCATATTGATCCATCTTGTAGCAGCTGTAATCTGAACCAGTAAAATATAATTTTGATTGTTGATGTTCCACAGATCAAATATAAATTACATTTTATGGCAAATGTCTTTAATTTTGCAACATTTGTTCTAGTATTATTGTTCTATTCTTCCTGAACTAAGCTCATAAATCCTCCTAAATTAGGAGGATTAAAATCTGCTATACTCTAGTTTTCTCATATGTAATTGGATTTGTTATGTTTGATTAGTTTCATTAGTAAGGAGAAGCTAAATAACCTGAAAAATCACCCATCTTTACAAAATGTTTAGCAGACTGAATACAATGTCTAGTGTCTGGAACACTTATAAGTTCAATAATTTTATTCAGCTGGACAATTTGTTAACATTTGAAATGACTGTGTTTATAAAGTCTGCTTTATTCTACAACAGATAATATTTAATATAAGGCAGTAATTTATCAAATGTTCAAATTCCATTTGGTTAAACAATGCTCATAGGAGTTAATACAATGTTTATATAATAATGTAATGTAATTTGGAGTAATTTTTAATGTAATTTTGAGTTTTACCAGTTCCAAATCCCAAACCAAATTAGTTCTGGATGGGGTTGCACTACTCCAGACTCCATGGTTTTCAACTTGGGTGTTCTCCTGGACTCCTGCTTGAAAAAGAGGTGGCAATCATAGCTAGCAGAGCCTTTGCACAACTTCAGTTGCAATTTTTCCTGGATTAGAAGTCCCCACACTTAGTCATTCAAGCCCTGGTTATCTCACATCTGGATTGCTGCAATGTACACTACATGGGGCTACCCTTGAAAAGCATGTGGAAGCTTCAACTGGTCAGAGTGCAGCAGCATAGGCAGTTCTTGGGGCCCTAAGATGATCAATGTTACATGAGCTGCATTAACTGTCAGTCTGCTTCTGGGTTCAATTCAAGGTGTTGGTTATTACATTTAAAGTTCTACATGACATGCATCCAAGTTATTTTGGTAACTATCTCACTTCACATGGACTGCAGAGAAGGCATGTTACGGTCTCTGTCAATCAAGACATTTTGGTTGGCAGGTCACGGAGAATGGCCTTTTCTGTTGTAGCTCCTGTCCTTCGAAACATCTTGTCCCCTGAGGTGAGATTGGCTCCCACCCTTTTGATCTTCTGCAAGGAGCCTGAAGATCTAGCTGTATCAGATGGCTGGGGGCCTTAATGGAAGAGTTTATACTGGAGGTGATTGATGAATTAAGTGCAATTGCAAATACACACAAACACATACAGACAGACACACACATATCAGTGCATCCTGTTCCATCTGTCCCTTCCCATCTTTTAACTATAATTTTATCTTGATTGGGACTCTCATTTTTATTGCTTTAAACAAAACAATTTTTAATAAACATGTATTTCTTAAGATTTTAATGTTTTAATGCTGTAATCTGCCGAGACTCATTGCATTATGAGATGGATGGCAAATAAATTCAAAACATAAATAAACTGTCCAAATTGAGCAGCTCATATCTGTAAATCTTTAAGCAGCTACTACCTAACAAAATACTGGAAAAGCACAAATACAAGCCCAACCCCTCTTGAGTTTCAATGCATATACATTCCAAAGAGGGTAGTAATCAACCGAAAGCTAAACAAATGATCAAAAGATTTGCTTAATGATTTAAAGCAGGGGTGTCAAACTGGATTTCTTCGAGGGCCAGATCAGCATTACAGTTCCCCTCTGTGAGCTGGGGGGGTGGGGGGGCAGCAGGAAGATTTCTCCTGCAGCACCCTGCCGGCCAAAAGGGGTGTATGGGGGGGGTCCATGCGTACCCCCCCTTGTGCCTCGTTTTCACTCTCCATGGCCTCCTGCAGCACTCTGCTGGACATTTCCAGAGCCTGTACAATCAGCACAGCGCCCCACCCCAAGGCTGTGTGCTTTCTCCACTTCTCTTCTCCCTGTATACCAATGACTGCATCTCAAACGATCCATCTGTTAAAATACTGAAGTTTGCTGATGACACAACAGTGATTGGTCTCATTCGAGACAACGATGAATCCTCATACAGACAGGAGGTTATACAACTTGCCTCGTGGTGTAACCAGAACAATCTGGAACTGAACACACTCAAAGCCGTAGAAATGATGGTAGACTTTAGAAAAAAACCCTCCTATACTACCACCTCTTACAATACTAGACAACGCAGTATCAACAGTAGAGACCTTCAAATTTCTAGGTTCTATTATATCACATGACCTAAAATGGACACCTAACATCAAAAAGTCATCAGAAAAACACAACAAAGAATGTTATTTCTGTGCCAACTCAGAAAGCTCAAACTGCCCAAGGAGCTGCTGATACAGTTCTACAGAGGAATTATTGAGTCTATCATCTGCACCTCTACAACTGTCTGGTTTGGTTCTGCAACCCAACAGGACAGACACAGATTTCAGAGGATAATTAGGACTGCAGAAAAAACAATTACTACCCACCTGCCTTCAATTGAGGACCTGTATATTGCACGAGTCAAAAAGAGGGCTGTGAAAATATTTATAGACCCCTCTCATCCCGGACATAAACTGTTTCAACTCCTTCCCTCAAAACGATGCTATAGAGTACTGCACACTAGAACAACTAGACACAAGAACGGTTTTTTCCCAAAAGCCATCACTCTGCTAAACAAATAATTCCCTCAACACTGTTCAACTATTTTCAAAGTGTACACTACTATTACAGTTAATCTTCTCATCACTCCTTACCACCCATCCCCTCCCACTTGGCTGTTTCCTAGTATGATTTGATTGTTGATTGTACCCTATGACTATCATTAAGTGTTGTACATTATGATTCTTGATTCTTAATGAATGTACCTTTTCTTTATGTATACTGAGAGTATTTACACCAAGACAAATTCCTTGTGTGTCCAATCACACTTGGCCAATAAAGTATTCTATTCTATTCTACTAGTACTGCTGGGTACTGCTCAGGTAACACCACATTTGGAATACTTCATTCAGTTTTGGTCACCATGATACTAAAAGTTGTTGAGACTTTAAAAAGAATGCAGAGAAGAGCAGCAAAGATGATTAGGGGACAGGAAGCTAATGTATACAATGAATGGTTGCAGGAGCTGGGTCTAATTTAGAGAAGGACTAGGGGATGACATGATAGTAGTCTTCTAATATTTGAGGGGCTTTAAAAGAGAAGAGGAACTATTCTCCAAAGCACTTCAAGGCAGAGCAAAAAATAATGGGTTGAAGCTTATCAAAGTGAGATCCAATCTAGAATTAAGCAGAAATTTTCTATTATCAAGAACATTTTTAATCAGTGGAACTGCTTGTGTCCAGAAACTGAGTGTTCCATCACTGGAGATTTCTAAGAAGAGATTGGACATCTATTTGTCTAGAATGGGATAGAGTCTCATACTTGAACAGAAGATTGAACTAAAAGACCTTCAAGGTCCCTTTCAAATCTGTTATTCTGCCTCCATCCGTAACTTTAGGAATTGAATGTTTATGATGCTCACATGACACTTAACTTTGCTAATTTACATTGTATCCTATTGCTTGTGGACAAAGTTAAAATCCATTAGATTGATTTGAGATAAGATTCATTATTTGTTTAGAGAAAACACACTGAAGAAATTAAAGGAAATCAAACTTAATGAATTTTATTTCCATGGATGCTTCTGTGATAAGGTTTAATACCTGACCTGTTCTGAATTACATAATTATTCAGGAATAGTGAACACAAACACATAATTAGTAGTGGAAGTTATACACAATAATAATACACCAAATATTTTCTATTCAATAATACACTGTAAATAGTAGTAGCATGGCGGTTGTGGTGTTGTTGTGTGCATGGCAAGTTAGAGGGCGAGTGGCTTTTCTCTTGTCAGGGACTTCGCGGCGATCTACTCAACTGTTTTGCACAGGGACCCAGGAGAAAAGCACTGGACCAAATTTGGAAGAACAACAAAGCCAGAGTCACAATGAACAAAAACCTGATTCTTGCTCTGATGCAAATATATTAACAGAGGAAAAGACTAAACTGGAACAGCAATTAAAGGAAATAACTGATAAATACAAACGTGCTCTGGCAGATGCAGAAAATCTGCGGCAGAGAACTCAGAAATTGGTAGAAGAAGCAAAGTTATATGGAATTCAGAGTTTCTGCAAGGACTTACTGGAAGTTGCTGATGTTTTGGAAAAAGCAACCGAGTCTGTTCCCAAAGAAGAACTAAAAGATGAAAAACCCCATTTGAAAAATCTTTATGAAGGTCTTGCTATGACTGAAGTTCAAATACAGAAAGTGTTCAAAAAACATGGATTGGTGAAATTGAATCCTCTTGGAGCCAAATTTGATCCTTATGAACATGAAGCATTATTTCACGTCCCCACAGAAGGGAAAGAACCAGGCACTGTAGCTTTAGTATCAAAGGTTGGCTATAAATTGCACAGCCGTACTTTAAGGCCTGCATTGGTAGCTGTTGTGAAAGAACAATAGCAATCTGATCTGAAAGAATTAATAAGCATTGCATAGATAATTAGTTAGATTATATTCATTATATTGAGGTGATTCACCAAAGGAGGTGGGATACAGAGGAAAATGATGGATGATAAAGCAACGTGAAAAATGTTTTTAAATGAATGTATATAATGTGGAGAGAATGCAAATTACTAACATAAATTACAACATCAAAGTTGCATGTTGCTTAAAGAGTAGGGAATGCTAGCACATAGCATATAGTGCATATATGAACATTTGTTTTTAATAAATTGTTTGCATGTATATTTCAATATTGATTTACTTTCTACAATTTAAGTCTCCATACAGTTTTGAAAAGAAAATAATCTTTCATTCCTGCCCATTTTGTGAATATAGGTAGCCTTTGGAATACAATGACAAATTAGGATGTAAATTGATACATACGGGTGAAACTCGAAAAATTAGAATATTGTGCAAAAGTTCATTTATTTCAGTAATGCAACTTAAAAGGAGAACCTAATATATGAGATAGACTCATTACATGCAAAGCAAGATAGTTCAAGCTGTGATTTGTCATAACTGAGATGATTATGGCTTACAGCTCATGAAAACCCTAAATCCACAATCTCAGAAAATTAGAAAATTGTGAAAAGGTTCAATATTTTAGGTTCAAAGTGTCCCACTCTAATCAGCTAATTAAGCCATAACGCCTACAAAGGGTTTCTGAGCTTTTAAACGGCCTCTCAGTCTAGTTCAGTAGGAATCACAATCATGGGAAAGACTGCTGACCTGACAGTTGTGCAGAAAACCATCATTGACACCCTCCATAAGGAGGGAAAGCCTCAAAAGGTAATTGCAAAAGAAGTTGGATGTTCCCAAAGTGCTTTATCAAAGCACATTAATAGAAAGTTATATGGAAGTGGAAAAGTTGTGTGGAAGTGTGGAAGAAAAAGGTGCACAAGCAGCAGGGATGACTGCAGCCTGGAGAGGATTGTCAGGAAAAGGCCATTCAAAAGTGTTGGGGACTTTCACAAGGAGTGGACTGGGGCTGGAGTCAGTGCATCAAGAGCCACCACACACAGATGGAATCTATGGGGCATTGCCAAGAGAAAGATGAGAGACATGAGACCGAACAATGCAGAAGACCTGAAGGCCGTTATTGAAGCATCCTGGTCTTCCATAACACCTCAGCAGTGCCACAGGCTGATAGCTTCCATGCCACGCCACATTGAGGCAATAATTGCTGCAAAAAGGGCCCAAACCAAGTACTGAATACATATGCATATGCATATGCATATACATATGCATATACTTTTCAGAGGTCCGATATTGTTCAATGTACAGTCCTTGTTTTATTGATTGCATGTAATATTCTAATTTTCTGAGATTGTGGATTTGGGGTTTTCATGAGCTGTAAGCCATAATCATCTCAATTATGACAAATTACGGCTTGAACTATCTTGCTTTGCATGTAATGAGTCTATCTCATAGTTTCACCTTTTAAGTTGTATTACTGAAATAAATGAACTTTTGCACGATATTCTAATTTTTTGAGTTTCACCTGTAAAGTGTGATGTCCCATGATCCCATTGCTTAGCAATGGCAGTGTTAGCAGTTCTAGTTACTGTCATTAAGCAAGGTCTCCCCATTACCACAATCTCTGACTTTCTGGTGACTTCCTCATTGTTTATCAGAAGCCAGCAGGGAATGTCAGAAATTGCAATAATGTGGTGACGGGGACAACCCTACTGATGTTAAGTTCAATGTGGTTACAAGATTGAGTAGCACTAAAAGAATGGTGATAAGCAAGTACTCACTCTGTAGATAGTTCTCTGTGTGTCTGTGCGTATGTGTGTGTGTGAGAGAGAGAGGGAGGGAGGGAGGGAGGGAGGGGAGGGAGGGAGGGAGAGGGAGAGAGGTGTTCCAATATTTAATATAATATAAAAACAAAGTGGTCAACCTATTTTTCAAAGCACCAGAAGGCAAGACAAGAAATGTCTATATCTATAGGCAGCTGCTCCTGTTCTTTGCCTGAAGCCTCCAAGTTAATCTACTGCAGCTGCAGCTCTCTCTGTTTGGGTTCCACCTGCTGCCCAATTGGTCATTCTGGCTGTGGCTGCTCTGTCAACCTGGAGATTTTCAGTCCATGGTCCATGTCTCCATGCCTCCCTGTACTAACTTCAGAAGTGCCAGGTCATCCTCCTCCTCTTCTGAGCTCACACCCGGAGAGGAGGCCAAAGACACATCCATGTCACCCAGAAAGGCATTTTCAAAATCTGGTACTATTATCAAAATGGTGAAAGTAGCATCAGGTTATTATAATGTAAGTTCTACCCCTTATATGTTTTTGTGACATCATGCTACATATACAAAAGTGTTGGAGTTGCATGACAGTGATGCAACACTACATTCGTCATTCGATTACTTGTCCCTATTCCAGCCCCCTCTTGCTTTGATCCCCAAAAACATTTTCAAGAGAAATCATAAAGCCATTGAGCACTATAAAAGAAAAAGTATACTTCAAGATAAAATAAATATTTTTGAAAACTGAAGGACAAATTTAATCATAGCACTGCAAAAAAAAATGCATTGACCTATCTAGCTGTCTTTTGCCTAAGTCATCTGCTATAAATGGCAGCAACTTTTCAAGATTTCAGGTCTTCCTAACCATGTCCCTGAAATATTTAAAATATGCTAGAGACATACCATTGGCCCTTCCCCATGCAAAACATGTGCAGGTGTACTCAGCTACTGACAGCAGTGAGATTAAAGTCCAACCATAGCAATTTATATTCCAGATGGAAAAAACTGATTTTTCTCAAAGTGAAATAGGCAATCATCCTGATTGCTAATTAACACTTTGATTTTAAAATGCTAGCATGAGTATTGTTAAAATGAAACTCTGCGTAAGAGCTACTTTAAGTGAAATATGAATATACATTTTTTCTATGCTGAGGGGAATTATGATCTTTTGATTATCAGAACTCTAACTGATTGGTGAGGAGTTATGGGAGGGGGCATGATGGCTCAGTGGTTGAAGTTGCTGAGCTTGTCATATGGAAAGTTGACAGCCTGGGTTTGAGACCCAAGACGCATGTGATGGGGTGAACTCCTATTACTTGCCCCAGCTCCTGCCCACCTAGCAGTTCGAAAGCATGAAAATGCAAGTAGATAAATAGGTACCATTTCAGTGAGAAGATAATAGTGTTCCATGTACCTCAGTTTATAGTTTATAGTTATACTGGTCACATAACCATGGCAATATATTTGGACAACATTTGCTCCCTTAGCTAAGAAATAGAGAAGAGCATTGTTCTCTAGAGTAGGAGAGTACATTTAGTTTGGTTTGCTTGGGGTTGTGCTGAAATTTACAACATAATGGCTTTAGTCTACAAATAATTGGAAATAAGAACTATGTTATGTTTTGGATTTCAACATGAGTAATATGAGTAATATAAGCATGAGTAATATTTTGTACTGTTTTTCTTTCTTAGGAATTTTTTCATATGAGTATGTCATCTATTGGTTAATGAAATGTTAGAACCAAGTCACAAATGATATGGTCATACCCCACAGGACTTTGACATCTTAAGGAACATAAGGATTTGATATTTCCATTTTTCCATTTTAAGGACCTTTTCTTAAAACATCATGTAAGAGGTTTTGGAATAGGTAGCATATCAGCTCTGCCATTTTTAGCTGCTTTATTTGTTTTGCTGGTATCCTGCCATAAATGGGTAGAAGGGGGAAGAGGAATTTGGGGAGGTTTTGAGCAGGAAGAAAGAAGAAAGATGGAAGGGGAGGGAAATATATTACCAGGAACCAGAACTGTCAAATTGGAATAATCCAGTTACCCAAGGATGGCTGGCCTGGGAAAAGAATGTGAAACCACTTCAAAAAAATTGAGAAATGACTGACATTAAAGCAGTTCCCGAACATCACACCAGGACACATTGGACATTGTGGAACTGGTCAAGGAGGAAGGACCAGGTAAAGAAGGAAACTATAACCTTTGCACAAAAATACTCAAATCTAGCCTTGCTTTTGCTGCAACCACTGAGCCTTAGTAAAAGAACCTATTACTTCAACCAAATGGAATTGTGGATCTTTCTTTCCTAGAGTTCCAGCTGGTCTGACATTAGGCTAGATCTACAAGAAAGGTCAACCTAAGACACACCTCTACCATGGGGACTCTGCAAAGAATGTCAGCTCACGAGAGTGATCAGGAGGAAATCAAAGTGTGGGGAGACACTGCAGCAAAACCCCATGGTAGAGGGGATCCTCCAATGTGGCTGGGAGAACTGGAGGCTTGAGATGAACCACTGAGACCCAGATGGTCATTGGGGTTCAGTAAGAAGGATGAATGGGATGAGAAGCCTTGTGACTAATCTTCACATGTGGAAGCTGTCAGAGAGAGCCATGCATGGACATCAAAGATGAGGCAAGGTGTGTAGTGGGGGAGGGGATGCAACATTCATCACCGAGCCAGTAGAAATGAGAATGGGGGCTCAGAGCTTATAGAAACCTTGAGCTTCACTGTGACACCAGGCATGAAAAGATCCCTCATACTGGGCTTAGCTTGGCTCATGAAATGGAACCTCTACATACATTGGAGAAGGAGTATATTAAAGATTTGGTGAAATAGCCACCCAAAGAGACACCCAAAGAGAAGCTAACTACCCTCAGCCCCACTGAACTTGAAGGCAAAAAGGGAAATTGACAGAGAAGCCTGGGAGTGGCCAAAACTAGACTCCCAAATCCCAAAGGAGTATTGGGACTTGCAAGATGTTTTGAGTGAGTAGAATATCACAGTTTGTCCAATATCAAGAAGATATTGAACAACGATTTGTCTGAAATGGTATAGGGTTTCCTTCCTGAGCAGGGAAGATCTCCAAGGTGCCTTCCAGCTCTGTTATTCTGTTATACTATACCCAGCATCATTATTTGCCAGTTAAAAATATGAGTTCTGTTCTTATATATCTAAACATATATGATGTTCAAAGTGGGAAGAATTATTATTATTTATACTTTCCAAGCACCAAAAACAGAGAGTTTGAAATATTTATAAAGAGTTATTATAGATGATATGGAACTGAAGACATCATTTTAAATGTGCTACTATAGACTTAAAAGGAAAATTTCTAACTCTGTTTTTCACTGGAATTATAAGTGTCCTTGATATAAATATAGTTATCATCCCAATGATCAATATACCAATATATTTATCAATAAGCTACCGAATATGATGAAAGCAGTATTTCTGAATCCAACTTTTTAAATGCTTGCTGTCTAATAAATTTACTAATGGTATGAACAAAATAATTAGCTTATTAAATGAAATGATTTTTTCTGAAGGTGATCTTTGCAATATTTGTTTCTATTGATTTTTTAAAATAAAAATTGACATATTTAATTATGGTCCTGCAGCCTGAAAAACTTAGAAAACCCCTGGTACCCTCTGGGGATAACAAACACAGACTTACTCCATTGAATATTCTCTTAGAAGAATTATAAAGAAGATCCTATTTTTTTCCTTCATATTATCAAATATTTTAGGAGTTAATGTGGAGATAGAAGCACTTTTTTCTACATCGTCCTTTACTGATAAGTGAAGAATATGTCAGGGTTGCATACTGGAACCAGAATGGACATATCTACCTCTTCCCTAAAAACTCCATTCCACTGTTCACATAGTACTTATATATTATTTTTAGACCTCGGGGGCCAAAGTGGTTGTGGCCAGCTCAACGTCACTCATATCGGGGGGACCTGTGACAGCCAGTGAAAATGGAATTTGGGAGGGCCATGTGCCCAGGGCAGCCACAGGGGCCAGATCTAAGCACCTGAGCTGGATATGGGCCGGATCTGGCCCATGAGCCTTGAGTTTGATACCCCTACTCTAATTTGTCCCAGATCAAATATCTACATTTTTCCTTTATACCATCTCTTATCAGTTGCTGATTGAATACAATAAGTCCAATCTCCAAAACCAGACTATCTTTCCCCAAAAAACCAGATAAAATCATTTTGTAAAATCATTCCTCAATTAGAAATATTGTCCATTTCCCACTCTCCTTCAAACCCTTTAAAAATGTTTTTGCCACTTGTTGACCCAGAGAGTTCTCTGCTATTATATAAAAGCATAGTATTAAGTTTCTGGAAGGTGTAATGGAAGTGGCTCTATTATATCTGAGTCTATATTTCTTCTTGGCCAGTTTATAGCTGGGAAATCATATTTCTTCTAATGTTTTCCACCATCTGTGTTGGTTCTGTGTCTATATTTCTTCCCAATGCTACTTTGAAAACAAGTTCTTTGTCAAGCCCAGAATTGACATAAGTGTAGCCATTTTAGTTAGGCTTAACAGATATTCTTTTTCTTACTTTCTCTGTGGTAGTCATGGGGGGAGGTGTTTCGGACTTGCCACATTCCTAGGGGAGAAGGAGTGGAGATAAAGAGAGTATTTTGGCTAGGTGATCTTTCTTCCCATGGGAAACAAGCTGTCCATGGTTGGGCCCCTTGAGGTGGAGATTTATGATATCAAGCAACATTGATTTACTTCTATTGAAGAATGTGACTTTTGGGAGTTGTTTCTAATTTGTAATACTGTGGGGTAATTCCGGTTTGTGTCAGATCTGGAATTACCATGGACTTTGCCAATTTGATGCTTTCCTAAATAAAAAAAATCTTTTTTTGAAGATGGACTTTGTTCTTTTCTTTTTAAATGGATTTCATCACTTGGAAACCTGACATTATTCCGGATGTGGAACTATATAGACACAAGCCTAGCCAGAGGTTTCATCCAACCTGCAAAATCCAGAGTGGCTGCCCCCGTATTCTTTAAAGAAAAAAAAGATGGGGGAGTTCGATTGTGTGTTGACTTTAAATCCCTGAATGCCCAGAGTATTCACAACACATACCCTCTACCATTAATGAAAAACATGTTAGGACACTTAGCCAAAGGCAAAGTATTTACTAAATTAGATTTTCACAAAGCGTATTACAGAATCCGGTTTAAAGTATTAGCGCCTGTTTTTTTTTAATGTTTTAATGTTTTCCACTTTATAAGTTCATCAAAACTTTTAGAAAAAAAATCAGCTAAAGGTTGCATGTTGCTAGTCAGACTATTTTCCCCCTTGAGTGTCAGCCCACTCCTTCTCTCTGTAATTCAATATTTGTTTCTCCAAGCAGAGAGTAAGCAAAGAAGAGAGAGATATGTGTTCTGACTATTTTGATCCAAAAAGTTTTTGCAGGTTAATAAAATACAAACACAGACACCTGTGCCATGTTTCATACAGAAAGCAGAGCAGTCAAATAAATTAAAGAAAGAAAGCAAAACAGAAAATAGAAAGCATCCAGCAGGGGGTTGAAATTAATCAGTATTCAGCCAGCCAATTAATCTTTAAAAATAAGAACAAAAACAAAAGTTCAAAAAGTAAATCTAACAGTACCAGGCATGCTTACAAAAACATTCTGCTGATAAAAAAAAAGGTATAAATGTCCATTGACTTTCCAATTGCCCCCACAAGGAGCTGCAATCTTCAATATTCCCTTCTCGGATGGTCTACAACCATCCAAAAATCATCCTGGGTCATTCCTAAGTGCCCACATTCAAATCCAGGGACTAAGACTGCCAAAAATCCAGCTTTGGCATCAAACATAGAAGATTGTCACAAAGAGAAAGAAAGCCTCATACTTCTCAGTAGCCGCCTTGGGGAAAAGTCTAATATTACATGTGATCTTGACTCTAACCTTTGTTAATGCAATGTACAATTACATTGGCTTTTTTTGGCTGCTGCCACACAGTATTGGCTTAGATTTAAGTGATTGTCCACTAGGATTCCAAGGTTCTACTTACAGTGACTGCTATTGAGCCAAGTTTTACCTAATTTGTACCTGTATATTTGTTTTTTCTTGACTAAATATAAAATCTTATTTTTCTCTACATTTCATTTAATTTTATTAGATAGGGCCCAGTGTTCAAATATGTTGAGATCTATCTGGATCTTGAACCTATCTTCTGGACTGTTGGCTATTCCTGCCAGCTTACTGTCATCTGCAAATTTGATGAGTTCCTCTTCTATTCCTTCATCTAGATCATTTTTGAAGATATTGAAGAGTATTAGACCTAAAACGGAATCTTGGGATAGGCCATTGCTTAACTTCCTCCATGTCGATGTAATGCCATTCAGTATGATTTCTCAGTCAGTCGCTAATCCATCTGCTGGTGATGCTGTCTATCCCAAATTTTTCTACCTTACCACGAAGTCTATTTTGTGGACTTTCTAATTTACCAAGAAGTCTATTTTATGGTCTACTTTGTCAAATGCCTTACTGAAATCCAAGTATATTATGTCTACAGCATTATGCTGATTCACTAATTTAGTCACTTTGTCAAAGAATGAAATAAGATTTGTTTGGCATATTCTGCTTTTGACAAACCCATATTGGCTTCTAGTTATAACTTTGCTTGCTTCTAGGTGCTTGTCTATCTTTTCCAGGATCTTCCCAGATACTGATATCAGGCAATTAGCCTGTAGTTTCCTGGACGTGTTTTTTCCCCTTCTTTTTTGAAGATAGGAACCATATCAGCCATTTTGCAGTCTTCAGGTTGAAAGATGTGGTTCAAAAGTTCCCAGATCACCTGCCAGTTCCTTCAGAATTCTAGGATGTAATCCATCTGGTCCTGGTGATTTGAACCTGTCTAGAATGGATAGGCAACTCTTAGCTTTTTCTTGCTTATTTTAATTTGCATTCCTAGTCTGTCTGTTATGGTTTTGATTTTAGTAGGTTGGGTTATATTTGCATAACTACATGTTCAGGGCTGCATAATATTTAACTTATTAAATGGTCCTTAAATATATTATAAAATATAACTAAATCCATCATTCTTTGTAGGGTGCAAAATAAAAAATATTTTTTCTCTGAAACGTAGTGTTTTTTAAGTATGCTTTATAATTTGTTGACAATAAAAGGAAAGTGAATTAATGACACTTATTGTGAGCAGCAACTGTTTACCCAAACTAGGTAACATTCATGGTATATTAATTAAGGACAGTCTTATAACTTTTATAGATGAATAGGCATCTTCCAGGAAGCAATAAAAGAAGCAATTGCAAAGTGGAGCAATTTATTTAAACTTTGCTTAAATGTGAATAGTATGATTTTTAAATTGCTGAAATGGTTGTTTAAAATGATTAATTTGATTCTCATTAAAGAAACATAACTGAAGGCAATAGAAATTAATTTAAGTCATTGTTAAGTCATATTCCATTCAAATAATTTAATAATATTCAGTGTAAATGTTAACTCTCCCACAATCTCTATAGAAGTTTCAGGAGCAACTTGTGTGCCTACAGCTGGGGGGGTGGGGGCAGAGCTGCAATCAGTTCATTGTTGAAAAAGCAGCTGTATTGGAATTTATTTTTCAAATGGGCAGTAAGTTGTGCCTTTCATTTCTCAATCTCTTTTAAGGAATATTAATCTTTATTAAGCTAAAAGAAGCTCTATTTAGCCAGAGCCTGTTATTTCTTTTTCAAGCACCATTGCATCTTCAAATGGCTGCTGAACAAGTGGTTAATTGAGGACCCCCCCTACACAAATGAAGAAGGAAAAGAAAGGTTGAAGGTGTGTGCATGTAGATTAAGTTTTAGATTTTTTAAAAAAACTAAATTCATTCTATTAAAAATAGCAAAGGATATTTAAGTGTCATTTCATATTTGTTTTAGTGAAATAAAATATAGATTTTATTTATGGTCTGCAGTAGTAGCAGTAGTCCTTTATTAATTGATTAAACTTGTGATAATAAAATAAAATAATAATACATATTATAATTTTGGAATAAAATAGAAAGGAGGAAATAGAGTGGTAAAATACATGTGTGGAGTCAGTAATCAGATAAATGAATCTTCCTTAAAAGGGTAACTCAATTTGGATCTGATTCTTAGGACTGCCTTAGTTATAAATGGAGCAGTTCTGTATATAATGCTATATGTACACAATTGAGCCTATGAAGAAATATAACAGGCTTTGGTTTGGATCCCAGGAGGCTGTTCTTTCCAAATGGGATGGTAAATATTTAAGGATAATGGTGGTATATACTAGACAATTGAACAAAATTTGAGAAATATTTTCAAAGGTGGGATACTGCATATTGAGATTATCTCACAATATGGTAAATTGTCCATAAGCACTGATTTGAGAAGATGCTACTTTTAAGAATGGGAAATACTTCTGAATAAATAAGCACAAGTATTGATGATGTTACCTATTTGGGTAAAAAAAATCTGCAAGCAACAGCCAAGCTCAGAGAATGACTCCACAAACAAGCACAGCAGATCAGCATAATCTGTGTCAAGAAAGTACTTCACTTCAAAGAGTGGAGCTACATACCTCAAAAACAAAACTAATACATTTCCACAATATGATCTTGAAGATGTACTCATATTTTCAACATCAGGGATAACTTTGAAGTCCTGAATTCATTGACAGAAATGTGGAATGGAACCAACAAAGTTGTTAAAGATTAATGTGAAAATTATCGATCCAAAGGTAAACCAAACCAGAAATCAATAATACTTGTTGGCTAAAATGCTTTTATTGGCTATAACAGAATGTTGCAAGTTTGATTGTGTTGGACCTCCAAGATCCTTCCAACTTTTGATTCTACATTTATATCTAAAGTTCTCAGTAAGGAATTTAATGACGAATTTCAGAAAGCTGTTAAAATAGATATGAATTAGTATTACAACATCTATAAAGACATCAAGGATATGCAAAAAAACAAAAGTTACATAAGGAGGAAAAACTTGTAGAAATCTGGAATTTCATATTTTTATGGTTCAGAATGATGTCGCGTTGCATGTCCACTAACTTTGTGTATTCACTTCAACATGATCAGTTTTCACAACAAAATAGCAATAGCAAAAGCACCTAGACTTATACACTGCTTTGCAGTGCTTTACAGCCCTCTCTAAGCGATTTACAGAGTCAGCATATTGCCTCCAACAATCTGGGTTTTCGTTTTACTAATCCTGGAAGAATGGGAGGCCAAATCAACATTGAGCTAATGAGAATCGAACTGTCGAACTGCTGGAAGCCAGCAGTCTGCTGGAATTGTATTTCAACTGCCTTAAAATCTTTGAAATGTATGCCAAACACTTTTTGTAAATTAGAAATGTTATCTGTAAACTCTTTCAAAGGTTTTGGTTCAATTTTATTTAATGATAAGGTTACAGAGGAATATGAAGAGAACATTGAGAAGGCATGCAGGAATAGTTTAAAAAAATGATTACTCAGTCTTGGGTATGAAGGATGTGTTAGAATAAAACTCAAATTAATTCTGCTTTTATTTTCTTTGATATAAAAAGGAACAGAAATGCACTTTTGCCAGATTTTGAGGGTTCTATTATTATATCCTATAACAATATAATAGAATTGCAGGTGTCTGTTTAATTTTTATTATATGTATTGTCTGTTTCCTGCTCTCCCCTCCTTTAAAGGCTGACAGAGATTAATCGCAATCGGCATCAGAAGAAACTTCACTTTAAATTACTTTATAGTATTATACATTTCTGTTATCCTCCATTTTTTCCCTGAAGTTTTTAACTTCATTCATGCATTCAAATAACCAGTTATATCATTTAGAAAAAGAAGGCTGCAATTAAAAGCATAATCAGTGGCAAGGGAATTTTCTTATTTTTCATTTATTAGGGAATCAGTCTCTTCTCCAAGAGCAAAATGATATCCAGGATATTTTTCTCATTCATCTAGGTAATCACAGTGTGATATAGAAATTTGCCATACTCATTGTCTGTACTTCCTAGGAAAGAACAGAACAATCTGTGATTCTAAGATCGTAAGTATATTAAATTATTACATTCACAACTTCTTTCATTTTTCACTTTTTCTATATAAGTATTCTTGATGCAAAGTGTGACATACACACTGAAGCTAATTGGTGCCATATTAAGGATTTGTGCATTTTTCTTAAATAATATTTTTACATTAAAATTTTCAGAATATATGAGTGGTGTACCTGCTATAGTCAAAAGAGCTTCTTCTAATATAGTTCTTTTCAATGCTTTCCTTCAATCTTAGAATATGTCAAAACCCATTATAGTACTTTTCACTGAAATTAAGCCATTTTTTTTCGGTTACTTTTCAGTTACCATCTATTCCTTTAATGAACATCATTGTATAATATCTAAAGCATCTGTGCTTTTGTAAATAGCAACTGAATATAGTTCAAAAAAAATTATATCTGAATTGATTATTCCTTCACATTTCTGCTAAAGCCATAATCAACTTTACTGGAGATGAGTATATGCTTTCAAAAATTTTCTTATCAGTACATAAAAGTTTGCAAGACATTCTTTTATGAATAGATCTTTTATAAAAAAAATCACAGTGATTTACTCGTGTCAGGATTTTTGGCAGTTGCCTAATATCAAAATATTATTTTCCAAGTATAAATCTCGTAGTTCTCTTTAGCAAGATTAACAAAAAACAACAATAACCCTTTAATTCCCCCAGGAACTTATAGCAGATGAAGAGGGTGCAGCTAGGGAAACCATAGGGATGCAGATTGTCATCCAGATAGAATTGTCTGGAAGTTGAGTCAAGGCAATCTTTTCTTTTTGGTTTGAAATGTTTCACTGTTTAGCCAAGTAGTTTCTTCAGTCGGAGTAAGTTGGTTGGGGGAATCCCATATATGTCCTGCAGGGAAGTTTCATTTCTCCCCTAATCTAGACAGACTTGTTAGGCAAGTACAGTTGTCAGAGGAGTAGGCCATGACTCAACTTCCAGACATAGGGAGAGGGCAAAATAACTTCCAGTCCCAGAGAGAGTCCAGCAATGGAGATTCAATGCACTTTTTACTTCATTTCTGCAGCTGCATTAGATCATGCAAAAATGGAATGCATTAATCAAAAGATATTTAAATACAATCATATTTAAAAACTGAATTTTTAGCATTGCAAGAACTTGCTTAATGATGCACCTATTTCCACAGTAAAATTGTTTGGTTAATACTTTTACATCAAGGAGAAATTTAGTAATAGTAATAATAGTACATTTTTTAGTAGTACATAAAAAATCTGAAAATATAGATTGGTGGCTTACAGTTTCATTCTGAGATATGATCTATGAAATGTGGCAAGAATAAAATTACTACTGCAGTCCTTATAAAATAGTAGTCATGCACATTGACTGTACAAACTATTTTGTGTACACGATAGTATGAAAAAAATTGCAGTTGCCAAAAAGAAAGTTTATTAGCAAGACTGTTGCTCGACATTTTAGGAGGCTGGAATAGAAATCTTGAAAATAGAATGAAACTATTAAAATTTCCAGTACTGAACTGTAATGGATAGTTTTAAGTATCCCAGTAGTCTTTTTCAGTGCCATTTATGATTGTTAAATTCCTTTAAGACATTTCTTTTTTTCCTACATTCTTTTTAATCTAAAAAGACTAAAGTAATTGCTCTTTTTAAACTTTTCTTTCTCTATAGTACACTTTTTAAGGGTTCAGACATGTGTACATTATTGCAATTGCTGGCATGCTATAAATTAACTATTTTATTGGAAGATCTGTTTCCAGTACTTTTTCTAACAATTCCTAGTAGAGATTTTGTTTTGGTTAACAATAAGCAATTCTTTGGTGGGATGAATTAAGCAGTTCTGCTTTCCCCCCCGCTACCTGTCATCTCCTTAATATCTTCTCTCATAAGTGGAAAAAATCATAAACTGGACTTTCTTCTTACAAAATCTGTTTTGTTATTTTTGGGATTTGTTACAAGTCTTCATTCATTCTGAACTCTAGGTTTCCTAGCTCCATCAACTTTATCAGGCTATTTGCTGGTATTCTGTTTTAGTTATGTATCTCTCTTTCAATTTTTTAATTTGTCCATTTTGTCCCTCAGTTTGTCTGAGTGCTCTTCATGCTGGTTTCATCTGAGGTCTCTTATTTTTCTTTCTTTGTGGTATTGTGTTAAATTGGGCTTTTATAATCTCATTTTTCAGAATTCCCCAAGCATCTGGAGTAGTTTTCCTCTTTAGGCTATCCATCCATGGAATATTTCCAAAACTCTTTCTTAGGTCATTGAAATTAGCTTTGTTAAAGTCTGGACACTAGTTTGTGCCATTATTTGTGCCTTCATTACATTGAATTCCAGTATGACATTCTACTGCAATGTTTCTACAATTTCAACCCCTTATATCATTTCATCCCTACGGGTAAGATTTAATTTCAATATAGCTGTTGTTTTGGTTCCTTCCTCTATCTTTTCAATAAGAAAGTTGTCAGCTAGGCATGTCAGGAACTTGTTTGATCTCCTATAGATGCAGAATTTGTTTCCCAGTCAGGGTGATTAATGTCCCACAACTAAATGTGTAGGTAGGAATAGATGGTACCTGGCTCAAGAGTAACTGTGAGGTGGATCTAGGTATCCTAGTGGACTTATGTACAAATCAGCAGTGCAGTGCTGTGCCAAAAATGGCAATATAATCCTAGGCAGTATCAATAGGGGATAACATCAAGATCATGTGAAGTGATAGTGCTACTTTATACTGCACTGATGAGAAAGTACTTTTGTATCATGGTCTGGTTCCCATGATACAAAAAAGATGCTGAGATTCTAAAAAGCGTGCAGAGAAGAGCAACAAAGATGATTAGAGGGCTGGAGGCTAAAACATATGACAAGCTTGCCTAACAAAGAAAAGGATTGAGCGTGACCTCATAGCTTCTGGTACTTGAGGAATTGTACAGAGGAAATGGGGTCAACCTATTCTCCAAAGCAGCTGAGGGCAAGACAAGAAGTAATTGATGGAAGGTTGTTAAAGAGAGATCCAGGGAAAAATTTCCTGGGGGTGAGAACAATTAATCAATGGAACGGCTTATCTCCAGATGCTATAAGTACTCCACCACTGGAGATTTTCAAGAGAAGATTGGATAAGTATTTGCCAGAATGAAATTGAGCCTCCTGCTCAAACAGGGGTTTGGACTGGAAAACCTCCAAGGTCACTTCCAACCTTATTATACTATGTTCTAATCAGACTTAACATAAGTGATACTGGTGATAAAACTCAGAATAGAGAAAAATGGTAACATTTCAGAAGAACAATTGCTTTTTACAATATGTGAACCTGTAGAAAGTTTTGAAAAGGCGTTTTTATGTATTGTGATCTTTCCTTTGCAAATACATTTGGAACTCAAATAGACTTAATTTATCCAACAATGAGTTAATCCTGGTATTGTAGGTGTTTGAAATTTCAAATGAATAGATTCTGCTAATATTTTTCATTCACAGGAAGGTCATATTCAGCACAAAGGGATTAAAATGTGCAACATGTTTGTGTCGAGAAACTAATGCATGGATTACTCCAATTTCATCCAGCCTGAGAGGCAAAACATGGTTGTCTATTCTATTTTGACAACGAAATGTGAGTTATTACAAAGTTTTATTTATTTTTATTTATTTGATTTGCCAATTGTTTACAAGATAGTAAGTATAAGTGTATACATAGTTGTGGATACATGAAATGGGTACATATAAGAAAAATAAAAGAATAAGAGAAACAATAGGACAGGGACGGTAGGCACGTTGGTGCGCTTATGCACGCCCCCTACAGACCTCTTAGGAAAGGGGTGAGGTCAATAGTAGACAGTCTAAGGTTAAAGTTTTTGGGGTTTGGGGAAGAGACTACAGAGTCGGGTAGAGTATTCCATCTTTCTGCCATATTCTGTGTAGAAAATGTTTTTTTAGGATCTAAAACTGATTTGCTATGGCTACTGAAGACTAAAATGGTGTTTAAAGATAAATAACTACCAAACTGAAAATGCACACTACGCAATATGTTGCTAAAATTGTAGTTGAATTTTTGTACTTGAGGCAAATGTGGTAGGAGGGAAAGAGAGGAAATAGAGAAGTTTCTATCCAAAGTAGTTAGATTTTAACATTACAAATGTTCAATCTCCTTAGATATGTTAAGCCACCTGATATTCAATTCCAACTATTCAATTGCATTTCACGTCTTTCTTGAACTAGGAAAGCAAAAGGAAATGCTGGCATTTTGTGCTTGGCCTGCCACTAATATATTTGTTTATATGCAAATGCATGTAAATTAAATATAATTATCATGAACATCATACCTGAATCTTTCTGATTTGGTGACCATATAGGTCTGAATAATAATTTGTTTTCTATAAATCGTGTTTAACATCATTAAAATAAATTATGCCTGCCAATGTTCTATCTTCTAGTTAATTATATCCGCTAATAAGAGTCTCTGTTAAACTTCACTCTAAGGGCTGGTGGTCTGTGACATTTCCTCCTTGCTAGTGCAGCCACAATAGCAACGCTGGTTGGATTGCTGAGCCCACCACTGGTTGTGGTGATGGAGTGGGTGCCTGCGCAATAGGAGAGAGTTCCACTACAATGGAATTTTTGTGCCTTGATAATGTTGGAAGTTTCCTCCAGAAATACTATGGCTTGCTCCAGCATCAGGTCTTCAAGATCCAATTTCTCCAGGGTTGCCTCTTCTTCCATTTCCACATTCCCAGAGAGCTTTTCTTCCCACTCTTCTTTCTTCCACTTCTCCCAGTCATTCAGGATGGTTCACTCCAGCATGAAGTCTCACTGATGCTTCCCTTGACCTTCTCCTGGTTACTCTCATGAGCCGGCATAATGTGCACAGTTCCTATGGTAGAGTTGTATCTCTACCAGAGGTAGAGTTGTATCTCTACCAGAGGTTGACCTCTATTGCAGTTCTAGCCTAATATCAGACCTGCCCCAGTTAGATCCCTTAGGGGATGTTAGATCCCTTCCCTTAGGGAAGAAAGTCCCTCAACTCCTTTTAGTTGAAGTAATAGGTTCTTTTATAACTTGCTGACTGCAGTAAAGTAAGGCTAGAATTTAAGTTTCCATGCAAAAGTTTACAAATCCCCCCCCCATCTCAGCTCTTCCCACTTGACCAGTTAATCTTCAGCCAATGGAGAACTGCATAGGTGTTTTGAGACTCACTTGGATGTTTGGAGCAATCCACATTCCATTCTCAGGCTCTTTCCATTCATCTTTGGTCAAGATATTATTCCCCCTCCATATTTCTCATCTCTGTCCCATATGTGTTTATTGCCCATTTGTTCTTTTGCTCTCTCCCCTCATTGCATTTAATGTCAGGATGCTGGCAAGCTAAAGATGGCTGAACTGACAGGTACATTTTGTACTGATTTGAGAACAAGGCATTGGGCTACCTAGAAGTATCACTCTGTGATGGAAAAACAATGGCAGTTGCTATTACAATAGGAATGTTCTCAGAATGTTAAAACATTCATTTAAACCTCCTCACAGCACTCAACTGTGGCTTTCTTATAATGATTTTAAGAGGTTTATGGAATGAATGAACATATATGAACTGGCCAAAAATACTCTTTTAATTGGCCAGTCACCCTGTATAGTTTCAGATAATGTTCAGCTGGCATATGCAATAATAGACTGTTGATGAAATGAGGCAGCTGCTAAACTGTCTCTAGTGCCTCCCTCTGTTACACAAGTTGTTCCCAGGTCTATAATTGACTTAAAAGCACTTTAAGTTCAGTACATGACACCTATATTCAAGAATCTGGTCTACTAACAGTCAAATCAAATTGATGTTAGATAAGGGTCAATGGAATCTATTCAATCCACAGTGGATTGTATGATCCTTTGTTGTTTTACATGTTTATATTTTTTTTAGTGGAGGATGCATCCATGCCACTCTGTTTTCCAAATCTTTAGCAGAATAAAAAGATTTATTGACATATTATCCACATTTCATTGCATTATTAGTTTATAGGCATCTCCAATTTACATTATTATTCAAAACTACATACCAAGTATGTGAGTCTAATGTTCAGCAACCTATACTATTATGAGGATGCAGTAGAGGAAGGCTGCTCATAATTTTATGCAGCATCTACAAAATCTAAACTGTGCTGCTCTCTCTCTTCTGATTTTCACCTTTTCCAGATTTCTTTGCACATTTTTTCCTGTCATTAATTTTTACAGCCATCAAAGCAATTGTATTATCTGAAGCAATTTAAATATGAACATTGAAAGTACTGCTTTTTTCCCTGCTAATTGCTCTGTTAGAAACATCTACAATGTTTCTCTGCTTTAATTAGACAGATAGTATATTGAAGAAGGTCTTAATTTGGTTATCAAATGTTTACATTGCTTAGTAAAATCCATATGTTTCTACTGTGCACTAAACTATAAGCAAATGTATTATTGAGCTAAAATATTTATAAATATTACTAACACCAGATTTATGTAAAATCTAACTATATCTCATAAAGCTTGCCCTCAGAGGTTATGGATGCACCATCATTAGTGGGTTTTGAGAAGAGATTGGACAGCCAATTGTCCAGAATTAAATTGAGTCTCCTGTTTGAGCAGACTGTTGTATTAGAAGACCTCTAAGATCCTTCCAACTCTGTTATCATTATGTTAAAGCCTATTAGTTTAACCACTGTAACATTAGAGTAATTTGAATAGAGCCTCAGCAGTGTCTCTTTCGGTGACACAAGCAGTAAATGTTTTAAATATAGGTTCAATTATACAACATCTGATTCTAAGATCTGGTTAGGATATGCTTGGCAGTGGAATTAGACAAGAAAATAAAGGAATGGAAATCATCTGTGCAATTGACAGAATGTAGTGCTAAAGCATCTGAAAACCTCCTAAAACTCTTTCGTGTGTGTGTGTGTGTGTGTGTGTGTGTGTGTGTGTGTGTGTGTGTGTGTGTGATAAGAGAAAGACAAGAAGAAAATCTCTTGAATTTATTGAGGTTATTAGCAAAATACATTTTAAGTTTTTTCCACTAAAACGAATAATAAACAAGAGGGGGTCAGAGCAATCCATTTCATTTTACACACATGCGTGCCCACACACACACACACACACACACACACACACACACACAGAGAGAGAGAGAGAGAGAGATCCCTATCTCCTTTTCCAAGTATTTCTTCCAAAAGAAGAAATTTTAGTATTAAAATGTTTTCTGAAAATTAATTAAAGAATATAATGCTCAAGCATGCTATAGTAAACTTCATGGATATTGATTTCTTTTCTAAATAAAGCAACAGATATACAGTACAGAACACTTCTTCACCTTTTTAGTTTTCTTTTCACAATAACAAATTAAAAGTTAATGAGGAATGGAAAGGGAGATACTAGGTTCCATTGTATCCAATGTCCTGATAGCATTCTGTTCCATAATATGTATTGTCTATTTGTGCTCATCAGTGAGGAAAATTGAGTTCATATATAATCAGACCCTTAAGCTTGATTTTTATAGTCAAGCATCTACAACTTAAAAAATTAAAACAATTTGGAAAAGTGCCATAGAGGATTATTGTCAGTATAAAAGTGACAATAGTGTAACACAGTGTAGCTATTTCACAACCAAGATGCTACGTCCTGACCCCAGGAATGATGGCAAAGCCATGTCTTTAGGACCTTCTTGGCTTGAGGCAAATCTAATCTGGGGGGGAGGGGATGACACAGCAGAAAAGACACTTCTCAGTCCTGTCAGATAACATTTCTAATCATCAGCTGGCTGAACCTAAGGCATGAGGACCATGTTCATTTTCTCAGGCTCAATAAGTTCAAATTCTTCCCAGATAATAAGGCAAGGCTCTATTTTAGAGGGCCTGTACTCACACTGATATCTAACTGACAGTGAATTTGAGCAATTTTGTTGACCAGATTCTGTTCCTGCACATGAACCTGCAGATGAAACCCCAAGTGCTCCTTAGCAAGAAAGCTTGGGCTACCGCAAACAAAACTGTAAGTCAATTATTTATGAACATAATAAGGGCAGAGAAGTACTAACACTTTGCCATCCTCAGCACCATAAGCATAATAGCAGCTCTAATCCATGTTCCATCACATTTGCTCTTTGTCAACATTCAGTTTTGTTCTAGACATCTCTTAACCCATTTCATCTCCTTTACCTTTTTCATAAATCGTTGAGATTGATGGGTTCCACAGGATGAATAAGATTCCATTAGCACCAGCTACAATATTTAACTGTAATACAATTAATAATTTTCTAAAGAATTTATAAATTAGAATGGCATAGACAAGTAATTTGAAAATAAGAGAAAATTTTGTATTCATTCTCATTTGTTTAATTAATTATTTTTCTCATTTTTATATTAACTGTGATAGATCAATCTCTATCACAATTTTTGCTACGTTCATGAAAAAAATGTGACATTGTACCACTTAGTACTGGTAACAGTAACAGAGTTGAGAGGGACTTTGGATGTCATCAAGTCCAAGCCCCTGCTCATACAGGACACTTATATTATTTTTGGCACATGGCTGTCCAGTCTCTTCTTAAAAGCCTTCAGTGATGGGGTGCCTACAACTTTCGATGGCAATTTGTTTCATGGGTTGATTGTTCTCACTTTTAGGGATTTTCTCCTTGGTTCTAGGTTGCTTCTTCCCTTGATAAGTTTATATTAGTCTTTTTATTATTTTATTAACTTTTTAATGTAGTTTATTTTGTACATTTTCATTTTTTGAAAGAGGTATATACATGGCACACATTGTTATTATTAAATAACAATGTAGAATTAAATTAATAAGAATATAATAATAGGCAGGATTATTTTTCACACTTCAGCTATCAAACCTTATTAAACACTGTGCCTCTTTACTCATGCACAGGACCTGGTTTGGAGATGGAGATTATACATTTAACATTTAACGGAATTGTTTTTATCTTAAAACTTGTAAATAGAATATCATCCAGAAACTAATTAATTAGTTAACCAACTATCTAACTAAACATACACATAAATAAATAACTGTATATACATATATATTCTTCAAATAATTTAAAATGATTTTCTGTTAATAATTTTTTTTATAACATCAGTATAATACGCCCATCATTTGTGCTATGTTATCACTGTCTTCATTTAATAGCATGGCTTTCTTTTACAATGATTTCTGGAATTGAGGTAATTGCAGAAAACATTATCGACATTCTATCCCCTTCCCCTTCCCTGCCCCCCTTCCTTTAAATATTTTGTCTAAACTCCTGAGCATTTGAGAAAAGCAGGATTAACTTCATTATTAAAACCTACAAGAAATTCATCATGCATGCTTCCTAAGGGAAGGCAAGTAAGACATTTAATTATGGGTTCAGTTCCTGCAAAACAGCTTTTAAAGTTCTGCTAAGGGAACTAGGAAACACAATCTTCTATCATATGCTGGTTTGGAACAAGGTTTTGGGGATGCAGAAGTTGTAGGGGCTTCATTATTGGAAGTTTTTAAGAAAACACTGGATAGCCACCTATTTGAAATGGTATAGAGCCTCCTCCTTGAGCAGTGGTTGGACTAGAAGACCTCCAAGATCCCTTCCAGCTCTATTGTGATTGATTGAAACTGTTGTAGACTCTTTTGGCATTATTCCAAAACTAATTTACAAGCTATAGAAGATGTTCTTGTTCCGTTTACTTGGTTTATTTCAGGATAAATTTGTACTGAAATGATATATATTTTTATCTATTCATATGAAATACAGAACTAATAGTTTCAGCATTAATGGATCCAACAGAATAGTTAGCAGTCAATCAACTTTAGGAATCATGATTCTAGTGCTGCAGTTTTCCCCATTTAGGTATATCTGTCCTCTCTTGTGCAGAGACCTTTAATTGTACTGAGCGGATTGCATATCTGAGAGTGAGATTTATATGGTTAACCAAATAACAGGACCTTGGAGGTTTTCTAGTCCAACCCCCTGCTCAGGCAGGAAACCTTACACCATTTCAGACAAATGGTTGGCCAATCTTTTCTTAAAAACTTCCAGTGTTGGAGCACCCACAGGCAAGTCGTTCCACTGATTAATTGTTCTAATTGTTAGAAAATTTCTCCTTGGTTCTAGATTGGTTCTCTCCTTGATTAGTTTCCATTTACTGCTTCTTGTCCTGCCTTCAGGAGCTTTGAAGGATAAGTGGACCCCTCTTCTTTGTGGCAGCTCCTTAGATATCAAATATCAGTATATCATGTTATCCCTAGTCCTTCTTTTCATATTTAAGTAGTTGTTCACAAGGACTCCAAGATCTCTCTTGCAGTTACTACTATTTAGTTACTACTACTACCACATATACTCTCAATCTTACACAGGAAAAGACCCGAACACGCCAAGACCTGCAGATAGATAGATAGATAGATAGATAGATAGATAGATAGATAGATAGATAGATAGATAGATAGATAGATAGATATAGATATAGATATAGATATAGATATAGATATAGATATAGATATAGATATAGATATAGATATATAGATATATGTTTCAATATCTTTCTAATCATTATATTTATACTTTTGTCTGTCCTGTTTCAATTTCATATTTTCTTTTCTCATTAAACAAAATTTTCCCCTGTAATTACTGATTGGAGTATGACACCTTTGTATCTTTTAATTTTTGTCCATTCAACTCTTATTTAATCTTGAATTTATGCCTTTACAATTATAACATTCAATATAACACAAAACTTCCAGTCAAATTCTGCTTGATACATTCTTAAAATACACATGAAGTTCTTAAAGAGAAAGTATATGTATATAACAAAAATAAGTAAAATACTTATTCTATTCCAATTCAGCTCTATCATTAATGTTAGTTATAATCTTTAACATCTTTAACATTTCTTTTTAATGGGATATCATACTTCCTTAGGAACACTTATAATATTTCCATAATTTTTTCATATTTCTTTCATATTCCTCTTCACTTAAATTTTTATAACTCCTTAATAATAATTAAAATGTTCCCCTCCTTTCCTAATTTCATTCTCTCATTCTCTTTATTTCATTTATTTATTAACAAACATTCCATTACCTTACAATGAGTATTTTATCTATCATTTTAATCACACTTGTTTCATATTTTCGAAGTTCATTTCTATTACTAATATATCTTATGTACCTTGCAGAATCCCTCTTTCAATTAAGTTTCACCCATTATCTCTGTGTCTTCTAAATAGGCTTATACCTTTAATCTTTGTTTTCCCTGTTTCTCTATATCCTTTTTCTGTCCTTTATAATTTCTTTTCCTTTCCCTCTTCCCCCTCTTCTTCTCCCTCCCCTTTTTGACCCCTTGTCTCTCTAATGCTCATTCTCTCTTCTGTAATCCTCTCTTCTCTTTCTTCCTAATGTTGTAATTTTCAAACTGTTCTTTTGTTTTTTGTTTTTCAGATCTTAATTTTTTCACTCTCTTTCCCCCCTTTCCTTTCTTTTCCCCACATAGAATTACTTGGTCACTGAAGATGGCTTCTTTGTGCCGCCCTTCTTATTCTACAGGCATTTCTTGTTGTTTCTCATAGTTCAGGATCTCCATTTCTAAAAATTGAAACACGAAAAAAAAAACCTCTTCCTTCTTTTTTTTAACAAATTTTATTCAGTTTTTCACATTAAAAACAAAAATCTCTTTTTAGTGGACCACATATTTCCGGGTCATCACCTTTACATACAAATATGACAGCAATTATACATTGATATATGCATACTTAATTCTATTATTACCTTTTGCATTCCAAATTTTCAGTAAGGAGAGAAACAAACACATTAATTCTAGCCTCCTTCATTAATCTCAATCGAAACATCTTTTTGTTTCATTTCAATTATTTCAAATATAATCCTTTAATATTTATTTTAAAAATAAAGATAAACAATATGTGTTTGCCTAATAATAATAATAATAATAATAATAATAATAATAATAATAATAATAGGTTACCAATGTCTCTCCTTGCTTTTAATAGTCTATATTAACTTATTAATTTAGTTGGTTCTTTAATCTGTCATATTCCCTTTCCATTACACATTCTTTTTATAAATTCTAGATTAATACAAATTTTAACACTAAAAATAAAAAACAAGTATAGGTTTCCCCCCTTTTACTGTTTTGAGTGTGACACCTCAATGATTAAAATATACCTTTATTCCCTCATCTTGATTCCCGATAAACCATTATTTTTAAGAAGTTACAATAATAATCATTACATCTTTTCACTTGGATTCCACAGCATATTCCCCCCCCCCTTGATTTTTAATAAGAGTCATCACTATCTATATTACCCTATTTTCTAAATATTTTTAATTGCAGAAATATTCTTATTACCCCTTGTAACCCTGCAGAATCCCCCTTTTAATTCATCAACCATTATCTCTGAAAAAACAATTTCTTTTCAATATTTTACTATTTCTTTATTTTGTGCACCTGTTTCTTACTGCTTCTCCTCCCCCTCTTTTCTCCATATCTTTTCTCATTCCAATTTATATCCCTCTCTTTCTTAATATCTTCCTTTGCCTTTTTCTGTTGGGTCTTTCTGCCTTTCCCAATTTCACAGGTATTTCCCCTTTTGATTGCCTTCTTAAATCTCAACTTTTTAACCTTCCTTGTTTCCCCACTTCTTTGTAGTGTTCTTTGTGTTAATTGTCTATTTAAAATGTCTTCTCCTTGAGTCGACTCCTCCTCCTCTGAAGCTCTTTCCTCTTGTTCTTCAATCACCATTTCCATTTTTTCTAACACAGAGCAAAGTGATTCGCCTCTTTCCTGTAGCAATTCTCTCATATTTTTAAATTCCATTTTTAATTCTCAAAGAGATATCATCATTACACACTCTTGTATTTTATTATCATTAAAGTCCACAAAAAACCCACTTTTACTTTCCTTCTTTCTTCTTTCAATTTTCTAAAGTTCTCAATTATTCCAGCCCAGGGTCTATACCAAAAATATCAATCAATCCCACAGTCAGTCTTTCCTTGCTTTTTTTTTTTATTCTGGTTCTGCTTTCACTTTCTAAGATTCTTACTTTGTTTCAATATTTCTGTAATGTTATATCCACACAAGTTCATTCAGAAACAGGATGCTTTCCCTTTTGTTTGAGCTCAAGTTTTTGTCAAAAGGTGGCACTTTCCATTATACAAAGTCTTCACCTTTTTCCCCTATTTTTTTGTTTAGGGTTTTTTGAACCTCAATATTCCAGCACAGTCCAGTCTCCAATTTATCAACTTTATTATTATTATTTTTTGACAATCTTAAGTCCAGCTTTATTTTATACCTGTTTATTGCCAAAATATTTTAGTCCAATTTAGTTAAATCTTTAGTTCCGGCTTCTTCCTTTCCCGGTTCAAAGTCCTGCTTAGCTGTCAAAAATATTTTCTTTTTTTTTTCCTGTCCCTTTGTAATTTCGCTGCTCACTTTTCTTTTCTTAAAAATTCCATGTTACCTTAATCCCAGGGTACTTTTGTTTAGTTGTATTGCCCAGTTGTCCCGGTTCAGATGTTATCCACCTCTTTCTTCCTTCCTGCATAAAGGTTAATCCAGCTGAGTCCTCCTCTTCGGGGTGGCCATTTTAAACCACCGCTGCGGTCGTCTTCGGGGGGGGGGGAAGACCAAGCCCAGGAGGGGAGATGCAGCTCCTCTCAACCTGGCTTGCAGCTTCCCCTTACTCCACCGCCCCTCCAAGGCAGCTTCAGCCCCTAATCATAATGACTGGGGCTCTCCAACGAAAGAGCACAAACCATAGCCACAGAGAGTCGTGATCTACAGTCCGTCAGCGAGGAGGCTCCACCCTCTTGCTCCAAAACCCTCTTCCTTCTTGTGCATCTTCTTTCTGTTTTTTAAGTTCCATTTTCAATTCTTCCAAGAGTGATACCATTTTAAAAACTTTTAAACAACCACCCAATTAATTTTAGACCTTTATATCCAATAACCAAAAATCCAAAAATCACCAAGTAATCCAAATAATCCAAAGCTTTCTTCTTGCTTCCTTTTTCCACTTTCTCTTGGGGTTCTATTATCTTGTTACAAAGTTTCAGTTAGAATGTATCTTTTAGGAATCTTGTTAAAGTTTCACTATTAATTCCTTTCACTTCCAGGTGGTCTTCTCCATTTTTCCAGATCCCACCCTTTTGTTTTTCCTTTTCTCTCCTTTCCTTCTTTTAAAATTGTTTGAAAATCTAGAAATATTTATTATCCCTTTGACATTTTGACATTTTATTTTCAGCTTAAATGCCTGTTAATGTCAAAGTAGATTTTTGTCAGTTTCTTACTTAAATCTCTTAGTTGTCAATATGGGAAAGGAAAGAAAAAAAACAAATCCTTTCCCTTCCCTCTCTCGTTCACCGCTTCAAAATCTTCTTTGGGAGCAATGTTATTCTTTATAGTTCAAATTCCAGGGTATCTTATGTTGTTGCTTTTTCAGTTCAACCCAGTCAGCCAAAACTTTCTCTTCTAATCTTCCTCCTGCACATTCTTTTCCAGTCGAGTTCTTTGAGGTGGCCATTTCTGACCACCGCTGCAACCGCCTTCAGGAAAGGGAGTAATGGCTAGCTGGGGAGGAGAAATGTGGCTCTCCTTGACCCTGCTGGTGGTCTCCCCCCTCTTCACCACCTCTATGGGGTGGCTTAGCCCCAAAACCAGCCAGCTCAGGGCGTTCCAGCGGCGAGCACGGATAGAAACCATGCACAATCGCGGATTTCGGTCCGTTGCCGAAGAAGCTCAAACCGGAAGTCCCTCATTGACTTTCATTTTGTTAGATAGCACCCAAAGTTCAAGTTTGTCAAGATCCTTCTGCACCTTAAGCCTATCTTCTGAAGTGTTGACTATTCCTGCCAGCTTGGTATTGTTTGAAAATTTGATGAGTTCCCTATCGTTACTTTATAGACTTGAACATATTGCCTGTCTACTGGAGAGCAGAGTGGAGAAAATTTATTTAGGAAAAGAATAGAATTGATGTTTGAATCTGAATGAATTTGCTCAAAAATGCTCCAACCTTACATTGTTGATTTGGATATCTTTATAGGAATAAACATAAATCACAACAATTTGATGGATCTTTATGGAGTTAGCAGCATACTCATATTTCAGTTTCTTTAACAACTAAAAAGCTAATTATGAGTGAAGTCAAACAAAACCCCCACCTCAACCATAAGATGAACCATTAAGTCACTAGTCTCTTACTATATGCCCTGGATGATAAATGTTTGGGTTTATTTAAGCAATCAGTTTTTGGGATCAGCCAAATCCTCACTCTGCCATTTGATTCATGTTCAGAATGCTGCTATTTCTACTCTTCTGAACTTCCTTATTTTACACCTACTGTCAAATTCACATGTTGGTAGGGAAGGCAAGAAAGGCAGCAGTACAAATTAATGGTGTTGATATAACATGCCTATATATGCTATAATCAGGGGTGGGCTGCTACCAGTTTTCCCCAGTTCAGGCAAACCAGTTGTTAATTTTATAACCGACAAATCCCACCACTGGCTGGCCCTACCTTACTCCTCTCAGGAGTCCCAGTGCAGCCTGTTTTGAATCCCAGGTAAGTGCAGGGCCCACGTGGAGACTTGGGGAGGGCAAAAAATGGGCCTCCTGGAGCCTGGACCTCTGGAGCTGGGGGTTTTACCCATTTCCACCCTCCAGAGTCTCTCAAGCCCAGGGAGGCTGTTTTGGCCCTCCCAGAAGCTTGTGGAAAGCCTCCGGAGCCCAGGGAGGGTGAAAACAGCCCCGCACTGTGGTACAGGGAGCTGATTAGGCCATGCCCAACCTGTCCATGCCCACCCAGCAACTGGGCAGAGAACTGGTTGCTAAAAAAAAAATTAAATTTTTTTGGTTTTTAAAACAAACATAGACAAACAAAACATAAAAACATTAAGCCATCTTCCATATATATACATACAGTGTGCCGGTTGGTTTACAAATTGTTTTGTGCTTCCATTTCATAGTCTTCAATCACAATTACATTGCATATATTCTCATATTTTCAATCAAGTATTAAATACATTAATATCATTGTTAATCATTTGACTATACTTTTATTCATTCATTTTTTATGAAATAATCATATTTAACTTAAATTGTTTCATGACAGTTCATATTATCATTTCAAAACTATCCTACAATCATTTTGTAGATATAATAAGAAAAGAATACCTCTTTATATATTGATTATTTTCTAAGAAACTACATAATTCATTACCATGTTTTATTGTCTAACCATTGATAGAATAGATACTAAATTTTACAAAATTGTTTATCATCTTGTTCTCTGATTTCAAATGTCAATCTACTTATTTCAGCACATTCCAATATTTTCTTAATGATTTTCTCCAGTGATGGTATTTTCTCATTTTTCCAATTTTTAGCAAATACAATCCTAGCCGCTGTTAATACATTTACAATCAGGTATTTCAATTCTTTACTATATATTTCAGGTAAAATTCCCAACAAAAATATCTCTGGTTTCAAATCTATATGCTTTTTTGTCATTTTTTCCAACCACGTGTGGATTTTAGTCCAATATTTTTTAGCATCCGCACAAGTCCACCACAAATGGCAATATGAGCCAGGTATCTGATGACATTTCCAACATTTTTCAGATTTGTTTTTGAACATTCTTGCTATTCTTGTCGGAGAAAATGCCACCTGTAAAACATCTTATACAAATTTTCTTTATATGCTGTTGACATTGTCATTTTATAATTTTGAGACCACAATTTTTGCCATTTCTCTAGATCAATCCCATATCCAAAATTCTTTCCCCAAGCAATCATTGTTTCTTTAATTTGTTCTTCTTCTAGTTTAATTTCTAATAAATATCCATATAATTTTTTAATCACCTTTTCATCAGTACCTGTCAAAATCTTATCTAAATCAGTCAGTTTATCATAGAAACCTTCTGTTTTAGAATCTTTATCATACCTTGAATGTATTTGAGCATATGAAAACCAATTCATCTTTATACCTTGTTCCTCTAATCTTTGTATAGATTTAAGTTCACCCTTTTCATTCAATATTTCACCATATCTAACTGTTTGTTCCTTTTTATATATTATAGGATAAGAAAATGCTTCAATAGTCGATAGCCAGACTGGAATCTTCAAATAACATTGTCTTTTAGTCTTCTCCCAGTTTAACCACAGAGACTCCTGTATATAATGTCTTCTAAAATACCCCTGTGATTTAATTCCTTTATACCATAGAAAACATGCCACCCCAACAACAGAACATGTCCTTCTAATGTCAACAATCTAGTATTTCTTAATGTTATCCATTCCTTAACCCACATCAAATTTGTAGCTTGGTAGTACAGCTCCCAATTAGGCAAACCAAATCCTCCTCTTATTCTAGCATCTTGCAAAAGCTTTAGCTTTATTCTCGCTTTCTTACCTTGCCATATATATTTCAACACAATTTTATTTAAATCTTCAAAATAATCTTTTCCAAGCCTAATTGGAATTGTTTGGAACAAATATAAAATTATGGGTAATATATTCATCTTGATTGTTGATATTTTCCCTATTAATGACAGTTGTAAATTTTCCCATTTCGCCAAATCTAACACTATCTGCTGCTTAAGTCTGATATAATTATTCTCTTTTAGTGTACTGCATCTTGCTGTCAAATGTATCCCCAAGTATTTAATCTTATTCGTGACCTGAATTTTCAATAGATCTATCAGTTCTTCCTTTTGTCTTGATAGCATATTCTTTATCAAGATCTTTGTCTTATCTTTATTTATTTTCAAACCAGCCACCTTTCCATATGTCTCTATTTTTTCTATCAATTTTGATGCTGTTTCTAGTGGGTCTTCTAAAATGAAAACCAGATCATCTGCAAATGCTTGCAACTTAAATTCTTCCTTTTTAATTTTCATCCCTTTTATATCCTTTTCTTCTCTAATATTTCTGTTTAGCACTTCCAAGGTTAACACAAACAACAGAGGTGATAGTGGGCACCCTTGTCTTGTTCCTTTTCTTATATCAATAGAATCTGTCAGTTCTCCCTGTATCATTACCTTTGCCATTTGCTTATGATATATAGCTTCTATTGCTTGGATAAATTTTTTACCAAAGCCCATCTGTTCCAGCTGTAATAACGTGAATCGCCAATTCACATTATCAAATGCCTTCTTTGCATCTAAAAATATCAAAGCCATTTGCTTTTCAGGGTGTGCCTCGTAATGTCCAAGATTACTCTCATATTGTCTTTAATTTGTCTCTTTGGCAGAAATCCATGTTGATCACAATGGATAAAATTGTTTAAGTATTTTTTAAGTCTTTCTGCCAATATTGAAGCAAAAATTTTATAATCTGCGTTTAGTAAAGAAATAGGTCTATAGTTCTTGATTTGTAATGGATCGGCCTCCTCTTTTGGGACAAGTGTAATATAAGCTTCTGACCATGATTTGGGTATCTTCTTCTTTAACATAACTTCATTCATAACTTCTAGCAATGAAAGGTTCAATGATTCTTGTAGTGTTTTATAAAATTCTGCTGGAAGTCCATCTGGACCTGGTGCCTTTCCATTGTTTTGCTTCTTGAGTGGTTCAGTTAACTCTATGGTCCTAGTTCTACTGTTACGTTGTGGGTAAATTCTACAGGGATTATTTTTTTCCCCACTCCCATTATGCTATCCCGAGCCCCTTCAGCCACTGAAGCTTTATATGGTGGTTCAGTAGTTAATGAGGAGGTGGCTCCAGTGTCAACTAAGCAATTGTATTTTTTTCCTCCTATAAGAATGGTGACAATGGGTTCCCCTTCAGGGCCATTTTTTAGGGGAATAGCCAGCCCGTTAAAGGTAGCCATGAATTCAGTGTTTTCATTCTCATGTTCTAGTCAGGAAAGGGGCAGGTCATTTTCCCTTCTTTGCTCCCATTGAGGTCCATTGTTATGATTTATTTGAGGAAAAGGAGCGCTGGGTGGTGCATGATGATTAAAGCTTTGTGGTTCAGTGTAATGGACTGGATTATTGCCTGGCTTCATGTTTCTAGGTGGTGGGTGATACCGGTTGCGGGAAAGGTGTTGCCTACATTGCCTGCTGAAATGCCCTTCCTGTCCGCACCTATAGCAATGCTGGCATTTGCCTTGCGGCTATCCTGCTTTATCACAATGCCAACATTTCCTTGAATTATAGGGGGTTTTACCTGGCATTTGTCTGGCATCATGTTGCATTACAGCAAACATTTTTAAGTCCTCATGTCTTTCTATTTCTTTTCCTATCTTTCTCTTCCTCTTTCAGTTTGTCTCTTTGATCATAGACAAAGTTAGCGATCCTGCGCAACTCTGCTATTTCTAAGGTTGGCCAGTGAGAGACAAAGCGGTGGAAATGCTCTTTGATATCCACGGTGGACTGGTCCACGAAGGCTGAAGCTAAAATCCTTTGGTCCTTCAGGCAGCTAAGGTCCAGATGGGCATATGCAATAGCTGCTTCTGACAGGCGGACCCAAAAGGCATCAGGATTTTCCTTTTCTCTTTGTGTTGTTTTTTGAAATTCTGACCAGTTTAAAGGCTTTTTACCTATTTCCTCTAAAGCTTCTAGTAAGTTATTTTTTGCTCTTGTGCATTCATCCCAGTGATTGTAGTCCCAGTTAGGGCGATGTACTGGCCCTGCGATGCGGGCTGGGGCTGCCTGTCCAGGGATAGTCCATATCCCTGTTCGATAGTTAGCTATTTAGTCTGTTTTTTCAAATAGTTTTAATAGTTCATCTTTAGTTAGAAAGACTTATAGCAGCTGGGTCATATCACCCCAGGATGGATTATGGCTGTCTATGATAGATTTCAGGGTTTGAATTACTGTTTGAGGATCAACCCTGAAAGTTGGGGTATCCTTTTTTCAGATGACCAAATCAGAGGCAGAGAAGGGAGTGTGGGTATTCTAATTGTATTCTAATTGTCCCCTATTTCTGCCTGGCACTGGTTTGCTTAAAAGGGGAACCATAATCCGTGCCTCAGTCTTTCCTTCCAGGGAATGGGTTTCAGGTTTTTCCTGATCTTTTCCCTCGGTCAGGTCTTTGGTCCTAGCCATTTCAGCCCAGCAGTACCAATAGGGTATTTGGCTGGGTTTAATGCGTGTTCTAAGTGCTTTCAGGGTTTTATAATCTAAAGTACCGCTATCAGGCCAAATTTGTCTACCCGTGTCATCCTGCAATAAAGCCCACTTTTTGCAAATTCTTTTTGCTTCTTTTTTATGCATTCCAGTCAGGACAGGCACTTGCCTTTCGTCCCAAGCCTCAAGTAATTTATTCAAGGGGGTCTCTTCCATTGCCCTCGAGCTACAACTTCCCATATTCCCTGCGTGATGTGGAGATTACTTTGGTTTAGCTGGGCTGCAGCCGTCAGTTTTCAGAAAAAAAAGGTCTGGAAAGGACTCCAGTTTCCCTACACATGGAGTATGGGTCCCTTTCTTTTAGAGAAACTCGGCCATCAGTTTTAAGACCCCCCCTAAAAAATGGGGATCTCGGAGGACCATCTGCCCCCTAGCAGCTTCGGTACAGGCCCCTCCCTACACTCAGTCATCAGTTTTCAGATCTCCCTTAAAGGTGGGGATCTGGAAGAACCTTTTCTGCTTTTTTTAGACAAACTATTTCCAATTTTGTTTGCAAGCAGCCGGTACGAGCACCTTCTAAATGCACAGGGCTTTGCTTGCGGGATGCACTGGGACTATTTTTTCTCTGCTTTTTATTTATTTCCTAACACCAGTTCCTTTTGCAGCCCGCTCGGTTTTTCTTACATCCTTCAGAAGGACTCACACTCCGTGATCACCCCTTGAGTTCCCAAATCCAGCGGGTCACGGCTCATGTTTGAGCTAGCAGCTGGCTGGGGTGTGGCTGGCAATCACAGAGGAGGTGAGGTCCCACTGTTTCCACAGAGAAAACCCACAATCACACACCTGGTCCACTCATGCTTCCACTCCCCTCACTAGTAAGATTATAAATTTGAAGCGGTACTCACCTGCTTTCAAGCAGCTGTTGAGCGGAAAAGCCCAAGGACTCCCTTTACTACCCTATACCTTCCGGGCTGGGTCCATGGATGTTCTCCCTGGACAAAGAAGGTCCATGCCGGCTGGGTTTGGATCTGTGGGCCTGGTCCAGTGGCAGGGTTGGCTGGGAAACCTTCGTGGTCACCAATTGTTGAAAGGTGTCAAAATGCCTTTCTTTCAAGGATTCGATTTTCCCGCTGGGAGAGCTCTGGCGCAAGGATACGGACAACTGCTTGAAAGCTGGATCTTTTTATTTTTCAGGAAGGCAGAGAACAGCGAGAAGTCTGCGTTCCTGGGCTAGCTAGCTTCTTATGGTAAGTCCCTGGTTTTTTATACCCTTTTCTCCCTTTGTAAGTTGATTTTGTGTGAGTGTTTGTGCCTAATGTTTCAAATCCTGTTTGAGTTTGTCTTTATTTCTGTCGGAGGGCAAACTCCGCGGGGTGCGGAAGGCAAACTCCACGGGGTGCGGAAGGCAAACTCCGCGGGGTGCGGAAGGCAAACTCCGCGGGGTGGCCAGATTGTATTATTGGTTTTCTGTAATCTCTTTTAGCTTTAAGATAGTTTTTCATATTTGTTCTGTGGCAATCTCCTGTCTGTCCCTTTTGTAATTTATATTTTGTGTCTTTTGTCTGTTTGTTTTGCTTATTTGGTATTCCTGTGTTTGTAAGGGTTTTCTAAATTATCTTTTGTTTCCTTTTCCTATTTGTCTAGTTTTCTTAATTACTTAGGCTTTTGTCTATAGGGATTCTTTAATACTTTTTATTTGATTCCTTTTCCTATGTAAGTTTGTTTTCTGGCTGACCTGATGTTCCCCTTGGGCGTTCCCTATTTTTTGTGACACTACTGCCTTCATGAAATTTCCACAATACATATAAGAAAAATAAAAGAAACAATAGGACAAGGACGGCATGCCCCCTACAGACCTCTTAGGAAAGGGGTGAGGTCAATAGTAGACAGTCTAAGGTTAAAGCTTTTGGGGTTTGGGGAAGAAACCACAAAGTCAGGTAGAATATTCCAGACATTGACCACTCTGTTGCTGAAGTCGTATTTCCTGCAATCTCCTGCAATTCTCCTGCTCTTTCTCTCTCTCTCTCCCTCCCTCCCTCTGTCTCATCTCTCATCTCTCTCTCTTTCTCCCTTTCTTTCTCCCCCCCCCCCTTATCTCTCTCTCTTTCTCCCTCTCTGTCATATTTCTCTCTGTGTGTGTTTATGTGCATGAATGGGCAGGAATCCTCCTGAAGTTGCCAACCGAATTATTCCCACCATATCCTGCCAACACAAAAGTTGGCAAAGACAACAGATTTTGCATATCTTGGAAGTGGAATAATTTTTACAAGAGGAAAAAAAACAACCAATATCAATATAATAACAGGTAAGCATAATTTAGGCCTCTTCCTTTTTACAGCAGCATGGAGATAAGCAAAAAAAAAAAAAAAAAAGTTCCCAGAACATGTGCTCTGTTGTGAAAGGGATTTTCTTTGAATTCTCTGCATTATTATTTTTTCCTCTCTTTATTTTTCTCTACTCTGCAGGTGTTCCCTGTTCTGCAAGTGTTCCCCTCTACTCATTTGTGGAAGCAATAAGAAAAGAATGCTCTTCACATCCCACTGCAGAGTTTTCCAGTATTTTCATAGTATGTGTTTTGCAGTAGAGAAGAAAGAGATTTAAAATGCAGCAGAGATTAAGCAGTTTGGAAAAGGCAATTCTCCAACAAACTCTGTTCCTGCTCTTTGCTTACATGGTACACACCTAATTGCAATTGCAAGAAAACTAGGATTCTGATAGATGCTCTCCATTTTGCACTAGCTTCTCTTCCCAATTAGAACCAATTCTTTCTTTCACTTTCCATTCCTCCTCCATTCTTTTTGCTTTTTGCAATTCGTCAGAGCTTTCCCAGTGCCCTATGCCATGCTCTCATTTTGCCAGCCATCTGCTTCTTGATTCCCTTAATTTATTGATACTGTGCCTGATACTCATTTCATGTTTCTTCTTTCATATGGAATTTCATGAGTTCTGAGGCCTCATTCTCCGTCCCCAGTTTGGCTATTTCCATATAAAGAGGATGGTAAACAAGTGCAGCCTGCAACTATTGCAAGATGCGGAATATTAAACACAGGATTGGTAGGCTTCCCAGAATTCTAGTTTGAAATCCATGGTAGAAAATCAGAGAACCACAAGGGAATTTGCAGGAGAGAAGGGAAGTCTGTTTAATCAAGAATAGCGTAGGATTTTCTGCTTAAGCAGAAAGCAGAGGTCCCTTCCAACTCTGTTATTCTGAGAGGATGACAACAGTATGTGTGTATATTGTATAGGTAAAGGTGTAGGGAAATGTATAATGATGCATTTGCATAAGAAGTGTGTGTGTGTGTGTGTGTGTGTGTGTGTGTGTGTGTGTATCTGACTCTATCAATCGATCTATCAATCTATTTCTATGGTTTCCAAAAAAGTTAGTGTCTCAAGCAATGTATAAATATCAGTAATAATAAAAGGCAAATATCAGTCATAATAAAAGTAATACTAGCAGTATGGCTCATAAACGTTCTAGTAAAACCTGCAGCAGAACAATTAGGGCCACAATTATGGCCCATGCAAAAAAGGAGTTGAAATGTGGAAAACAATTTCCTAAGGCAATTTCATTTCCAGCTGGCTGCTACATGAGAGAGTAGCACTAAAGGCTTTAACACAGCAAATCCTAGGCCCTGCAGGAGCCCAAAACTGATCTGCACCCATTTGCCTGCCATGGCCTGCTGGGTGACCACTAGGTGGCAGTGCAGAGTGTTGAGGTTATTCCCCGTTAGGAGAATGAGTGCATACAGGGAGACGTATTTGAGAGTAGTGTTTGAATAATAACACACACAACACAGAGATACACTGTACAATAAATGTAGGTTTTTACTTCCAGAAAGGTTTAAGCAAAGTTCAAAATAGGCAGTCCAAAGTATTTCTAACCCAAATAGCTGTTAGGTGACTCATATTCCTAACCTTCTCCCCTTTTGGGTAAGATAATATATACAACCTTACATTCTAACTCCGTATTCTTCACAGCACGCCTTATGCTTTATAGCGCCTTGGGCCTTTGTAAAATGATCTGCTATATTGTTTTCTGACATACAGTATTCTAGCTTAATCATCTTATTTTGCACACATTGTCTCACATTTAAATATCTTAAATCTGTGTGTTTCATTCTTGTTTTAACAGCAATATTTGAAGACATCTGTATTGCTGATTGGTTGTCTTCGTAAACAACAATAGAATCTTTTGCATTAATTCCCATATCAATCAATAATTGTTTATACAAAACTAAATCTGTACATAATAAAGACAAACATGAGAATTCACCCTCCATTGCTGACAAACTTAGATGTTTCTGTCTAATAGATCTCCATCCAATCAATGCTTTTCCCAATAATACAGCAGTACCTGATGTAGATTTTCGTGTATTTATGTCTGTAGCAAAACTTGCATCAGCATATGCAGTCAAATTCAGTTCATCTTTAGGCTCCAAATACAATGCATAATGCATTGTTTGTTTCAGATATCTTAATACACGTTTAGCAGCTTGCCAGTGCCTTTCATTTGGCTCAGTGTTAAATCTCGCTAATTGATTAACACTGTATGCGATATCTGGCCTTGACCAATTACTGAGATAAGATAAAGTACCAATCAACGACTGATAAATGTTCTTGTCAAAAACAGGACTTTGAACATCATTATGGCTAAACTCCTGGCTCATTGGTGTTTTTGCCGGCTTACAAAGTTCCATTTTAAAACTTTTTATTAATTGGTTAATTTTATCTGCCTGTGAGATCTTGTATCCTCCCCTAGTTCTATCTATCTTTAAACCAAGATATTGTTTGATTTCTCCTAATTGTTTTATCTTAATTTCTTTTCCAATAGTGAAATTATCTCAGTAGCTTCTTGTTCAGTTTTAGTGATTAATGCTATGTCATCAGTAAATAATAGCAATAATGAAATTATACAATTAGTTTCCTTTTTAAACAAACATGGATCAGCCATGCCAGCTACAAAACCTATCTTAGTTAATACTTTAACTATACATTGGTTCCACTCATATCCAGATTGCTTTAAGCCATAAAGACTCTTTTTCAATTTCCAGCAATCAGTTGTATTATCATCTTTGATACCTAAAGGTTTCTTTAAATATATAGTATGTTGCAATGGTGCATGCAGGTAAGCCGTCTCTACATCTAAATGATTTACAATGTATTTCTCCTTAGCTGCCCACACTAATGCTGCCCTTAATGTAGTAGTCTTCAGACTAGGTGCAAACAACTCATCATAGTCATTTGCTGTCTGATTGAACCCTTGTGCTACTAATCTGGCTTTATGGGTAACAATCCCATCTACACCTGTCTTTAGCATATATATCCATTTACATCCTATGGCATGTTTACCTGGTGGTAACTTAACATTTTCGTATACCTCCAGTCTTTTTAATGATTCCAGTTCCTTATCCATTGCTTCCTGCCAAGCAGCCCGATCCTTAGGATACAGGATAAAGTTTTAGTTCATTATAGTTACTTGGAACTGTATTCACTTGGCATACAACACTAGCCTGATATCTATCAGGTGGTCGTGTTACTCGGGTTGAACGTCTTGGTAATACAGGGCTTACTGGTGGACTTTCCTGTGCCACCTGCTCCTGTTCTTCTATTTCTTCCTGTGCCTGTTCTACTACTTCCTCCTGTTCTTCCTCTTTAATGACTATTTGTTGTTTACTGATATAATCTTTAGGGACTATTTGGGTGTCAATAATAATATCATTGCTGGATTCCTGTTCCAGTTTATCCCACCCAACATGCTCGAGAAATTTTGCATTAGCACTACAATAAACATGAGCTGTGCCTTGATCCCAAAATCTAAATGATCTATGGTTGGCCTCATAACCCACAAAAAATAACTTCTTAGCTCTATGTTGCCCTCTCAGTCTTACTTGTGAGGGAATATGCACCCATGCTGGAGCTCCAAATGTGTGTAAATAACTTAAATTTGGTTTTCTGTCATGCCAATGAGTGAATGGCAATTCTCCAGTTGTTGTGTTAACTACATTGTTTAACACATGGTTGCTACACATTATGGCTTCACCCCACAGTGTTTCAGGCAAACCTGAATCAGATAACATAGTGTGAGCCATGGCTTGTAATGTTTGCCCTCTTCGTTCTACAAATGAGTTATGTTGTGGTCTGTAAGATGCAGAATGTTTATGCTCAACACCAGCCAATTTCAACATAGTTTGGAATCTTTTGTTAACAAATTCAGTCTCATTATCAGTTACTAAAGTAATTACTTTACTTTTCATTTTTCTCTCAGCAAACCTTAGCCTGTTAAAGAAATGTTGGAATATTTCTGTTTTGTTTTTCATAAGATAGCAGAAACCGTATCGTGAGTAATGGTCCATAATACTCAAAATATAGCAGTCACCTCCTAAACTTGGTTTCTTAGGACCAATTATGTCAGCAAAAATAACCTCTAAAGTTTCTTTGGTCTTAAACCCATTAAGTCTGTTTGCAGGAGTAATCTTGCTCTTATCTTGGCTACAAGCATTACAGTTTAAATACTTGCTACAGGGTTTCAATTTCACTCCCTCTGACAATTCAACAGTTTGTTTGAGCATTTTGAAATTAATGTGCCCTAGACGTCTATGTAGTAAATGTATACATTTATCATGTGGTTTAACATTGTTATAAACTGAGTTAACCATCTTCAACTGGTCATCATGTATTACATATAAATCATTCTCTAATGTAGCAGTAACACTTTTACCCTCTTTCTCTATTATACAGTTATCTCCCCTAAAGGTTACTACATAACCAATATTAACTAAAGCCCTTACTGATAATAAATTTTAGTTTCGGTACATATAACATAGTTAAATGTTCATTTATACAAGAACAATATGCAGTACCTTCACCTGATGCGTTCATCTTCCATCCATTTGCCAATGATACATGTTGTTTACTTGTGGACATCTTTACAAACCTTTTTCTATCTTTAGTAATGCATTGTGATGCTCCACTATCAACAACCCACAAATCATGGTTTACAGTTGAAATGCTAGACATAGCTACACTAACATTCTTCTTGGCCTTCTGGTGTTTACTAGTATTCTGTCGTTTTCTTACAGAATCTAGCTATATGTCCCCTAGCCCCACAAGAAAAACATTTCCTAACATTATAGGCAATTGAAGACAAATTCTCTTCTTGTGGTTGTTCCTTCCTCAGTTGGTCCCTATCCAGCCGTCTTCTTGCTTCTTCTAACAATCTTCCAGTTATGTCAGTCAATGTCAGTTTATCTCTGGGCAGGACTTCCAGTGAAGATACATAATCATCATAACTTTCATCCAATGAGGAAAGAATGATGTAAACTTGATGCAACTCTGAAAATATTAGCTCTTTTTCATGTAGCTCTTGAAAAGTTCTCACGTCTTTCAGAAGACGTGCTCTAAACAGTTTACATGTAAGATGTATGTGTGCACCTACACTGTCACGAACATAAATCCTCCTCAAATTCTCCCAACACCTAGCAGCAGACTCTTCTCCACGAATATGAACTAGCTGCAGGTCACTCAGTGTTAGTCCAATTATACAAAGAGCTCGTTCGTTGTTCTGTTTAAAGTCAGCAAGCTTCTTGGCATCATCCTCATTAGCTGTATCCCAAGCATTTATATCCGGTGGGTCTTGAACTACATTCCATAAACCTTCTTTACACAGAAGTAGTCTGCACTTCATAGACCAGGAAACATAGTTTGTTCCATCCAACTGGGTTATCATTGATAGACTTGTTGAAGTGACTTGTGCCATCTTTACCAGGATAGTAACCTACAATTAAACAGTAAACAGCTGTCTGTATACAGTACTGTGCATTCACACTAACTCTCAGTTATCTGTGCCTAGTATGGTCTGGGCCCATAACCAGTGTTGAGGTAATTTCCCGTTAGGAGAATGAGCGCATACAGGGAGACGTATTTGAGAGTAGTGTTTGAATAATACACACACAGCACACAGATACACTGTACAGTAAATGTAGGTTTTTACTTCCAGAAAGGTTTAAGCAAAGTTCAAAATAGGCAGTCCAAGGTCATTCACAGGTAAATCAGTCAGTTTTTCAATCCAGGGATAATTCAATAACAAAGTCCAGTGTCAAAAAAACAGTTCAGTATCAGACTTACATCAAATCCAGGAATATCAGTCAATTAGGAAAAATGGAGGAACGGCAATACTTTCCAACAGAAGGAAACAGAGACTTACTCACACTCTCTTCTGAGACTCAGACTAAACAACCCAGGTTTCTGGCTCCATCTTATGGCCGTTTGAGAAACCATACCTAATTACAGTTTTGCATTTTCTTAAAGATACAGTTTTAAAATGTTTATCCTGGTTTATATATTTCTAACCCAAATACCTGTTAGGTGACTCATATTCCTAACACAGAGTACCAAAAAAAAAAAACACCCTTTATTTGGGGGTACAGAACAAGGTATCTAGATTTTTGCAGGCTAGTTTCTAGTAGCGGGAAAAGGGCAGAGGAAGGGGATTGCATTAAAAGGTTTGTTATCATACTAGACAAATGTATGTAAATTCTCTAAATAAATATCAGGACTACTGGTTTGAATCAAGGGCAGATTAAAGTACACGTTCATTTAAAAGTTTTGCAGAATTTATAGTAACTTTTGATCAACATATATTTAATTAATTAATTAATTAATTTTTATCCCACCTTTACTATTTTTATAGATAACTTGAAAAGTGTTTCCTCAGCCATTCATCACACTCCCAAATATTTTAACTTGTTGTATAACCTTTGTAGAAGAACTGTACATTATCTCCAGCAGTAGGCTTCCCTAATCTGAATAACCCCTAGATTTTTGGATCTGCTTCCAGAATTCTTCAGCCAGCAAGAACACTATTGAAAATTCAATGAGTTAAAGCCTACAAATTTCAAAGGTGCTAAGTATGGGAAAGACTTTCCAAGAATAGCCCCACTCCTGGGCTTTGGACTAGACAGTGACTTAATTTCGTGATTGGAATAATTATTGGAATAGAAAGGATTCCAATCAGTCAAATATGATTAGAACGGCTGGATGGTAGATAGCTCAAGATAAAACAGGAAAGGATGTCAATTACTTTTATATTTCTGGATTGGTAACTTATGCAAGCTATTTCTGCTGGGTAAATGAACCTAAACTGAAAAAACAATGGAATCTCATTAATTTCTAAGAATTAATATAACTTAATATCTTGGAAGTATTTGGGTGAATATTAAAGGAAAAAGAAAATGGCATTGCTATTGGTGTAATGTAATAGGTTTTAATATATACTCTATGAAAATAAGGGCTAAAGGTGATATGATAGCAGTGTTGCAATATGTATTTGTTTGTTTGTTTATAAAATGTATTGGCCACCCTTCTTACCATAAGGTAACTCTGGGCAGCCTACGGTCATAAAAATATGTCTATATTGAAACATGAATAAATTAAAACCAAAGATTAAAATCTAAGGACGCTTGGGGAAGTCATGGGCAAAATGGGGAGAGATGGGACCGGTTGTTACTGAATCAATCACACCCATTGGGCTTTTCCCCCATTGGGGCCTCAGGCTAACTGGCAAAGCTAGGTCTTTAGGCCTTTATGAAAGGATAGGAGGTTGGGGCCAACCTCACATTGGAAGGCAAAATGTTCCAGAGGGCAGGAGCAACAGCAACAGCAGAGAAGCTCCTGGACCCCACCAGCCAGAATAATCAGGCTGATGTGATCCACAGCATGCCTCCTCTGCTGGCATGAGTGAGATGGCCCAGTGAGGCAAGTCAGTCCCTCAAGTAACCTGGACCCAGGACTTTAATATTGATCACTAACATCTTAAATTGTACCAGGAAGCAGACTGACAACCAATGCAGCTCACCGAACAATGGTGTTGCAGAGGCCATTCTTGGGGTTCCCAAAACTGCCTGCGCCATCACACTAATCACCAGTTGTAGTCTTTGAATTCTTTTTGGGGTAGTCCCATGTAGAGGTCACTACAATAGTCCAACCATGAGATAGGGACTGAATGATTGAATCCAGGGAGTCCTGATCCAGGAAAGGACACAACTAGCACATACATGAAGATGTGCAAACACTATCCTGCTCCTCCTGCAACAGGAGTTGTGAGTGCAGGAGAACCCCCAAGTTGTAGACTGTATCTGTTTGGAGCAGTACCACCTCATCCAAAGTCAAAGATAGCAATTGAGGACTGGACCTCTCACTCTCTATCAATATTGATTGCAACCAGCCACGGGGAAAGGAGCTAAATCAGCACAGAACTTGATGCCCAACCCCAGTCCATGCAGCCACCCCTAAAGGATACCATGGTTGATAATATCAAAAGCCACTGAGAAGTCAAGGAAAGTGAGGATAGTTGCACTATCCCCATCTTGCTCTTGCCAGAGATCATCGACAAGCAAAACCAATGGCGCTTCTGCCCCATAACCATACCTGAATCCTGACTGAAAAAGATCCAGATAATCTGTTTCATTCAGGACCCTCTGCAGCTGACATTTGAGGGGCTGCAGATAGAAATGGGGGTCAATCTATTCCCCCAAAATACCTGTAGGCAGAACAAGAAGCAATGGATGAAAGCAAGGAGAACCAACCTAGAAATCAGGAGAAATTTCCTGACAGTGAGAAGAATTAATGAGTGGAAAGGTATGGAGAAGTTGTGGGTGCTTCATCACTGGATATTTTAAAAAGAGATTGGCAGCCATTTATCTGAAATGGTATAGGATCTCCTACTTGACCTCGAAAGACCTCTAAGGTCCTTTCCAACTCTGTTATTCTGGATAAAATGCATGAGGGAGTGAAAGTCGTAGGAATTTCAGAATGAAGTAACTGAATAAAGTGGTTTAGACTTTCAGAGAGCTGACTTCAATAAACTAGGAGAGAGATTAAGAAGGATCCCATGAATAGAAATCCTCTAGAGAAGAATAATTCAGGATGCATGGGACACTCTGATTAATGAAATACTAAAGCACCAAACAAAAGAAATACTACGGAGAAAGGAAAACAAAAGATACCAGATGAAACCAGCATGATTGCATAAAGAACTCTCTGACAAGGAGAGAGAGAAAGGAGAAATATTTTTAAAATGGGGGAAAAAAGGACACATAACTAAAACAGTATACCAGAAAATAGCCTGAATCTGCAAGGTCGGAGTCAGGAAAGCTAAGGTTCAGAATGAATAAATGCTAAAATATAACAAAAAAAAAAAGTTTCTTTCAACAATTAAGAAAACAAGAAATGATTGGGCCATCAATGGGAGAAAAATAGTAAGAAGCTGATGGGCAGCAGGGAGAAAGCATACTGAACTTCAGAGTTCTCCCATCTTCACTTTCCCTGCTTCTTCTTCTCCTTCTTCTTCTTCTCCAAAAAGAGATCAGCAACTGCTTGGATGAGTAGTGATTTTGCTCCTTTTTCCCATCAGTTCAAATTAGCAGCGCTGAAGATGATTGTGGATTATTTGTTCCTGATTAAACCCTTATTGACTTTAATAGCATGGGTCAAGAACTTATCTCCTCCCACAGTAGTCTCTTAATTTACAGTATTTCCTTGGATCTTTCTATGCCATGTACCTATCTCTTTTTTCTAGGGGGTCTTATGAGAATGCTGCATAAGCTCTTATTTATATTCCTGTTCATTTAGCCAGTTTTCAAGTCAGCTCATCTAACTTGATAGCAGCCAGTCTGCAGCCCCCTAATTTTACCATTTAGATTCAAAATGTATTCACCATTTACCTTTTGGCTATTGCATCATTCCAAAGGCACAAAGTTATATTTCTGTAGACAAATATGTGTAGACATGAATGATTGATGCACACATTTTGATGGAAAAATGACTTTCTGTCCAAAAACTAACATGCATAAGTAACCTTACAGGAAATAAAGGATTTCACCTGCTGAATACCATATTTGAGCAATGGGTATTTGTGACTCTACAAGCCTTGAATGGAATAATATTCAGAGTCATGTCATTTATATTTTTTAAATTTATAATTAATATTAAGGACTTAAGATATTTGAAATTAGGAATATGCTCTGCTTTTCAAGACATCAAAGCATTTTATTGACATTTATATTTAAATCTAGTTGCAAGTAAATGCTGTTCAGAGGTTTTATCAAGAATATTAGATGGTAACATGGAAATTATATGTGGACTATAACTGACATTAAGATCATATGATCCACAAAGGAGATGGCATTTTCCTATTCAACTCTTACTGCCACTAGGCGTAAGATAACTAAGAGAGCCAATCTGTGTTTTACAGATTTCCTATCTTGTTCTATACCAGCAAGAACATTTTATGTGAGGTATAGAATAAAAATGAATTCTAATGCATATCAGACCATTTGATGTTTGAGCTTTCTTAACATAAAATGAGATTTGGCAACTGTTTCCACAGCTGTTGCAAACAAGCCCTTCTAATCATCAATACTTGTTTGTTTGTTTGATTCATTCCTTAGAGAAGATAAAGACAGCAAATATGAACTATTCAGAAACTCAGTTTTAGCAAAATGTATTATTTGCCTTGCAAATTCAAAGCCATTTTTTTTTCTTCAATTGAACTTTTCAATTAAAACTGCTGTCTTACAGCATTACTGAGACTAGGTTATTATCAATTTATAGAAATGTTAATTTTTCAGAAATGCTCTGTTTTAAAAGAAAAAAAGAATAAGTATTTAGGCATATGCACTCATATCAATTATTTTCTTCTTTTATTTGATATTTTTAAAACATTTATGAAGAAATATGAAACATATAATTTCTAGAAAGAACACATATCCAAGATATTGAGAATTAAACATACATTAAATATTTGAAATAGCAGATATTCAAAAACTTGAAATGTAGCCTAATATAATAGGAAATAGGGTGTAACTAAGACTTCCTCTTTTTCAGAATGAAACCAATGCTGCCATTCTTCAACATCATTCTAGTGATTCATGGGAGAAAAAAATAGGGCTCAGTTGTAGCCATATCAAGCAGATATGGCTACATATTTCTCTTTTCCTTTTGTTTGTTCGGGATTTAAGAAAGCTTTATTTGCAAATAAGCCTTAACTTTTCTTTGCCAGGTACCTATTTTGTAACCTCTGCCAACTGTTACAGAGGGAGGACCACCAAAAAGTCAAGATAATGGCTTTGATCATACATTTGGGGTCACCACCTTGACTCTTCCTGCTAATTTATCTAAAACTCCATTCCAGTCTGTTTTATTTTTCAATAAGAGAGGAGACAGAATTCTTCATGTGATTTCATGTTGAACAAATATACATAAATGGCCAAATCCTAGAAATCTACCTCTAGAGCAGGGCTATCAAACTCATGACCCATGGGCTGGATACATCATGCACTGGCCACACCCACACCCAATTTAGCAAAGAGGGAAAAAGTTGTGATACGTCATGTGATGATGTAAGTTTGACACCCCTGCTCTAGAGAATTATATTGAAATCTCATGCTTGTTCCGTAAGCAGTAAATCTCAATAGAATTCAGTATAGGCTGAATAAGACTGCACCCAAAACTGGTACTTGCAAATGTTGATCAATGTTTCTGAAGAATAATTTCACGGAAAAAGAAAAAAAATTAAGTACTTTCAGAAAGGATTTTTTAAAATCTTTATTCATGTTCTTTGGGAATCATTAAATTGATTGGCTTTGTGGGGAGATATCATTTTCATCATTTACTCTTAACTAAAAATAAACTAAATTAGAAATCCTAATTTGATTGAATCCTAATTAAATGCAAAGGTTAAAAGCATTTTCAGAATTCCCCTAAAGTTAATTAATATGACCAATCCAACCCTTATTTACTAAACTATCATTGTTAAGAGAACTGCATTGATTACAGGTTTTTTTTTTTAAAAAAAAAAAACCCATTCTGTTAAGGAAACTTTCACTACAATTATCTGATATATATTTGAACTCATATTATGGTATGTTGCCATGGTAGCAGATGGGATCATTTGGTAGTTTTCATTTCCCGGGCAATAGTTGATTAATATAACCATAATAGAAAAGGCTTTTTGAAGAAGAAGAAGTAGGTGTGGTCATCTGCTGTATATAGATAAGCTAATATTTAAGAAGACCACAGTGGGAAGGTTGACTATGAACAGCAACATGTTGAGAGGACAAGCCATTCAATATATTATGTTATGTTATGTTGTGTTGTGCTGTGCTGTGCTGTGCTGTGCTGTGCTATGCTGTGCCACGTTACGCTACGCTACGCTACACTACACTACTATATTACATTATTATATTATTATTTTCAATATAATAGAATGCCAATGGTGGCCTAGAGGTAGAAGATGCCTCCCTCCCACTCAGAAAGTTGAGAGTTCAAGTCTAGGCAGTGACAGATGCTTCTATATCAGAGTGCAAAAAGAAAAATTAATGCTGTGAACTCTGTTTAAGCATCAAGAACACAGCCAATAAACATTCAGCTTCATTCAGTTGTCCTGACTCCATGCTGATACAAGAGATCACATGGTTGTAAAAAGAAAATAAAGTAGAATAGAGAACAGAATAGAATAGAACAGAATAGAATAGAATAGAATAGAATAGAATAGAATAGAATAGAATAGAATAGGGGTTTTTTTGACCAAGTGTGATTAGACACACAAATAATTTTTCTTTGGTGCAGAAGCTCTCAATGTACATGAAAAGCAACAGAGAATAATAATCATAAAATAATACCAATAATAAGGGGTAATAGAGAAGGTGAAGGATAATCACAATACTACAGCCGTACAAAGTGGGTATATATACATATATACATAAAACGATACTGTGAGGATTAGGTGTTTAGCAAAGTGATGGCATGAGGGAGAAAAACTGTTACTGTGTCTAGATGTTTTGGCATGCAATGTCCTATAACAGAGTTCCGAGGGGAGGAATTGAAACAGATTATGTCCAGGATATGAGGGGTCTATAGATATTTTCTCAGTCCTCCTTCTGACCTGTGCAATATACATGACTTCTATGGAATGTAGACAGGCAACTGCAATTGGTTTTTCGGCAGTCATAAGTATCCACTGAAGTCTGTATCTATCCTATTTGGTTACTGTACCAAACCAGACAGTTATCAAAGTACAAACGACTCAATAATTCTTTTTTTTAATTGGTTTTTAAGACAAACATAGACAAACAAAACATAAAAACATCAAGCCATGTTCCATATATATACATAGAGTGTGTCGGTTGGTTTACAAATTGTTTTGTGCTTCCATTTTGTAGTCTTCAATTACAATTACCTTGTGTATATTCTCATATTTTCAATCAAATATTAACTACATTAATATCATTGTTAATCAATCATTTGACTATACTTTTATTCATACATGTTTTACGAAATAATCCATATTTTACTTAATTTGTTTTATGACAGTTCATATTATCATCTCAAATGTATCCTACAATCACTTTGTAGATATAATAAGAAAAGAATACATCTTTATATATTTATTATTTTCTAAGAATCTACATATTTCATTACCATGTTTTATTGTCTAACCATTGATAGAATAGATCCCAAATTTTATAAAATTGTTTATCATCTTGTTCTCTGATTTCAAATGTCAATCTACTCATTTCAGCACATTCCAATATTTTCTTAATGATTTCCTCCTGTAATGGTATTTTCTCATTTTTCCACTTTTTGGCAAATACAATCCTAGCCACTGTTAATACATTTACAATCAGGTATTTCAATCCTTTACTATATATTTCAGGTAAAATTCCCAATAAAAATATTTCTGGTTTCAAGTCTATATGCTTTTTTCATTTTTTCCAACCATGTTTGGATTTTAGTCCAATATTTTTTAGCATCTGCACAAGTCCACCACATATGGTAATATGAGCCAGGTGTCTGATGACATTTCCAACATTTTTCAGATTTGTTCTTGAACATTCTTGCTATTCTTGTCAGGGAAAATGCCACCTGTAAAACATCTTATACAAATTTTCTTTATATGCTGTTGACATTGTCATTTTATAATTTTGAGACCACAATTTTTGCCATTTCTCTAGATCAATCCCATATCCAAAATTCTTTCCCCAAGCAATCATTGTTTCTTTAATTTGTTCTTCTTCTAGTTTAATTTCTAATAAATATCCATATAATTTTTTAATCACCTTTTCATCAGTACCTGTCAAAATCTTATCTAAATCAGTCAGTTTATCATAGAAACCTTCTGTTTTAGAATCTTTATCATACCTTGAATGTATTTGCGCATATGAAAACCAATTCATCTTTATACTTTGTTCCTCTAATTTTTTGCATAGATTTAAGTTCACCCTTTTCATTCAATATTTCACCATATCTAACTGTTTGTTCCTTTTTATATATTATAGGATAAGAAAATGCTTCAATAGTCGATAGCCAGACTGGAATTTTCAAATAACATTGTCTTTTAGTCTTCTCCCAGTTTAACCACAGAGACTCCCGTATATCATGTCTTCTAAAATACCCCTGTGTTTTAGTTCCTTTATACCATAGAAAGGCATGCCACCCCAACAACAGATCATGTCCTTCTAATGTCAACAATCTAGTATTTCTTAATGTTATCCATTCCTTAACCTACATCAAATTTGTAGCTTGGTAATACAACTCCCAATTAGGCAAACCAAATCCTCCTCTTATTCTGGCATCTTGCAAAAGTTTTAACTTTATTCTCGCTTTCTTACCTTGCCATATATATTTCAACACAATTTTATTTACATATTCAAAGTAATCATTTCCAAGCCTAACTGGAATTGTTTGGAACAAATATAAAATTCTGGGTAGTATATTCATCTTGATTGTTGATATTCTCCCTATTAATGACAGTTGTAAATTTTCCCATTTCGCCAAATCTAGCACTATCTGCTGCTTAAGTTTGATATAATTATTCTCTTTTAGTGTACTACAACTTGCTGTCAAATGTATCCCCAAGTACTTGATCTTATTCGTGACCTGAATTTTCAGTACATCCGCCAGTTCTTACTTTTGTCTTGATAGCATATTCTTTGTCAAGATCTTTGTTTTATCTTTATTTATTTTCAAACCAGCCACCTTTCCATATGCCTCTATCTTTTCTATCAATTTTGATGCTGTTTCTAGTGGGTCTTCTAAAATGAAAACCAGATCATCTGCAAATGCTTGCAACTTGAATTCTTCCTTTTTAACTTTCATCCCTTTTATATCCTTTTCTTCTCTAATATTTCTGTTTAGCACTTCCAAGGTTAACACAAAAAACAAAGGTGCCAGTGGGCACCCTTGTCTTGTTCCTTTTCTTATATCAATAGAGTCTATCAGTTTTCCCTCTATCATTACCTTTGCCATTTGCTTATGATATATAGCTTCTATTGCTTGGATGAATTTTTTACCAAAACCCATCTGTTCCAGCTGTAATAACATAAATCACCAATTCACATTGTCAAATGCCTTCTGTGCATTTAAGAATATCAAAGCCATTTGTTTTTCAGGGTATGCCTAGTAGTATTCCAAAGTGTCCAAGATTACTCTCATATTGTCTTTAATTTGTCTCTTTGGCAGAAATCCATTTTGATCAGGGTGAATAAAATTATTTAGGTATTTTTTAAGTCTTTCTGCCAATATTGAAGCAAAAATTTTATAATCTGCGTTTAGTAAGGAAATAGGTCTATAGTTCTTGATTTGTAATGGATCGGCCTCCTCTTTTGGGACAAGTGTAATATAAGCTTCTGACCATGATTTAGGTATCTTCTTCTTTAACATAACTTCATTCATAACTTCTAGCAATAGAAGGTTCAACGATTCTTGTAGTGTTTTATAAAATTCTGCCGGAAGTCCATCTGGGCCTGGTGCCTTTCCATTGTTTTGCTTCTTGAGTGGTTCAGTTAACTCCATTATCGTTATATTGCTTTCTAACATTGTTTCAATCTCTTTAGATATCTGGGGTAGATTAGCATTCTGTAAGTAACTCTTATTTAACTCTTTCCTCATCAATATTCTCTTGTGTGTATAGTTTCCCATAATAGTCTCGTATGATTTCCTTCTTCTCTTTACTACCATAGCAAACTTGGCCTTGGTCATCTATTAATTGCAATATTTTCCTTGATTCTTTCTCAATTTATATGCTAACCATCTACCTGGTTTATTTGCATCTTCAAAGTAGTTCTGTTTCACACCTCTGATTTTCTGTGCTAATTCTTCTTTTTCCATTAATCCCGTTTTATATTTAATTATATCCATTTTTAACTTAATGTCCTTTTTCTGTGGCATTTTCTGTAGCTCTTTTTCAAGTCCTTTATACTCATCCTCTAATGCCTTAGAGGCTAGTCTTTTCATGGTATTTCTTTTCCTTGTATAGTCTATTATCAAGCCTCTGGCATATGCCTTCATTGTATCCCATACGTTCTGCATTGATGTATCTTCTTTTATGTTTTCTCTAAAGAAGAAAGCCAGTTCTTTCTCCATCCACTGTGTGAAGTCTTTTTCCTTTAAAATAGTATTATTTAACGTCCATCTAGATCTTCTTCTTTGTCATTTCCATTTAATTGTCATTGGATTGTGATCTGCCCAAGTACTTGTTTCAATATTTATTTCTTGAATATTAGCTAACAATTCTGTTGACATCCATATCATATCTATTCTGGACCATGATAAATGTCTATTTGAATAGAAGGTGTACTGTTTAGTCTTAGCGTTTCTTTCTCTCCATGTATCTTTTAAATTTATTTCATCTATCATTTTAAAAAAAGATTTAGGGAGAGTCTTTCTGTTTTGCTTTGTTGTTTTCTGTGTTGTATAGTCAATTCTGTGTCTCTGTTCTTGCCATGTAAACCTTCTGGAATCAGCCATCTATAATTCACCTCTTTTTAAAGTAGGATTTAGTCAAGAATCGGTATTCTCTTCTCATCTCTCTCACTCTTCTGGGCACTTGTTTCAGGACCACAATCTCCTTATCTTTATATTTCAATGTTTTCTCTCTTGCCACCTGCAATATTTGTGTTTTAATGGCTTTCTTTGTAAATCTGATGTGAACTTCTCTTGGTAAGCTATTTCTCATTGCATATCTTGTGAAGACTCGATAAACCTCATCTATTCCATCCATCATCTTCTCTTTAGTTATTTCCAAAGCTTCAGCCAAAATTTCTATCATTATCTCAGCTAGGTTTTGTCCCCTTTCTTCCTTTATGTTTTGGAATCTGAGATAAAATTCTGATCTGTCCATCTCCCATCTCAACATCCCAGTTTTATCTTGTTCAACCACAGTCAATCTGCTATCAATATCTCCAGTCTTCTTATCTCTTTGTTTATCTTCTTCTTCAATTTTTTGGAATCTCTCATCGTACTTCATCATCATTTGTTGAATGTTCTCCACCTTTTCATCAGTTTTTCCTCTTCTTTGTTCAATGTTCTCTGTTCTCTTTTCAATATTCCCTGTTCTTATTTGAATATTTTGAATTCCTTGCATAATCATCTGCAGGGTCACTTTTTCCTGTTCTTTTTCTTGCTGTAACATCATCTATATTTAATGTTGTCCTCCAGATGGTGAAGAGGAAGAAGTAGAAGTTGAGAAACCAGGGGCTGTTAGTTTCCTACTCATTTTGGACAATTCAAAATCTTCAGGTTCTTCTAGACCTTAATCCCCTTGTGAAATTGTAATTCCAAGTAAAAATAGTGGGGAAAAAGAAACCAAACAGTAATAATAATAATAATAATAATAATAATAATAATAATAATAATAATAATAATAATAATAATAATAATAATAATAATAATACTTTCTTCAGGTTCTTGTATACCTTAATCCAATCAATTGGTTAGATAGCAGTAAAAACTCAAAAATGGAAGAAAAGACCATAAACACACACAAAAAAAGAAAAAATTGTTAAATCCTGAAAAGGGCGGAAAAGTAAAAAATAAAAAACTAAAGAAGAGAAAAGAAAAGTTCTTCAGGTTCTTCAACACCTTAATCCAATTAAAAGGTCTCAGGTGCAAAAGGATGCATAAGAAAAAAAAAGCCACAAAAAAACAACAACATGGAAGGTAAATAGAAAAAAAAAATACAAGGGAGGGAGAGAAAAAAAGGAAAAGAGACTGCTCCCTTAAAAAGAAAAAAAAAGGAAGGAAATCATTAATACTAAAGCTTTTCCTTTAAAATAAACTGAAAACATAGAAATTAGAGTTTAAAAGACAAAAAGAAAGACAAAAACAAGTTCCAAAAGGCCAAAAATCCAAATAGCTATTACAAAAAGTAAACTAGTAAGGAGGGGGTTTGTTAAAGTAAGAAATAACCCAGCTTAAAAAAAATAAAAAGAGCGCACTGCACCTTGTTTGGTTATCTAAGGTTTTTGTTAAAATTTATAACTCTCTTCTCCAGAGTCTTATCACCTTTGTCTTTTCTATAAACTTCAACACCAGACTCCAGCTATTGATAGAAACCCAGAAGAGCACCTGCAATAATACTCTCCCATGCACTTCCCTCTATCTTATCAAACAGGCAATGTCCTTGAAAAGAAGTCTCAGTTTTTCTCAGCTTTGTCTGGTCAAGAAAAAAAGAGATAGAATATTTCCAAGCCTCTAGTTGGTAGTATTACAAAGTTTCTTCTGCTTTCACTTTCCCCCCCCCCCTTTTTCCAAACAAGATATAATAAAAATTAATTAAAAAGGGAAAAGATATTTAAAAAGATGACTAAAAGAGAGTTTCTAGCCTAGAATATTATAAAGTCAAAAAGGAGAGAAAGAATAGGTGGAAGAAGAAGACAAAAAACTAGTGCAGTTCCAAAATATAAAATCATGTATAGAAAATCCAGCAATGAGAAGAAAAATAAAAAAATTAAAATATTACTTGACTTCCTGTTTAAAATCGCCGCTTAATCACTTCTGTCAAAACTTTTACAGATTCTTTCTTTTCCTTAGGCAGTCCTTTCAAACCTTAAAGTAAAGAAAAAGTTCTCACCAAACCGGCACACTTTCTCTTTCTGTTCTCTTTCGTTTCGGAGCTGTCCCAACTTCAGCAGCTTTAATGGCTGCCTCTTTGCTGCTGGCAAAAAGAGCTTCTCCTGGATCTACCAGGGACTTTGCGGTGTCCCTGGGATTGACAGGATGTGCTCTTTACATTCACTGTCTCTTCGGGACAGTTTAGATCCGATTGAACCGTCCAGGAGCAAAGATATCAGCAGTGATCTCAGACCTCCAAGACTGCATGCCGTATCGTCACGACGCAAGCTCCTCCCTCCTCACGACTCAATAATTCTTCTACAGAACTCTATTTATTTATTTGTCAAACATGTACAAGATAACAAGTATAGGTATGAACATAAACATGAACAAAGGAAGTAAATACAGATAAATGGGGACAGTAAGACAGGGACAGTAGGCATGCTGGTGCACTTATGCATGCCCCCTTTAAGGACCTCTTAAGAATGGGGTAAGGTTTACAGTAGACAGTTTGAGATTGAAGCTGTGAGGGGTTGAGGCTGTAACAATGGAGTTGGGTAGGGTGTTCCAGGTGTTGACCCTTCTGAAGTCATATTTTCTGCAATCTAGTTTGGAGCAGTTTACCTTGAGTTTGTGTTGGTTGTTTGCCCGTGTATTATTGTGATTGAAGCTGAAGAAGTTGTTGACAGGCAAGATGTTATAGCAGACAATTTTGTGAACTATGCTTAGATCAGACCACAGGTGGTGCAGTTTTAGATTGTCTGAGCCCAAAATTTCAAAATTGGAGACATAGGGAATATTATTACAATAACAACTCTGTAGAAATGACTCAATAATTCCTAAATTGCAGGAAGAACCTTCTTAGATGTGCTTTTTTTAATGTGGTTCTAATGTTAGGTGTCCATTTCGAATCTTGGGAGATAATAGAACCCAAATTTAAAGGATTCTACTGTTGATACTGTGCTGTCAAATATAGTAACAGACAGTAGAGTAGGAGTCTCTTCCTAAAATTCACTCTCATCTCAATACCTCAGCAACTCCCAAAATATCTTGGTAGTGACAGATTGACTAAAGATGGACTGGTCTTGGGGAGAGGGATGGGGAACCAAGGGCCATAGCTCTGTATTGTTGCATGGGAACCTGAGATTCCACCTGGCTTTACTGCAACCCATTGTCAACATCCAGGTTGAGTATCCAAATAAAAGTCCAGAATCATTTCATTTCTGAAAAGTTTACTGTTTATTGAATACATAATATGGTAATGGTGGTGTAAAACTAACTCTAAAATTCTCAGGCACCAGTTCACAGTATTAAACAACCCTCATGCTTCCATGTAGATCATGTTATGAGAACCATCTGCCTTTTTCTTTACACCTGTTAATGCATCCTTGAAAAGTTTCCAGACTCTCATCAGCTTCAGTGGAACTGTAGAAGTTTTGCTTCTCCAATTAACTCATTCATAATCAACACTTACTCTAATTAAAAGTTGAAATGAAGACGCATGTACCTGCCAATGTTTCACTCTTGACATCCACATCTCTTAGTAAATGTACTTTTCGCTTCAACCAACTGGAGTCAAGAGTTTTCCTTCCCTAAGAGATGAGACTGGGGCAGGTCTGACAAGAGTACACTTTCAGTTGTACTTTCAACTAAAGCTCACATAATTCTTTACTTTGTGGAAAGAACTAAGCAAACAAATGAAATGCATAATTTTTAGAGCATTAACACCCAAGAGCAATAGATAGGGGTATTTGCTTGTGATTATTCTACAGTCATGGTCTGATGTTTGGCTGCTTACTTGCACAGCATTACAAAAAGTACAAGCTACAATGAAGGACTAAAACGACAGAGCCAGCTGCTTTGGTTGCTTTCTTATTTTGACTCCTTAAGATCAAAATGTAATCATGGAACTATTGCTCCTACAATGGTTTGTAAACAACCTTTTAAAAATAAATATTGTATATCTTATAATGTATATATTTCTTTTCCTCTCAGTCCTCTTTTGAAAGATACATAAACTGATGATCCTCCTGAAATTCATAATACGCTGCTAAATGTTGATGGAAGTGAAATAATTTGTAACACTCACCTTATAGTTAGTGAGTCAGAGTGTGTCTCAGGTAGTAATTATTAACATTGATGAAAAGATTTTTCAGTGTATATTAAATCCTAGTTTTCTTTATGTAGACTTTATGTAGTAATGTGGCATTTCTAGGAGCTTATTTTTTTGCTGCACATTCCAGTTTTTAATTTAATTTAAGAGTGGATTTCCTTTTTTACAAATGTCTTCTTCCAAATCCACATGTCAAATTGGGGGCTATTCCTCACAGCCATTTTCACATACATTGTTTCAGTTCTTGACTTGGCCAAAACAATGCTCTCATCAGTTTCTCTCTCCTAGATATTTAATATGGGGCAGGTTAGAAAAAAAGCTAAAGGTGGCTTTGTGCCCCCTTTCACCAAACATGTACCAATCATTCTCCCAAATATGAGTTAGATTGAGAGGAAGTTTTGATTGACACCTGGACGTACAGGTTTAACCATCTATCAAACATGACTCCAAAATGGCAGATCCATTTCTCTCCTTTCCAGGTTCCCTGCTTTTGCCTTGTGAAATCTGTTTCCTAATCCTGGTGCAGGTCATAGGCACATAAGATGCACAAAAAGAGAGAGAATATTGAGAAAGGCAGCAAGCTATTCTAACTACTTCTTCAGTGTCATGCTGGGAACATACTGCTGCCTGTTTACTCTGGAGGGCTGGGCTGGTGATACATTGTTTTGATATACTCTACTTTGTTTTTCCTGAGATTATTGCAAAAAACATATTTCAAACACAGGACATGTTCCCAACAGGTTCTGCCTATTGAGAAACCCTGGCCACCCACATGAAGATGGTGGAACTCTTAAAAGAACCAGGCACGCAACTGTGGGCTTTTCAGTCCTCTGCAATATGCCTTGGCATTCGGTATTTTTACAGTTTCCATTCCTTTCCATTAAGGAGTATTGTAAGAAGTCAAAAGAAAAACAAGAAAAGAACAGAGGGAGGAGAGACAAAATATTTTTTTTCTGTGCTGGGGGGCAGGGGCAGTGAATAGCATATCCAATTTTTTAAGGAACCCTGGGTGAAAAGTGATTTTTGGGGGAGGAAAGGGTGGGGCTTTTGGAGAATTCAGAAATTTGAAAAACACAGCTTGGGAAAATATCACTTTTTAAAAGGGTGCCTAGTCTCATTTCTGGCAGGAATGAACTTGATACTTTGAAGGTTCACTATCCTGCGTTGTTTCCCACTTCACCATTCCATCTCTCAGCAGTTGCCAATTACAGTATATTGGGATTCAATCACATATCTTGGTAAGGGAATCAATAATTTAGCTAGCAGGTTTGGGATCCCAAGGAGATTATAGCCATGGCTGAAGAGTTGGTGGATCCATTGATAAGAGATCTTCATATTTTCAGGTGGCAATTGTATGTTTCCAAAATATCAGCCAAAGTATCTCATTTCCCAACACATAAAAGAAATGAATAATTAAACAGCAAACATTTTGTCTTATAGCACTTTCACACCAACATATTCTCTTTCTGGTAACACTCTCAGACAGAGCTGGGAGCTAGAGAAATAATTAAAACCAGTTTAATTATCATCATGGTTTGTCAAGCAGTCAGTCAATTGTTTAGGCTGGATTTGGCACCTTATTGGGCCCTTTATCAAGGAGGACTATATCTATCTGGGATTAGATATAAATTGTTGTTAAAGTATCATCACAGGATGTAAGTTGTTTCAAGTAAAACTGCCATTTGTAATTGATTGACGCTGATTGATTGACGCTGATCAGTGCCAATGGTATTCAAGCTGTTGTATTGTTTTGGAACTGTACCCAAAGTGCATATTACTCCTTAGTACTACGTTTGCTTTCTTTCCCCATAGTCATTTGACTTCTATTTGCAAGTCTTTGTATTTTCTCCAATTCTTTCTCTTCATTCTGTTGTCTCCAGATACTGCCATGTTCACTATTCAGACATTTTGCTAAAGTTTGATTTATGTGTATTGTTTAATGGACTGCTAAATTGGCCATGCCCAGCCAGTCACATGACCACCTAGCCACTCCCACCCAGCCAGTTTAGCCCACCAATAGTCTGAGGGAGCATGAATTGGCTCCCTGTTTAAAAAAGTTTGCAGACCCCTGATTTAACCCTTTGAATAAAATTCTCCCGTTTTCGAAGTCCATATCTTCCAAAACTCTAAACACAAAAGCCCAATTTAAATTGTCAAAAGCCTTCTCTGCATCCAAGAATATTAATGCTACCTGTTTCTCATTATGATATTGTAAATATTTAATCATGTTCAAAACAGTCCTAATATTATCCCTAATTGTCTTTTTGGCAGAAAGCCAGATCTTCATGAATATATGCCTGTAAAATCTTCTTTAATCTTTTTGCCAAAATTGCAGCAAAAAGTTTACAGTCATTGTTTAGGAATGAAATTGGTCTATAATTCTTTATCCTCATGATGTGTTGGCCTTTCTTTGGTAATAATACAATATTAGCTTCTTTCCAAGTTTGAGGTATCTTTCCCTCTTGTAATATATCATTCATTAGTGGCTGAAGAAGTTCATCTTCAAAGCATTTATAATATTGACTTGTAAGAGTATCTGGACCCAGAGTTTTGCCCGATTTCATTTTTTAATGGCTTCAGATTATTTCAAAGGTAATTATTGGATCATTTATAAGTTTATGAGTTTGTGAGAGTTCAGATAACCATTGTCTTAACAAATAGTCATCTATTTTAGACACATCCTGCTTTTTGTAAAAGTTTAGACTAAAAATTATGGAAAAACATGTTGATATCATAATTAATTATTACATTATTACCTTCACAAATTTTCTCAATCATTCTCTTTTCCCTTTCTTTTCTTAATTCATATGCCAATATCCTTCTTCCTGTTTATTTGCAAACTCAAAATGTCTTTTCTTTACATAATTCAATTTGTCCTTTTGCCCAGATTATTATTAAAGTATTCATTCAGGTTTTTTTTTACAGTCCTTTACAATCATTTCCTTTTGTAAGATATTCACCTAATCTCCATCTATTTATTCAAACTCTTTTCCTAAATACCAGAAGAAATGGATTATGATCAGAGAAAGATTTTTTAGGTAAAATATCAACCTTTAGAATTTTATTTGCAAATTTTTTAGAAGTCCATATCATGTCAATCCTTGAAAAATATTTATGTCATTCTGAAAAGAAAATATATTCTCCAGCATAGCCATTTCTTTGCCTCTTTGCTAAATTATCCATCATCTAAAAAAAAAAAAAAGACTGGGAGAATTTAATCCTTTTAGTAGATATTATATCCAAAACTTGGGAGGTCACTACATTCTAATCCCTCAAAATAAGTACTGATAGTGCTTTTATTTATATAACCAAAAATTGTATTAGCTTTTTTTGGCTGCTACTGCACACTGCTGGCTCATATTTAAGTGTTCATCCACTAGCACTCCAACAGTTACTGTTTTTGAGCCAGGTTTCATCTGTTTTGACCCAGGTGGTCAAGGCCAAGCAGACCTCTAGAGAGTCTTCTATTGCTCTCAGTAAATATTCAAACAAACAGCTCTACAAAGACTGGTAAGTTTCTACCCTGAAGGAAGCCACCCTCAGTCTCTCAAACCCATATATTATAAAGAAAGTCCATAGAATAAGAGCATGCTCACAGGGCAAGGTCTGGGGTTCCAAGTCCAGGTCACCTAGCTAAGTGAGTCCGCAAGGCAAACTGTAATCCACAAGGCAAAATCAAGACACAAGACAAGTGGCAGTCCTCAGGGCAAAGAAAAGGTACAAGGCAAAAGGCAGTTCTCATGGCAAAGGAAAGCAAAGAGAAGTTCTCAAGCAAGGGCAAGCAAGTCAGAGGTGGTATTCAGCAGGTTCTAACCAGTTCTGGAGAACCGGTAGCGGAAATTTTGAGTAGTTCTGAATACCACCTCTGACTGGCCCCGCCCCCATCTATTCTCTGCCTCCCGAGTCCCAGCTAATCAACTGGGTCTTCTTTTATTGCCCTGCACAAGAGAACAGAGCTGGAAAGTAGGTTAGTGGGGGGGGGAGAGAATGGGGATTTTAGAGTATCCTTCCCCTGGAGTGGGGTGGGAATGGAGATTTTACAGTATCCTTCCCCTGGAGTGGGGTGGGAATGGGGATTTTACAGTATCCTTTCCCTGTCATGCCCACCAAGCCACACCATGCCCACCAAGCCACGCCCACAGAACCAGTAGTAAAAAAAATTGAATCCCACCACTGAAGCAAGTCCTCAAGCAAGGCCATGGCAGAAGGCAGTCCTCATGACTAGACAAAGCAAAAGGTGAAAAGCAGTCCTCCTCAAGGCAAGGCAAAGGCAAAATACCATAAGATCTGAGACTGTGCCCCTATGGACAAGGGGTCACTGAAACTGTAGCTCGCATCCTACTATACAGTATCTTCTATAAGGACTCACAGACTCAATCTTACCTAATAAAATATCTAGGAAAATTGATCTTTTTCATGTGTAATTACTATTAACAGATCAGCGTGAAGTAATTTCTCTCAGTGTAGCCAAATTCTGCTATGCTGTACGTAAAATTAAGAAAACTTTAATTCAGTGGTGGGATTCAAATTTTTTTTACTACCGGTTCTTTGGGTGTGGCTTGGTGGGCGTGGCAGGGGAAGGATACTGTAAAATCTCCAGTCAGAGATGGTATTTGCCAGTTCTCCGAACTACTCAAAATTTCCGCTACAGGTTCTCCAGAACTAGTCAGAACCTGCTGAATACCACCTCTGTTTTAATTGCCGACTGTTAATCCACCACGAATTGCAGTATATTGTTCTGTCTGTTTTTTTTTACTATTATTATTATTTTAATGCTTTTATTTTTTGTGACCACAATAAAGATTGTTTGTTTGATTGAAATTACTAACTACCTTTTTGTATTCTGACTAATATACAATATTCATAAGCAATTAAAATGTTTGTATATTTTTAAGTTCAGTTCTTTAATGAATTCTTTTCCCCCTTAAAAACATAGTTAATGTTTTAGTTTCTCTTGCTGAGAAATATATTCATATATTCCATATACAATATATGGAATATTGCTTAAATTTGCTCAAACATCTATCATAATACATTGTGTTAATTTTGTCATTTCTGGATATTTTCCAAGTTTAAATTCCCAAATTCCCAATCCTAAAATGGGTTTCTTTAATGTGAAAAAATATAATGAACAGGTCAAGTCGTCTTTTCCATATAGAAACAATGTTGTAAAGCTGAAAATTACTGGAGTATAATCTATTTTGGAATGAAAGAAATTCTACAAACTATCATCCCATTCCATCCTGAAATATTTTATTGACTTAACAAAAACCATATACCAAAATGATATGGTATATGACTGCATAGATTTTATATGCTTTCTATAATGAAAATGCATGGATCCCATGTATGGAACAATAAAATATGCTTTGATATCTAGAAAAGAGGAGGAGGAGGAGGAGGAGGAGGAGGAGGAAACAGACTCCACAAAAAGACTGGAACTATATTTTATTGAGGCTGAAACAGAATCTTACAAGCATTTTTCTTTCCATACTTTTACAAGCAGGAAGCTGGGAAGGAACAAACCTGAAACTGCTCCTAATATTTTCTCTATTTCCTAGGCTCAAGCTATGTTTTTGAAGATGGTTTTTGAATAGTTTACTAAATATATCTCCATAGCTTCCAATAGAAAGTATGAGGTTCTTGGCTTGTTGTTTTTATACCATTTTTAAGATTGTGGTGGACCTGTCTCCTCACTTTTGTTTGGTTTGGATTTAAGATATGCTGCATCTAACTGGTTAAGACCCTAGAGTTACACAGTGTATTATGACAACCTGTTCCATCTAGTAAGGTTCTTGGCTGCAATTCTCTGGGTTAATACTTCTTGATTGAAAGGCCCAAAGTCTTCTCTTTCATAGTAATTAATGCATCATCTCTGGCTCATCTGCTATAGTTCCTGTTAAAAAAAAGTATACATCATCTTTACCTTCAGGATTAGTGTATCTTTTATGATATTTAGTAAACAAGTCTCCATCCTATTATATCACATGTCCTAAAATGGACACCTAACATCAAAAATGTGATCAGAAAAGCACGACTGAAACTGAATGCACTCTCTGTTTCATCAAAATAACCAGTATTCAACTAGTAAAGCAGTCATCTGGGAAGCCTCCAAATATATAAGTATGAATATAGTTATATATCACATCAAAATTAAACATGATATTATATAATAATAAATAACAACAATTTTTACATAATTGGAAAATAAGCCCCACCCCTACTCCACTCCAATGGTGATTCAAATTTAACTGAATTTGCCATGGCAACAACTAAGAGCTGAGGAAAAAAAGTTTCAAAATCAGGACTTGGTCTGAGCATAGCAAAGTAGCCCTATTTTGCAGAATATTGTTTCTTTTAAGCCATAATGGAAAATCTCCAGCTGCTTGTACCTTGCTTTCTAATGTTTGCTTAAAACTCTCAAGATGTTGAGATATCCCAGAATTATCTTTTCAGAAAGCCACCCACTAATTATATATCCAGAATTATGCTACATTTCAACTGTTGTCAGGAGGCTGCCTTGATGCTTCTCAGCTGGCTTTGTTTTTATTATCCTTTATTCTTTACAATCATACTCTTTGCCACATAGACAGTGCATCTCTTTAAATGCCATATTCCTAGCAATTATGTTTCCATGGCATACATTCTCTTGAGGCTGAAAAAGGAGAAGTTTTTTTAAAGCAATCCAAAATTATTCATTTTTGATGACTGATAGGTTAAGTGTTGCACTAAAATAAAATAAGTTTTTCCATTATTGAGCTACCTTGCATATCATGTTGAATTATATGCAATTGGGAGGGGTGGATAAAAACTGTTTGAACCACCTGAGTAGAATCACATTATTTATATTGTCCTTTGTAGAGATGCATAGAAAAGAACATATGTGCTACAGGCATTAAAGTTTTGGACTAGGACTATGACGATATAGACTCCACTTCATCCTTAGCAACAGAAACTCATTGCATGATTTTTGGACAATCAGCTTAATGCATTTCCCAGAATTATAGATGGCAGTATCTTTAGGGTTTATTTGTAAATCTTAGGGATGCAGGGGCAAAATTAACTAGAGCTTTATAGTAAATGTCCAGGATCAATAGAAGAGAGTAGGGATCAAGTTGCCCAGCAGTTTGCACTGAAAATATAGAAGGGTGCATTGGAACTAAGAGGCTGAGGAACAAAAACCCAACTCTTAATTGGTAAGATGGTTCTGAAAAATTGCAGGTAGCATGAATTTAGCATGCATAGAACATAGACTCATAAGATTAGAAGGGACCTCAGAGATCTTCTAATCCAGCACCCGGCTCAAGGCAGGAACTTTATGTCATCCCATTCAAATGGTTATCCAGTCTATTTTTTTAAAGCCTTCAGTGATGGAGCATCCACAACTCTGGGACACAAGCTATTCCATTAATTAATTCATTGCATTGATTACAAGAAGACATTCAACTCCCTGCCACATGATAGGATGATCAAGTGCCTAGAATTAATAGGAGTCAGGAGAAACATCAGAAGCTTTATGAAAAATATCAGTGGCACAATGGAGGACATAGTTACTGGTCAATGTTGATAGACTGAGAGAGGTTAATATCAGTATATAAAGTATATAAAGCATATAAGATTATTATCTGGATATCTGCCCATTGTAAAAAAAGTTTAAGTGGAGCAAACATATTTACTGGTTTTTACTTTAGGAATGATTTTTAAAAATCACCATATTTTGTGACTTTAAAATAATAAACTAAACCTTTTATTATGATCATAACTAAGGAATAGTTCCTTTGTTTATTAGTACTGATTCCTTTATGTGGTATAATGTTGGTAAACATCGGGGTGGGATTCAACCGGTGTTACTACTGGTTTGGTGACTATGTTTTGTGCGTGCATGCATGTTTCGCATGATGATGGGCTTTTGGTGTTGAGCATTCGGAGCTGGAGACTGTGCTACAGGACCTTCTTTTTGCTGATGACTGTGCCCTGTATGCTGGATCAGAGCAGGAAATGCAAACCAGCGTGGACAAATTTGCAGCAGCATGTGATAATAACGTATTATACTGTGTAATTGAAAGTTAGGTCAGTTCTAAGGAGTCATGTACACCTGTAATGTCTAAATAATGGTTAAGATTCTGCTCCTTCATGTCATATTTTCCAGATAGTTTGAAATGAATATATTAGACTGAAATAGTGTTCGTGTTGCTGTTGTTACATTTTAAGATGGTCTTGCCTACGACTTTGAATGGAAAATTAAAACATAACAGAAAAAGAAAAAAAGAAAAATTTTGATTAACAATAAATCATATTCCATTTGGAATGGTAAGAATTTACTTAAATCTTATTTTGTATTTAGCAAGTAGAGAACAAATGGGGATGTGTGAAATCTAATGAAAATGCCAATTAGAACTACAGAACATCTGAAAATGTCCCAAATGTCTTCCATTCTGTTTGAATGTTTTACTGATTGATAATTTTCTTGTGTAAGTTATCATCTGACGCTACAAGAAATAATTGAGAAATGTAACCTGAAGTGGCAGATGTACAGCAGAGATAATGATAGTGTAAAACAAATGTTTTGAACAGTGCACCATGGTGGTGTGGTGTGGCCTCTTGTTCCCCTCACTGGCATCTATATCTCATCATTCTAAATAGATATTTTTGCAGAGAACCAGTGGTGGGATTTAGCCAGTTCGGGCCAGTTTGGGCAAACCAGTGGTAAAAATTCTGACTGGCCCTGCCCCGCCATATATCTTAGCTTCACCACATGGCCCAGCTAATATACCCTCACCCATTCTGTTCAACAAAGGTAAGCATGCCACCCGCTTGCCCTTCACCTCAGATCGGGGCCCGGGGACATGCCATTCCCTGCCTCTGACCTTGCCCCAGAGCCTCTGCCCACTTTCCGTTCACCTCAGCCAGCTCGGGGAATGCACCATTCCCTGGCTCCAGCCTTGCCCTGGAGCCTCTGTCCACATGCTGCCAACTCACTGTTTACCTCGGGTTGAGGAACACACTAGTCCCTGGCTCTGGCCTTCCTGGGGCCTCCTCCCACATGCTGCCAACTTATTTATTTATTTAATTTGTCAAAAGCTTACAATATAACAGAAACAAGAATAAACATAAGTTTAAATACAAGAAATAGGAACTAATAATTGAGGACAATAGGACAGGGATGGTAGGCACAATTGTACACTTATGCACCTCCCTTACAGACCTCTTAGGAATGGGGTGAGGTCAATAGAGGTTAGTTTGAGGGTAAAGGAGTGAGGGTTTGAGCAAGTGACAACAGAATCAGGTAGTGAGTTCCAGACATTGACCACTCTGTTGCTGAAATCATACTTCCTGAAATCAAGTTTGGAGTGGTTTACATTTAGTTTATATCCGTTGTTATCTGTTGTTATCTGCGCTCTAGTGTTGTTGTTGTTAAAGATGAAATATTTGTTAACTGGTAAGATGTAACATATGATTTTATGTACTATGCTTAAGTCTAATCTTAGTCGGCATAATTCAAAGTTGTATAAGCCAAGAATCTCAAGTGTGATGCTGTAAGGTATTCTGCTGTGAACAGAGGAATGTAGTACTCTTCTGGTAAAATACTTCTGGACTTGCTCAATTGTATTTATGTCAGATATACAGTGTGGATTCCAGACAGCAGAGCTGAATTCAAGTATTGGTCTAGCAAAGGTGTTGAATGTCCTAGTTAGCAAAACAGTATTACCAGAGGAGAAGCTTCGTAAAATTAAATTTACAACTCTTCCTTCACCTCAGGGGATGCACCAGTCCCTGGCTTTGGCCTTCCAGGGGCCTCCTCCTGCATACTGCCCACTCACCCTTTGCCACATGTCACCCCATTTCCCCTCCTTCAGAGGCCCTTCCTCAATCTCCCTGCTTCCTCCCCCATGACCGCCTCTTTCTTCTTCTGCATGAGCAGCCTCCAGCTGCTGCCACCAGCTCAGTTCATGCCGGGAAAGAGTGGTATCTGGAGGCTGCTCCAGAGGTGCTATTCGACTGGTTCGCACCTATTCGGGCAAACTGGTAGCGGTTATTTGGCATGGGTCGCCGAACCGGTGGCAATCCCTGCCTGGCCATGCCCCAACCTGGTCACCCAGTCGCTCACTTGCGATTGCTCTCCTAGCTTTTTGTTTCCCATGTCCTCTTTCTCCATGGGAAAAAGGAAGAAAGGCATGGACGCTGCAAGTATTGCTTTCCCTGTGTGAGTTAAAGTGCTGGAGTGAGAAGGAGTGCGGTCTGACAGAGGGGGTGGGGGGGAATCGAGCCTTGGAGAAATTTAAAGGAGCTGCTTCCAAAATGCTTGTCTGTTAAGTGCTGTGTGTGTGTGTGTGTGTGTGTGTGTGTGTGTGTGTGTGTGTGTGTGTGTGTGTGTGAGAAAGAAAGAAAGAAAGAAAGAAAGAAAGAAAGAAAGAAAGAAAGAAAGAAAGAAAGAAAGAAAGAAAGAAAGAAAGAAAGAAAGAAAGAAAGAAAGAGGAAGGTAGAGAAAGAAAGAAAAAAATTAGGAAGAGAGAGATAAAACTCTGTGCTATTATTTTAAATTGTTCCATTATTTATCATGTGTTAATATTTTACACTGTCCCTACACCTAGAGTGATTTTTCTGCCTTTCTTTTGCCCAGGGCTACCACATATTTTTCAGGGTTTACATGCATTCAATGTCAATAGTCCAGAGCATAAAATACACGTGTGTTTAACAAGAGTTGAAAGGGACCTTGGAGGTCTTCTAGTCCAACCCCCAGCTCAGGCAAGAAAACTGAGGATGCCAAACTCTGAGTAGAAATCCTGGGAAACGGGTCAGAATAATACTTAGAAAGGACCTTGGGGTGAACCCTATACCATTTCAGAGAAATGGCTGTCCAGTCTTTTCTGAAAAACTTCCAGTGATTGAGCACCCAGAACTTCTGGAGACAGGCAGTTCCACTGGTTAATTGTTCTCACTCACAGGAAGTTTCTCCTTAGTTTTAGGTTGCTTCTCTCTGTTCAGTTTCCATCCATTGCTTCTTGTTTGCATTCTGCTTCTTTGGAAAATGCATTGTCCCCCTTTCTTTGTGGCAGCCCCTTAAAAGCCTGTTGCCTATCACACTCTTGAGTAAAGCAGGTGAGCCATTTCCTCCTTTCAGTGGTCCATGAAACTACATCTATAGTATGCAGATAATAAAGTCAAAAAAGGTGACCAACATTTTTACAGAACTATAGATAAGTTGAGGCTGGGTGACAAGGAATGGCTGGGAGGGGACGGGCCAGGTGAGGCACCCCTTGATATGAGTGACATTGAGTTGGCCACGCCCACCCAATCACATGACCACCAAGCATGCCCACCCAGTCACATGACCATTAAGCCACACCCACCCAGTCACATGACCATAAGCCATGCCCACCAAATAAGCCACGCCCACAGAACCGGTAGTAAAAAAAATTGAATTCCATCACTGGGCTGCTTGCACCAGCAAAGAGACAGCATCTTCAGCCATTTTCCAGGCTCAAAAATGGCCAAAAAACTGCCTGAAAAATGGCAGATGGAAATGCCCCATTTTCCACCTTCATTTGGCTGTTTGCACTGCACTGGGTTTCAATGGGGAGATGGGGGGGAAAGGAGCATGAGGAAGAATCTCTCTTCCAGTTTTGGAGTTTAACGGACCAATCCTCCACCCCAGGCATCCGTTTTCAAATGGGTGCTTGAAAATGTACAGCTGGGGTAGAGGAGCAGTCCTTCTTTAAACTGCTCAAGGCTGGCTTACCTGTGGGTGCTAGAAGTATTGGGTTTCCCTGCCCAGTCAGCCCACGCTCCCCTCTCACTCCAGGCACCGATTTCCCCCAGTGCTCCACATGTGCAGGTTAAAGTACCTGGAGTGAGAGGGGAGCATGGGCTGACAGGGTGGGGAGAGCTGCTATTTCCAGCACCCACAAGGATGCTAGCCTTGGAGCAGTTTAAAGGAGGTCCACTCCTTCACCCCAGACATGCGTTTTCAAGGTTGGAAGGGAGCTTGGAGGTGTTCTAGTCCAATGCCTTGCTGAAGCAGAGTCTATACCATTCTAGACAAATGGCTGTCCTGTCTCTTCTCGAAAAACTCCAGCAATGGAGTACCCACAACTTCCTGAGGTAGGACATTTTACTGTTTAATTGTTCTCACTGCGACAAAATTTCTCCCTAGTTCTGGGTTGGATTTCTCTTTAATGATCTTCCACCCATTACTTCTTACTCTGCTCTCACGTGCTTTGGAAAATAGATAAATTCTTTCTTTGTGATAGCACCTCAAGTACTGGAAGGTTACTATCATAGCATGTTAAGATATTTAAAATTTAATAGCTGGAGCAGTGAAGAGTTGAACAGAGTAAGAATACATGGTTATGGCTAACTGATAAAAGATAGCTGGCAACTACATGAGGCAACCTGAGCTGTGATTGCTTGCTGTGAGTGTTTCCTCTGTTTGCTCTGTGTGCTTTCTGATGATTTATCTAATGTTCCTGCTGTGCTGATTTACCTGACTATGCTCCTGTTTTCCTCTTATTCTCTCTCTCTCTCTGTGTGTGTGTGTAATATAAAATCACAAGTTCATGTAAGTGTCTCTCTATCAGAGCCCCCAGCTTCAGCTTGGCACCTTGTCAGCAACCTGTCATCAATGGGAGAAGGAAGGGGGAACAAATGTGCAATTTGCTATATAGCTTTATGGTGGAAAATTAGAGAGGGGGGAATTGACAGTTGAGGAAGAACAGAGCCATTAGGAATTTGGTTCATTCTGAGCACTGGCATCTTCAAGGCCATTTGCCCTGAGTGTGGAATTTCACCAGCCCCAAAACCTCAGAGTTTCCCATAACATTATGGCGGTGCTGGATTGGCTACAGGAATGTTAGATTCCACTTGACCCTCCTGCAATCAGTATCTCTTAGTAAAAGTGCCTTTTTATTTCTGTTGAGTTGAGTTTTACTTCCCTAAGAGATCAGACTGGGGCAGGTCTGACACTCTGAGTCCATTTGGACACTGGCTGTGCAAATTCCCTGACATAGCTTCCCTAGTCTTTCTCTTCATTAGAATAAACATACCTAGTTCCCTCAATTGTTCATCATATAGTTTAGCCTCTAGACCCCTTATCATCTTTGTTGCTCTTTCTGCATTTTCTAGAGCACCAACATTTTTATAAAAAAATCAAGCCCACTGATTACTAATCCTTTTTCATGTGGGGGACTAATGACACAACAATGAACCTGAAAACACTATCAAGAGACAATGAGCAGCTTGCCAAGAAAGTTAATGACTTAGAAACACAGGTGATGTTTTCATCTGTACTTTCAACAAAAGATTAATATCCACGAGGAAACAAAGAATTTTATAAATAAATCACTGGCTTAAGTGATGGTGCCATTTCAATTCTTAGACCACTGTTTTACCTACATGAAGAGCTTTTGGTAAGGGATGAGCTGCATGTTGCAAAGCACATGCTTCACCAAACTGGTTGTTATGCTGGTAGGATCCCACTCCTGGTTCATTGTTTTGAGGTGGGGGAAAGGATTTGAGCTTTTGGCAAGAATCTGAGGAAACAAATTATTACTGGCCAGTAGCTAGGGCCTGATTGTCTCAAACACCTAAGAATCTTGCCAGTTTGTAGGAAAGTATGATTAGCTCTTGGTTCTCTACTCTTGCTGCAATTTAACAAAAAAATTAAATGCAGGGGAAGCCTTGTCAGAAATTCAGGTACACAGTTCCCTGCCTTCAACAATCTGGAAGTGTTCCTTTTGCAATTTGGACTGGAATGCCACAAAAGGGTAAATTTATATTAAGATATAAAATTGTTATCAAATAATATTCCTGGCTTTTCTTAACTGAGGTCAGAAAAGCTTTAATTGGTGGTAAATGTAGAAATCTATAGAGTGCTCAAGTAATAACTGAACAACCATACAATCCAGGTATTAAATATTGAGAAGGTCAAAGAAGGACTTAATATTTAAAAAATGATAGAATATAAATAAAGCATTAAACTCTCAATATCACAGTTTCATAACTGAGTTGCAATGAGAACGGAAAATAGCAAAAAAATCAATCCCTTCTCATTAAATAGTGTTGGAAGAAATATCCTTCTGGGTTCAACATGGAAGCCCCTTGGAAAGATGGTTTATTGATGAACAGGATGGATTCCTGGGCAGAAAAGGGAAGAGATGATGAGAGTGCCTGGGTTTTATGCCCTTTCTGGCTTTGTACTTCTTATGGCACACAAAGAGTATTCTGATTGGTTGCTGTCAAAAGTGATTGCTAGCTTTGTAGGTTGTCTGTGTGCTAAGTTTGGTTGCAACTTGATGGGTGCTGCAATGAAGGGCAATTAGATGGCTTTGCCTGAAGGAAATAGATCTTTGTTATGTAGAAGAGATGGCCCAGGTCTTAATGGCCTATTAACAAAGATGGGGGCTGAGTTTCTGCTTGTCTAAGTTTCTACTTCTCTTTTAGGGGAAATATTCTGCCTTTTTAGTCTATCCTAAAATATTTCATTTTTCTAGGAGAGGGGTGGGTTTTAACTTCCGACAACAGCTTGTAATGATGATATGAAAATCAGTACATAAGTAACCTATTCTCATTATCATCTTCATTAAGGTCTTTGTGGTTTTCTTCAGGATTAGATTGTTATAATTTCTGTTATAATGAACATGACAATGAAAAAAACTATAGTTACACTGACTCAGAATTACATCTTTCTGTCATGTTTTTGTCAGTGTATAAGGTTCATAAATTGGAATAGACATGGTAACAGATCAGCCAATGGGGGCTGTTTGGTGACCCAGATGGCTCGGAGTCTGGACGTGGTTTAGGTTCACTGATCTGTATATATATATGAGTGCCTCTGTATTATATTGCTTCTGTGTTTGTATTGCTTCTGTGATTATGACTTCTGGATTCTAACTTCTGGTTCTGGCTTCTGCTGTATGATATTGTATATAAAGAAGTTTCTTATATAAATGAATTCTGCTGAATTATTTACTTGTGTGCTGGTTGGATTGCTACAAACTCTGACAGTGTTTACCAAGTAATTTGAAAGCTAACCTTTTAGCTTACTGAATACGAGTAAAGTTTTCATTATATTTGCATTTTTCTATTGATTGTAGCACACATTATATGTTCATGGTGCTATTAGACTTTTTCCCACCAATTCCTGCTTATAAGGCAAGGATTTCCAAAATTCATCTATGATTTGAAGCTTACCAAAAATGACCATGCATATTTCCAATATTACAGAAGGACAGATTATATTAGTTACTGCAAAAAACCCATGAGCTTTTATTCAAAAGTTAAACTGTTGCTTTTTTTAATGTATGTTATTATTTTATTCAAAACAAAGATGATGATGATGATGATGATGATGATGATAACAGTGATAACTCTGTTAGAAATATTGTATAAGAAATCATATGTTAACTAACCCAGATATCCAACAGTTACTGAAAACATCCTCTGAAATCCTTTAAACTCATAGCATGCATAAGAATTAATTTTACTCTTATTTCAAATTGTAAACACACACAAGCAAACACACAAAACTCAATTAACACAATGTAAACAATAATAATGCTCACAGTTCAAATGAAGAGACTCAATTCACATCCCTTGATTTAACCCCTTGCCCAGGTCAACATATACACATATTCATGCCCCTCAGTGTCACATATTAGAATTAGCATGCCCCTCAAGCCCACAACCAAGTACTAGTCCTCCTATAAAGCAATTCTCTGAACCTAATTTTTTTGGTAGCTACCCCCAGAAGCAAACCTCCTTGCTTTTCCTCACAGCTGTCTGGATTTCATTTTAAGTTGGAAGCCCAAAATATTATTTTGACATTTACATCTAAATAAAATTAAAACAATTCATTGAAAGGAAAATGGGGAAATGATACAGTACAGCAAAAGAGGCATAAGGGTGATAACAACCTTTTTTCTCTCTATCCTTATTTTGTTTGTTCTTACTGTTTTACTGCAATATGGAACTCTGTACCCATGTTCACGTTCAACTTTAATTTAGTTGCAGCACAGTCTTTCTATCTTCTGCTGCTAGGTCCCAGTTAAGAATGACCGAACAATCTGTAACAGATTTATTTTCAAGCAAATTGCTCTGATCTTTAAAATGTTTTATAAAGGTATAAACTTAATCTCAACTTAGCAAACATTTGGAATTATGACAGACTCCCAAAAAGCTATTTAAAAACTAGTTTCAAAGTTATAGCAGTTGCATCATCATCATCAGTGTCGGAAGGAACCTTGGAGGTCTTCTAGTCCAGCCCCTGCTCAAGCAGGAAACCCTATACCATTTCAGACAAATGGAGGTCCTGTATCTTTTGTAAAAGCCTCCAGTGACAGAACATTCACAACTTCTGAAGGTGAGTTGTTCCACTGGTTGATTGTTCTCACTATTTTCTATATTATAGTAGTGAGGCCACACTTGGAGTCCTGCATCCAATTCTAATCACCAAGATACAGAAATGTTGAGATCCTAGAAATAGCAACAAATATGATAAAGGGTCTGGAGGCTAAACCACACGAGGAGCAGTTAAGGGAACTAAGAATGCCTAATAAAAATAAGGATTAGAGATGATGTGATAGATATCTTCCAATACTTGTGAGGCAATCACAGGGAGGAGAGGTTGATTTATCTTCCAAAACACCTGAGGGCTGGACAAGAAACGATGGATAGAAGCTTATTAAAGAAACATCCAATATGAAACTAAGGAGAAATTTCCTGACAGTGAGAACAATTAATCAGCAGAACAGCTTGTCTCCCAGAGTAGTGAGTGCTCCATCATTGGAGGTCTTCAAGAAAAGACTGAACAGTCATTTATCTGGGATGCAATAGGGTTCCTGCCTGGGTTAGAGGGTTAGAATAAAATACCTTCAAGGTTCTTTTCAGCTCTATGTTTCTATGTTTTTAGATGTTTTGGTGCTTTTACAGCTACAGTGTAGGTTTTAACATAAATTCTTACTGATGTCCAGTTAAGTTCATTTTGCCTTTCTCAACCAGCATCACTGAAGCTATTCAGTAAACCAAGGATCAGCTAAGTGGAAGAGTCTGCTTTGGAGCAATTTCAGCAAGCACCATAGTCACTTTTCTCTTTGAATAGTAGACCTGGTACCTGATGGAACCACTGGGATTGCTGGGATAATCACAAATGCACTTGGGAATCATTTGAGATCCATAAAGCATTCAGAATCAAATTTCCTAATTGGTGTTCTTATCTTGAAGGGATAAAATTTGAAATAATATGGACAAGAGAATATTTGGGGTAGAGCAAAAGAGAATACTACAATCTGCCATTATTTTGATTTCACATCACCAAAAAAGGCTATTTTGAAAGTGAGAAGGGGCACAAGAGGAAATGTTACATGCACTTGTTGTAGTCAACTTTGCATACATTTGGACATTGTCAGGCTGCAGAACTTTTCCCATTCACTCAACTAGAATGAACTTCTGAAAACGTATCAAAAAGGAATCCTTTATGGAGATGAGACAATTCCTGTAGGAGTTCAAAGCAGCGTCTGAGGTCTCTCAGGCATACAGGGATACATAAGGGAGTTTAGAACCCCTCCCTTTATCTCGATGTGTATTTAGTGAAACAAAAGCCACTATGTTAATTCCTCCCCACCCCTTTTTTTTAAGGAACGATCTTTTTCACAGTTTCCCAGGGCATACCTAGTTTCCCCCACCCCCACCCCCTTTTTAGAACGAACTATTCAAGAGATTTCCAAGACACATCCCACTGTGGAATTTTTATGATCTTCTCATTTCCTGGTTGTGCCTCTCAGAGGTGATAGTTCTGGCCATCTGGCTTTTCTCCCTCCATCGTATCATGTGTGGGTTATACAAATTCAATATAAGATTAAATATATTCAGGTTACATTAAGAAAGGATTTCTTTATCAGCCTCCCCCGCTTTTCTTCTTCCACTGAAGAAATGACAGATACATGGATCTGACAGACATGTTGCCTGCAATAAACAATCTTGCTATAATATATGAAATAAAGATAATCTCAATTTTTTTTACTACCTGTTCTGTGGGCATAGTTTAGTGGGTATGGCGGGGGAAGGTTACACAAAACCCTCATTCCCACCCCACTCCTGGGGGAAGGTTGCTACAAAATCCCATTCCCTCCCCACCCCACTAATCTGTTTTCCAGTTCCATTCTCCTGTGCAGGGCAACAAAAGAAGACCCAGCCGATCATTTGGGACTCCTGGGAGGCAGAGAATAGATGGGGGCAGGGCCAGTCAGAGGTGGTATTTGCTGGATCTCTGAACTACTCAAAATTTCCACTACCGGTTCTCCAGAACTGGTCAGAACCTGCTGAATACCACCCCGATGTACTTCATCTATGCCTAGTACTTTACAATTTACAGCTGGTCAGTTACAACCGCACTTTCTATAGGGTCAGCTTCTGTACATATACATACATATCCCACCTGTGAATATAATTATAGTATATTAAATATAAATCTAATTCAATCTTCTGTCATTTATTCTGACATTTTCTTCTACAAACTTCATTTTATCAGATTTAACCTAGGTATATATTTTGCTATAATTTCTCTAATTTTCTTTAAAAGATAACTCACAATAGTTTCCTTGTTACATTCTTTTATTGATATGCAAACTTGATTGAGATATCTGTCCTTGTCCTTCCTTGTCTAAAATTGGAAATTTGTGTTTTTTCATTACACATTTTTTTCTGTACACGAAATCTTATAGCTATCAGTGGCTTTCATAACAGAATATTTTGAATGTCATGCAGATTTTTCTTGTTTTAATGTTTTTATTCTTTCCATAGTTAACTCTGACTAGCCTGGGACTATGCTCTTAGACAATCACTTCCATTGCTATAATTAAAAAATAGAACTTTGATCTGCCCTTATGTAAGAGATATGAGCAAAGAATTTGTGGCATTCTGATTCTGTTGACAATCAGACCTTTTTGGAAGTACTTCAATCAAAAAGGACTATATATATATTCATATAACAGTAACATTTTCTTTCTATCATGCCTGATGACTTTTACCTTATTGCCAACTTTAGGAAGATTGATACAGAAATTATTTTTTTATTCTGACACTGTCCATAAGCAGCCTGAAATTGCATAATATGTTTAAGCTTTGTCATTAATTTTGGGGGAAGGAAATAAGGTGACAATTAAAAACAGAGACAATGTAGACAGCAATCCCATATCAATATAATGTATAATATCCACTAGTCCTTAATCTGCTGAATTAAGGACTAGTAGATATTAGTATAATATCAGTAAGGAAGTATCAGAATCCTATAGGCTTATGTTGCTGAAAGATTAATTCTGTAAAATGGAAAGAAAAATTGGATTAACATTTATATCTCCATCACATGTGTTTTCTTTTCTAGTCTCAGTTCTGCTGGCCAGCAGCATAAGAATGTTCAGGTAGATTCTGATTCCTAAATGGAACAGAATGGGAAATTTATGGCTAAGTCCATGCAACTTCTGCTATTACTATATCCACATCCTCTTTTAATAATTACAGTTCTAAAAGGAGGATATCATACGAAAAACAACCACAAAATTTTTTGCTAGACATTCTGGCTTTGTATCATTCTAATTGGCTCAAGGTTGACTCAACCTACCATTCTTCTGAGGCTGGTAAAATGATACCCAGATTGTTGGGGGCAATATGCTGACACTGTAAACTGCTTAGTGAGGGCTGTAAAGTACTGTGAAGCAGTATATACAGTAAGTCTAAGTGCTACTGCTAAGTATTATTGCAAGTTCTCTCTCACCCTCCAATCTGCATTGTTGAACAGAAAATATTCCCTATCTCTTAAGTGAACTAGGAAAGGATAGCTTCTATATATCTGAATCACTAGGTTTTCCAGATGTTCCTCCAGATTTCTTCTACATATGGAGAAAATGGAAAAAAAATAATATTGTGTAGATTTTGGTTGAATTGGCATGTTTTGGGCAAAAATATTGGTAGTCATTTCAATCAATGAATAATAATAATAAGAGCATAATTGACATCAATATAATGTAAAAGAAAACTAGATCTGTTTGGGATTAAAATTACCCAAAGGCAATAAAGGTTTCTGGTCAGATTAGGTTTAGTAGCAATCTGGGGAGTTAAGAACATTTGGAGATGAAAAGCCCAGAATGAAAAGTGTAGAAAAGAAATAAAACAATAATTGCTGGAAGCATTGAATATTATATTTTATATGAACCACCAAAAAATTTGCATGTTTCTGCTTTTATTTGAAATTACATTCAAACCAGATCGATTCAGACAAGTTAATATCTTAAATAACAGTGGTGAAGGTTTAAAATATAAATGATTAGATTTAAAGACCTATGAAAAGGACTAGGTTGTGCCAATTCAAGTTGTGTAACCAAATCAGAGATATTTATATTTCATTGTTTAATATTCCTAATTGTATGATAATGACATTTAGGATGATGAAAAGCAACACATGGTAGGGAATATAATAAAGCACAGCTGAGGGAATAATTATGCAAGCATGCCTAAGCATTGTGAGGAAGTGACATTCAGATTCCTCTAGTATGCTGCTTTTTGTGGAGAGGGGAGAAACCTAATAAAACTGAGCAGGGTACCTATTCTGAAATCCGACATTGGCATTCAGTGAAATATTGAACTATTATGTTACTGGGAAATACTGAAATTTTCTTATTGTAGCAAAAATATTAGCTGCCTTTAGCTTCTTTTATAAGTATGTGATTTTGTTTCTGAATAGTGGAACATACAGAACAAGGAACAGCACCCAGAGGGCGGAGCTGGCGTCGCGATGATACGGCATGCGATCTTGGAGGTCTGAGATCGCTGCCGATATCTTTGCTCCTGGACTGTCCAAACAGATCTAAACCGTCCCAAAGAGATGGTGAATGTAAAGAGAGCATCCTGTCAACCATGGACACCGCAAAGTCCCTGGTAGATCTAGGAGTAGCTTTTTTTGCCAGCGACAAAGAGGCAGCCATTAAAGCTGCTGCAGTGGGGACAGCTCCGAAACAAAAGAGAACAGAAAGAGAAAGTGTGCCGGTTTGGTGAGAATTTTTTCTTTATTTTAAGATTTGAAAGGACACCCTAAGGAAAAGAAAGAATCTGTAAAAGTTTTGACAGAAGTGGTTAAGCGGCAATTTTAAACAGGAAGTCAAAGTAATATTTTTTTAATTTTTCTTCTCATTGCTGGATTTTTTACACATGATTTTAGATTTTGAAACTGGACTGGTTTGTTTTTTCTTCCACCTATTCTTTCTTTCCTTTTTGACTTTATAATATTTGAGGCTAGAGACTCCCTTCCAGTCATCTTTTTAAATATCTTTTCCCCTTTTTAATTAATTTTTATTATATCTTGTTTGGAAAAGGTGGGGGGAGTAAAAGCAGAAGAAACTTTGTAACACTGCCAACTAGAGGCTTGGAAATATTCTATCTCTTTTTTTCTTGACCAGACAAAGCTGAGAAAGAACTGAGACTCTTTTCAAAGACATTGCCTGTTTGATAAGATAGAGGGAAGAGCATGGGAGAGTATTATTGCAGGTGCTCTTCTGGGTTTCTATCAATAGCTGGAGTCTGGTGTTGAAGTTTATAGGAAAAAAGGTGATAAGACTCTGGAGAAAAGAGTTATAAATTTTAACAAAGCCTTGGATAATCAAACAAGGTGCAGTGTGCTCTTTTTATTTTAAGCTGGGTTATTTCTTACTTTAACAAACCCCCTCCTTACTAGCTTACTTTTTGTAATAGCTATTTGGATTTTTGCCCTTTTGGAACTTGTTTTTGTCTTTCTTTTTGTTTTTGAAGTCTAATTTTTACGTTTGCATTTTATTTTAAAGGAAAAGCTTTAGTATTAATGATTTCCTTCCTTGTTCTTTCTTTTTTTTAAGGGAGTAGTCTCTTTTCTCCCTTGTATTTTTTTTTCTATTTACCTTCCATATTGGTATTTTTTGTGGCTTTCTTTTTTTGCTTATGCATCCTTTTATACGTGAGACTTTTTAATTGGATTAAGGTGTTGAAGAACCTGAAGAACTTTTCTTTTCTCTTCTTTAGTTTTTTATTTTTTATTTTTCCGCCTGTTCCAGGATTTAACATTTTTTTTTCTTTTTTTGTGCCTTTATAGTCTTTTCTTCCATTTTTGAGTTTTTACTGCTATCTAACCAATCAATTGGATTAAGGTATACAAAAACCTGAATAATTTTTTTCTTTTTCTTATTATTGTTATTATTTGGCTTCTTTTTTCTCACCATTTTTTCTTGGAAGTACAATTAGTTATTTCACAAGTGGATTAAGGTCTAGAAGAACCTGAAGATTTTGAATTGTCTGAAATGAATAGGAAACTAACAGCCCCTGATTCCTTAACTTCTACTTCTTCCTCTTCACCATCTGGAGGACAACGCTCAATACAGACGGTGTTACAGCAAGAAAAAGAACAGGAAAAAGTGATCCTGCAGATGATTATGCAAGGAATTTAAAATATACAAATAAGAACAGAGAATATTGAAAAAAGAACAGAGAACATTGAACAAAGAACAGGAAAAACTGATGAAAAAGTGGAGAACATTCAACAAATGATGATGAAGTATGATGAGAGATTCCAAAAAATTAAAGAAGATAAACAAAGACTGGAGATATTGAAAGCAGATTAACTGTGGTTGAACAAGATAAAAGTGGGATGTTGAGATGGGAGATGGACAGATCAGAATTTTATCTCAGATTCCAAAACATAGAGGAAGCAAAGGGACAAAACCTAGCTGAGATAATGATAGAAATTTTGGCTGAAGCTCTGGAAATAACTGAAGAGAAGATGATGGATGGAATAGATGAGGTTTATCGAGTCTTCACAAGATATGCAATGAGAAATAGCTTACCAAGAGAAGTTCACATCAGATTTACAAAGAAAGCCATTAAAACGCAAATATTGCAAGTGGCAAGAGAGAAAACATTGAAATATAAAGACAAGGAGATTGTGGTCTTGAAACAAGTACCCAGAAGAGTGAGAGAGATGAGAAGAGAAGAGAATACCGATTTCTGACCAAAATTCTACTTAAAAAAGAGATGAATGATAGATGGCTGATTCCAGAAGGTTTAATGTTCATATGGCAAGAACAGAGACATAGAATTGACTCAGTTGAGAAAGCTGAATTATTTTATACAGAATATTTTGGAGGGAAAGAGGAGGAGGCAGAAAAAGAAATGTCACTAATTGAATCCCAAGAGGACTGCCAAACAGCGACTGAAAAGGAAGAAGGTGCAGTAAGCGGAAAGGTGGAAGTCAAAGAACAACGAGAATCAAGATCTACAAGAGCTGCTAAACCTAACTACAAAATATAACCGTGGAAGAGAAAAAACTGATTACAATTAACATAAATGGACTTAACTCAGCTGTTAAAAGAAGGAAAACTTTCCATAAATTAGAGAAATTAAAATTTGATATAATCTGCCTACAAGAAGTACATATTAAAAAGCAACATGAACAATTGCTGATTCAGCCAAAATTAGGGAAAATATTTACTTCTTTGACACAATGCAAGAAAAGAGGAGTGGTTTTATACATTAAAGATATTATCCCAGCGAAATTGATCTATACTGAGGATGATGGAAGATTACTAATGGTGGAAATAATATACAATAATATGAAAACACTCCTGATTGCAATTTATGCCCCGAATGACAATCAAGAAGAATTTTATAGAAAATTACACATGAAAATAATTGAACTGGACTATGCTAATATCATTATGATGGGAAACTTTAATGGAATTGTAGATAATAAATTGGACTATACAACACAGAAAACAACAAAGCAAAACAGAAAGACTCTCCCTAAATCCTTTTTTAAAATGATAGATGAAATAAATTTAAAAGATACATGGAGAGAAAGAAATGCTAAGTCTAAACAATACACCTTCTATTCAGACAGACATTTATCATGGTCCAGAATAGATATGATATGGATGTCAACAGAATTGTTAACTAATATTCAAGAAATAAATATTGAAACAAGTACTTGGGCAGATCACAATCCAATGACAATTAAATGGAAAGGACAAAGAAGAAGATCTAGATGGACGTTAAATAATACTATATTAAAGGAAAAAGACTTCATACAGTGGATGGAGAAAGAACTGGCTTTCTTCTAGAGACAACAAAAAAGAAGATACATCAATGCAGAATGTATGGGATACAATGAAGGCATATGCCAGTGGCTTGATAATAGACTATACAAGGAAAAGAAATAGCATGAAAAGATTAGCCTCTAAGGCATTAGAGGATGAGTATAAAGGACTTGAAAAAGAGCTACAGAAAATGCCACACAAAAAGGACATTAAGGGGGAGTCTCCGGTTTGTCGGCTTTGCGAGCGGTAGGATTCGCGGCTGCGCAATCCCTGCCGCGCTAGCCGCTTTTGGGGCTCCGATCCGAAAGGGTGCGGAGCAAGGCTGCCCTGCAGGGGCAGCTGGAGGTAGGGGGATCCGGAAAAGGGTTTGGGGTATTGCAGACCCCTCCCTGGCCGGCAGAACCTCCTTTTACCAAGACGGCGTAGCGGCGGTCTGTAAAGGCCGCCACAAAGAAGCCGGCAGCTGGGCAAGTATGCGCAGGAGGAAGAGGAGAAAGTTTTTAAAAGTGAAAGTCTTTTTGGTCGATCCAGGACTCTGAGATATATTTAATTTAATTCCTGGAAGTGATGGCTTTTTGGATGATTCTTTCCATAAGAGAAAGTAAGCGGCAATTCTGAGGTGCTGAAAGGAAAGTTTACTCTCCCTCCCGACGGAATTAACAAACGGATATTGAGAAACCTGTTTTTTTCAGGTAAAACTAGCTTTATGGGATAAGTCGGAAGGGAGAGGACAAAAAATATATTTATCTGGCTGGATTTTGTTGGAGGAGATGCCTTAAGGATTTGGAGACAGAAATTTTTTTTTAATAAGGCTTCAAAACACAGATTTGGATGTTCTTTTTTCCTTTGTCTGATACTACCCCTGGAAGAGAAAGTGGGAATCTTGGCTTGGCTTGGATTGATTGAGGATTGTGGACTTTGGGATTGTCTTACTTTTCTTTTGGAATATTTTGGTTGGAGTAAGAAGAAAGAGGGAAAAAGAAAAGAAAAGATTTATAATGGCTTTCTCCCTTGAGGAACTGAGGGATGAATATGAGCAAACAAAAGCAGCCTGTAAAGATGGTATGGAAAAAGCTTTTCTATTTTTAGAAATGGCGCTGGTTAACTATGAACAGACAATGCGACAGATGGAATTACAAGAAGAAGAAGACGAAGACACCATCTTTAATGAATCCCAAAATTTACCTAAGGAAGAAGGAAGGAAGAAAGCGAGGAAAATGAAGGACTTAAGATCTAAAAAAACATTTAAGAAAGAGAAAAATATGATGCAAAATAAATATAATGATAGCAAACAAGAGAAAAGGGAATACAACAGAGAAGGGATGCCAGCAAGACAGAGGTTAGAAGAAGGGGGTAGGAAGATCGGGTGGGGGAAGAAAGAAAGGGGAAAGGCAGAGAAAAGCCACAAAGTTTTAAAATTGGATGGGAAAAGAGGAATCTTTTTCAGGGATAAAGGGTAAAGTATAAATTTTCTTTAAAAAGATTTTTGCAAGGTACATAAGACGGTATTGTAATATTTGTATTAGAAATAGAAAATTAGAATGGTTTAAGAGTTAATAAGAAGTTAAAATGTTGAAATGTTTAATAATGATTGATTTTTAAAATGTAATAAAATATTGAAGGGAAAGGCAATTAGAATGTTATAAGATTTATTATTTAGATTTATTATTTAACTATGTATTTAGGAGAATATTATGTATTTAAACATTTCCGATTTATTACTCTGTTTTTATTGTTATTAAAAGTAAAAATTAATTGATAGAATGTACCAAGCAGAATCAGATTGGATATTAGGTGTCATTTTAAATGTTAATCTAATATTTAGGGAGAGGATAGAAAGGCATCATACTCTGATTAGAGATTTCAGGAGAAATTCTTTTTTTTCAGTATAAGGAATGAGATAGAGTGATAATAAAGGATGGGCAAAAGATACAAATATAATGATTTAAATTAAGATGGATTGAATAAGATAGAATTATGAAGAGTGAAATGTGTGGAGAAGTATATATAGAAGATACAGAATGGTAAATAAAATAGGTAATGATCTGTAAGATGAGCATGAATATAATTAAAGCCCATATAAAGAGAGGTACCGGGGGCCAAGTTACTTTACTAAAAGATTTTTTATATGTTTGTTTGTGTCTGTTTATGTTTTTGAGAAGTATTGGTGAAACCTTTTAGAAGCATAGAAAGAAAATGACGATAATCAAGTCAGAAAGAAATAGAGGACAAGAGATGTTTTTATGTTCATTTAGAAATGGTTTAAAATAGAATTGTATTGTATAAGATAAGGTTTTATCTGACTTGTAAAATTTATAATGGAAAAAGGTTCAAATATGTAATGGTTGATGATGATTTGTTTGTTTTTGAAATTAATAAAACTTGTTTTAAAAAAAGGACATTAAGTTAAAAATGGATATAATTAAACATAAAATGGGACTAATGGAAAAAGAAGAACTAGCACAGAAAACAGAGGTGTGAAACAGAACTATTTCGAAGATGCAAATAAACCAGGTAGATGGTTAGCATGCAAATTGAGAAAGGGAAAGAATCAAGGAAAATATTGCAATTAATAGATGACCAAGGCCAAGTTTGCTATGGTAGTAAAGAGAAGAAGGAAATTATATGAGACTATTATGGGAAACTATACACACAAGAGAATATTGATGAGGAAAGAGTTAAACAGTACTTACAGAATGCTAATCTACCCCAGATACCTACAGAGATTGAAACAATGTTAGAAAGCAATATAGCGATGATGGAGTTAACTGAAGCACTCAAGAAGCAAAACAATGGAAAGGCACCAGGCCCAGATGGACTTCCAGCAGAATTTTATAAAACACTACAAGAATCATTGAACCTTTCATTGCTAGAAGTTATGAATGAAGTTATGTTAAAGAAGAAGATACCCAAATCATGGTCAGAAGCTTATATTACACTTGTCCCAAAAGAGGAGGCCGATCCATTACAAATCAAGAACTATAGACCTATTTCTTTACTAAACGCAGATTATAAAATTTTTGCTTCAATATTGGCAGAAAGACTTAAAAAATACTTAAACAATTTTATCCATCGTGATCAACATGGATTTCTGCCAAAGAGACAAATTAAAGACAATATGAGAGTAATCTTGGACATTACGAGGCACACCCTGAAAAGCAAATGGCTTTGATATTTTTAGATGCAAAGAAGGCATTTGATAATGTGAATTGGCGATTCACGTTATTACAGCTGGAACAGATGGGCTTTGGTAAAAAAATTATTCAAGCAATAGAAGCTATATATCATAAGCAAATGGCAAAGATAATGATAGAGGGAGAACTGACAGACTCTATTGATATAAGAAAAGGAACAAGAAAAGGGTGCCCACTATCACCTGTGTTGTTTGTGTTAACCTTGGAAATGTTAAACAGAAATATTAGAGAAAAAAAGGATATAAAAGGGATGAAAGTTAAAAAGGAAGAATTCAAGTTGCAAGCATTCGCAGATGATCTGGTTTTCATTTTAGAAGACCCACTAGAAACAGCATCAAAATTGATAGAAAAGATAGAGGCATATGGAAAGATGGCTGGTTTGAAAATAAATAAAGATAAAACAAAAAAACTTGACAAAGAATATGCTATCAAGACAAAAGTAAGAACTGGCGGATGTACTGAAAATTCAGGTCACGAATAAGATCAAGTACTTGGGGATACATTTGACAGCAAGTTGTAGTACACTAAAAGAGAATAATTATATCAAACTTAAGCAGCAGATAGTGCTAGATATGACGAAATAGGAAATTTTACAACTGTCATTAGTAGGGAGAATATCAACAATCAAGATGAATATACTACCCAGAATTTTATATTTGTTCCAAACAATTCCAGTTAGGCTTGGAAAAGGTTATTTTGAATATTTAAATAAAATTGTGTTGAAATATATATGGCAAGGTAAGAAAGTGAGAATAAAGTTAAAACTTTTGCAAGATGCCAGAATAAGAGGAGGATTTGGTTTGCCTAACTGGGAGTTGTATTACCAAGCTACAAATTTGATGTGGGTTAAGGAATGGATAACATTAAGAAATACTAGATTGTTGACATTAGAAGGACATGATCTGTTGTTGGGGTGGCATGCTTTTCTATGGTATAAAGGAACTAAATCACAGGGGTATTTTAGAAGACATTATATACAGGAGTCTCTGTGGTTAAACTGGGAGAAGACTAAAAGACAATGTTATTTGAAAATTCCAGTCTGGCTATTGACTATTGAAGCATTTTCTTATCCTATAATATATAAAAAGGAATAAACAGTTAGATATGGTGAAATATTGAATGAAAAGGGTGAACTTAAATCTATGCAAAAATTAGAGGAACAAAGTATAAAGATGAATTGGTTTTCATATGCGCAAATACATTCAAGGTATGATAAAGATTCTAAAACAAAAGGTTTCTATGATAAACTGACTGATTTAGATAAGATTTTGACAGATACTGATGAAAAGGTGCTTAAAAATTTTTATGGATATTTATTAGAAATTAAACTAGAAGAAGAACAAGTTAAAGAAACAATGATGCTTGGGAAGAATTTTGGATCTGGGATTGATCTAGAGAAATGGCAAAAATTGTGGTCTCAAAATTATAAAATGACAATATCAACAGCATATAAAGAAAATTTGTATAAGATGTTTTACAGGTGGTATTTCCCCCCGACAAGAATAGCAAGAATGTTCAAGAACAAATCTGAAAAATGTTGGAAATGTCATCAGACACCTGGCTCATATTACTATATGTGGACTTGTGCGGATGCCAAAAAATATTGGACTAAAATCCACACGTGGTTGGAAAAAATGACAAAAAAGCATACAGACTTGGAACCAGAGATATTTTTATTGGGAGTTTTGCCTGAAATATATAGTAAAGAATTGAAATATCTGATTGTAAATGTATTAACAGCGGCTAGGACTGTATTTGCCAAAAACTGGAAAAATGAGAAAATACCATTACAGGAGGAAATCATTAAGAAAATATTGGAATGTGCTGAAATGAGTAGATTGACATTTGAAATCAGAGAACAAGATGATAAACAATTTTATAAAATTTGGGATCTATTCTATCAATGGTTAGACAATAAAACATGGTAATGAAATATGTAGATTCTTAGAAAATAATAAATATATAAAGAGGTATTCTTTTCTTATTATATCTACAAAGTGATTGTAGGATACATTTGAGATGATAATACGAACTGTCATAAAACAAATTAAGTAAAATATGGATTATTTCGTAAAACATGTATGAATAAAAGTATAGTCAAATGATTGATTAACAATGATATTAATGTAGTTAATATTTGATTGAAAATATGAGAATATACACAATGTAATTGTAATTGAAGACTACGAAATGGAAGCACAAAACAATTTGTAAACCAACCAACACACTGTATGTATATGTATGGAAGATGGCTTGATGTTTTGTCTGTCTATGTTTGTCTTAAAAACCAATAAAAATTTATTTTTAAAAAAAGGTACAGCATCCAAGATTTTCAGAGTCTCTTTTAGGAACAAACTGGAACTTAAAATTTTAATGCAGGAAGCATTAAATAGGCATTACTGAAACCTGATGGAATGAAACTCCCAAGTGGAATATAAGAATTGAAAAGTGGAATTATTTAAAAAGAGCTGTGACATTATATATGAAGAAAGGGAAAAATTCAACTCTTATTTTGCTTTGGTCTTCTTCCCAAAAGGAAATTGCACCTAAAGAAAATAAGTAAGAAGGAAGGAAGAAATGACAAACTCAGATTAGTTAAATGATGTTAGGGACCATGTGCTACAATGAATGAGTTAAAGGCTCCAAAATCATCTGAGAATTGCATCTGAGAGTCTTAAAGAAGCTTGGAATATAATCTTGGAGTCTCTTTTTGTGACCTCTAAAAATCATAAAAGTCAGGCCTAACTGTAGATGGTTAACAGATAACAGATAATCAGAGTTGGGAGGGACCTTGTAGGTCATCTAGTCCACCCCCTGCCCAAGCGGGAGACCCTACACCATTTCTGACAAATGGCAGTCCAATCTCTTCTTGAAAGTCTCAAGTGATGACACTCCTACAACTTCTGAGGGCAAGCTGTTCCATTGGTTGATTGTTCTCACTGTCCGAAAGTTTCTCCTTATTTCCAGGTTAAATCTCTCCTTGTTCAGTTTCCATCCATTATTCCTTGTCACAGGTGCTTTAGAAAATAGCTTGACCCCTTCCTCCCTGTGGCACCCCCTCAAATATTGGAAGACTGCTATCATGTCTCCCCTGGTCTTTCTCTTCACTAGACTAGCCATGCCCAGTTCCTGTAACCATTCTTCATATGTTTTAGTCTCCAGTCCCCTAATCATCCTGGTTGCTCTTCTCCATACTTTTTCTAGAGTCTCAACATCTTTTTTGAAGAAGGGGAAATGTCTGTCTTCCAAAAAAAAGTAAGTGATTTAGGTAATCTCCATCAGCTTGATATTGATACCAAGCAAACGTTTGAACAGATTACTAAGCATTGACTTGAGTGTTTAGAAGATAAAATCAACCATAGGAACTTGGTAGACTAATGAATCTTGACTTAAGCCAAGTATTTGTGATGAGACATGCTAGCAAACATCCTAGAAAACATTCACAATTCATGAGAATTGTGACAAGTTGTAAAAATGAGTAGAAATAAGCAGGATTAAATTCACCCATGGATACATGCCAAATCCTACATTTCAATAGGAAAATTTAAGGCTATAGAATAGGGAAACTATACTGGGTGACAAATTTATGGAATCTGTGTCATCAGGTAAATACTAGGTCATCAGGTAAATGTATAGATTTATTCATTCAATTTCTATAACTGCTCATCTCAGACAAACTGCTTTAAAAAAGCTAGTTGCATCGGGAAGTATAATATCAAGCAGTTATCATTCCTCTCTATTCTACTTTTGTCAGACTTCATTTAGAACAATTTGTCCAATTTGGAATATTACATTTTAAGAAGGACTTTGAAAAATTAGAATGTGCGTAGTAGGGAACAGCTAAAATGAGTGGCCTAGTAAACATCTATTACAAGCAGCTGGAAGCCCTATGTTTAGTCTAGAGAAGAAATACTGTTGGGAGACATGATAGCTGTCTTCAAGTATATGAATAATTGTCATATAGAAGGCAAAGCAGAATTGTTGAAAGCTATTCTAGAAGTCAAGGCAAGAAATGGGTTTAAATTGCAAGTACATTTCAACTGAACATCAGAAGAAATTTTCTAATGGCAAAAGCTGTGTGTGTGTGTTTGAATTAAATGTTTACCAGCCCTTTCATTTCATGAAGCATCAAGATGCCTCAGAAAATATTATATTTAATCTTATATTGAAACCATTAACATTTATAACCTAAGACATTCCAATGATAATAGTGGCTAGAATTGAAATATGCTGATGATATATTTTATTAATAATTATCAATATTCTATTCCAAATTTTATGGCTATTGTACAACAATCAGCTTGCTCAGGTAATTGGAGTAATTGTCATATGTTTCCTAGACATTTTAATGTATCTATAGAAATCTGCAAGTATTGATACATCATTTGATATCTGGATTTTTTCTAGATAATTTTGAATAATTATCTCCTGTGTTCATGATAAATGTAAATATTTCAAACACAATCCTAAGTTAAGGTTGAAGTGGCATACAAATAAATTATAAAACAATATAATAAATTGATAATATTGTTATAAACAAATGGATAAAAATCCTAATAGGTTTTTTTAGGAAAAGATTATTTGTGCAAATGAATATTACTTCAAGACTGGTGTATTTACTTATAGGAATATACTTGATAATGCTGTAATGGTTTTTCAAATGGATTAATAAGTGGGCTAAGAATGTTCCATGGGAGAGACTGATTTCCTAATTTCCTTTATTTAAATTAAAATGGTCATATGATGATAGAGATTTCAAGTTTTCTTACTTTCTTTTTAATCATTGGCCATATGTCTTTACTTTTGTTTCTCCATGGAATTCAAGTGATATATTCCAAAATACATTATGGGCATAGTAAGAATGTTATTATGTGAAACCTCTGAGGTCACGGTAGAGGATTCACTCAAGGTTCTACTATACTTCCAGCATAAATGGTTGCAAGACCTATTTGGAAAATCTTGGGATGGAAGTATAATTTTTGACTTTTATTCCTATGATAAATGTTGGGATAATCCCATTCAGAAAACTGTATAAAAATCTTTTATAATTCTTTTTAAAAAATCTATTTAAGTTTATGGGCTAATGGATATTAGTAATTTAGTTCGGCTAATTTTAACCACTAAATTACTGCAAAAGGAATTGACATTTTTAAAAACTGCAAAATAGCCAAACTTTCAATTGAATATTTGTAGGTTTCAGAATTAATCCAATTACTGAATTTCTGTTGGCTCTGAACTACAATAAAAGAACAAGAAAGAAATTAACATCCATCAAAGATGCCTTCAGAAGAGACATGATTGAGTGAACAGTTTAATAGGCAAATAGTATGTAGTACATTTCAACCAAATGAAGCAACATATTGGAAACATTCTTTTTTAAACAGGCTTTGAAATGATTATTACAAAATATATAAAGCTAGTGGGTATTATTATCCATAAAAGACTAAATTTAAATTGAATTTTCTGTCAGATAATTTATAATAATCAGTTATATGCTTCTAAATTTCAGCTAACAGTAAATATGTGCTCACCCACTTTTCTTACTATATGTCTATATTGTTTGATTAATGTTATATGAAAACATTTTAGTTTTATTCTGGATTAGAAATATGTAGTTTATTAAATATAAGCAACAATCACCCAGCAATTTGTAATTTTAAAAAAATCTGGCTATTGCAGAAGGAATCAAATTAGTTTATTTTTTCAGCCCTTTATATAAGCCAATGTTAAGTTTAATATTTGGAGAAAAGACCAAAGCACATTCATCTTGACCATTCCCTTTTCAATACAAATTAGAATAGAATAGAATAGAATAGAATAGAATAGAATAGAATAGAATAGAATAGAATAGAATAGAATAGAATAGAATAGAATAGAATTCTTTATTGGTCAAGTGTGATTGGACACACAAGGAATTTGTCTTTGGTACATAAGCTCCCAGTGTACATAAAGAAAAAATAAAATACATTCATTAGGAATCATAAGATAAACACTTAGTGATAGTCATAGGTTACTAATAAGCAAATCATACTAGGGAACAAATAAAACAATATAAACAATATAAATTGTAAAGATACAAGTAACACGGTTACAGTTATAAATTTGAAGAGATAGGTAATAGGAAGGATGAGAAGAATAATAGTAATACAGTCTTACTGAATAGTTTGACAGTGTTATGGGAATTAGTTGTTTAGCTGAGTGATCGCATTTGGGGGAAATTCCTTGTGTCTAGTTGTTTTTGTGTGCAGTGCCCTATAGCTCGTGCAGTATACACGTCCTCAATGGAAGGCAGGTTTGTGGCAATTGTTTTTTCTGCAAGTTCTAATTATCCATTGAAATCTGTGTCTGTCTTGTTTGGTTGCAGAACCAAACCGGACAGTTAAAGAGGTGCAGATGACAGATTCAATAATTCCTCTGTAGAACTGAATCAGCAGTTCTTTGGGCAGTTTGAGCTTCCTGAGTTGGCACAGAAATAACATTCTTTGTTGTGCTTTTTTGATGACTTTTTATGTTAGATGTCCATTTTAAGTCTTGAGATATGATAGAACCTAGAAAATTGAAAGTCTCAACTGTTGATACTGTGTTGTCTAGTATTGTAAGAGCTGGTAGTATAGGAGGGTTTTTTTCCCTGAAATTTACCATCATTTCCATGGTTTTGAGTGTGTTCAGTTCAAGATTGTTCTGGTTGCACCACAAGGCTAGTTGTTCAACCTCCTGTCTGTATACAGATTCATTGTTGTCTCAAATGAGACCAATCACTGTTGTATCTTCTGCAAACTTCAGTAGTTTAACAAATGGATCGTTTCAGATGCAGTCATTGGTATATAGGGAGAAGAGAAGTAGAGAGTGCACATAGCCTTGGTGGGCTCCTGTGCTAATTGGACAGTTATCTGATGTGATTTTGCCTGCTGCTTCCTGTCTGTTAGGAAGCTTATAATCTATTTACAAGTGTGGTCAGGTACAGCCAGTTGATTTAGTTTAAATTATAATTAAGGTTAAATTATAGGGATATTTTCTGCTAGCTTTAAATATGTGTGTTGTACAGCTGTTTTCATTAGTGGATGCTGTAATGGTATTTATCAATTCATGTTTAATGAATGTCACCTGGGATTTTGTTCCCAAAATATTCTCCTTTTCTAATATTGATATAAAGGTAAAGTAAAGCTTTCCCCTTCAAGTCATTTCTGACTCTAGGGGGCAGTACTCATCTCTCTTTCTTGGCCAAGCAACCTAGTGTTGTCTGAAGATATTTCTGTGGGCATAACTATAGGCTGAGGCACATGGAATGCTGTAACTTTCCCACCAAAATTGTATCTATTTTTCTACTCACATTTGCATGCTCAGCAAATGTGAGTAGCAAAATTGCTAGGTTGGCAGGAATTGGGCTGAATAAGCAGAGTTCACCCCATTGTGCAACACCCAGGTCTTGAACCCAGGCTGTCAGTTTTCCAGGTGACAAGCTCAGCATCTTTACCACTGAACCACCAGACACCCCCCACCCCTTAGTATTGGCATATGAAAATACAATTCAGAAAATCACAGACACAATTCAAATCATTTTTCACTCAGAAAATATGACTGAAAATATAAAAATGTAAAATATCATGAAGGAAGTCAATCATCCTTCTATAATTTTAACCAACTTTTTATAACCTAGGAATCTTCAAAAAGGGGTACTGAAAATAATTCCTAGGAGGGAATCTGTTTTAGATCAGGATTCTGAGTCCATAAACAAGGTAATAAAATTATTTTCTGTCACTATTGTGACAGAAAAGCTTGCAACGTGAACAACATGTGAAGAAAAGCTTACAGCATGAAACATATAACACAAAAGTAACAGAAGAAAATACAGTTGGCTTTTTAATTATATCCTCTCTGGAGTGTGTGCAGAACAGAGGGAGAGGGAGGGAGGGAGGAAAAGAATGGAAACAGATTCATCAATGAAACTGCCGCATCGAACCCTCAGTCTAGGATGGGAGGGATGCAGAAAATTCCATCAATGCAAGCAACGCTTTTGCCCCCTGCAATGATCTCCCATTATGTGCTTCGTCCTCGTGTTTGTTTCAGCACCATAGACAGCAAGGAGAGGGGAGACAGACAGACAGAGAACGCTAGAAGAAGCCAGCGTTAAAGGAGTCAGCACAGTGTTCCGACAGAGAGGCAAAGAAGGGGAAAAGTTGAAGTGCGACGAGCAGAACCAGGCTCTCATCCCCCCCCCCCTATTTTTCCAAGCTGGCACAGTGTTTAGAGAGGGCGCTCATCATGCAGTGTTAAGCAGCAGGGGCTGATTGAACTGTCAAGTCACAGCAACGAAAGGTGCTCTGAAGAGTCTGTTTCCAAATCCAAGGAAGATTGCATCTGGGCATCTGGCATCTGAGCAATTAGTCTCTCTCTGTTTATCTGTCTGTCTCTCTTTTCCTCGCCCTCTTTTTACCAACTCCCTCTGAAGCTGGTCTTTCCCTTTCCAGTTTTTCCAGGAGAACATTGGCAGTGTTACAATTGGGGTTCAATCCCACTGTAAAAATTTCTTTGCCCTTCCTTTTCTTGTGGGATTGTGTGGCTCTCTGGCACTACCCTGATGTGACTTTCTGACCCCCCCTCTTGCTTTGGAACCATGGGCATCTTTTGGCCTTCTGTTGGATTTCATGTCTTCACAGTATTGTATATCCAGCAAGGACTTTCTTCTCAAGGTAAGAGCCACCATTTGTCAAGACTGGATAGAAGGAATCTGGTGGACAGAAAAAGAACATTGGGGCAGTGGAGGGGGGGTATTGAAGTAAGTGCTTGTATTTCCTTGTTTAAATCTTATTAACACCACCTACCAATTAAAAGGGGGGAAATATGTTCACCAGAAGTGAATATAATATAAATATGTGCCTTTAGTTTCCAGACATATATGAAGTACAAAAATCTTATAGATGTATTGCTGTTTATATCTGAGCAGTGCTTTCATTTAAAAATTGTTAGTTTGTTTTCTAAACATAGAAGTTATATATGTAATTTTCCAAACCTTCTGTTCAGAATTCAGGATCCTGGAGCACGTGGTAAAGTGAATTTGTTTTTCTGCTTTAAATAGTACAATCTTTTTAGAACATCACTCCCTCCTCTATCCCATCCCTCTCTTCTGTTTTCCCCATAATCCTATGTTCATGTTCTCAAACCTTGGTTTCTCCCTTTATTTCTACAAAGACCACTCCATTTTCTAGCCCTGACTGCTCTGACAAAAGCACCATCTGCATTCCAAGTAGCCCCTGCTCTGCAGAATCCATTCAGTTGTTTGAGACTTCAAAAGCTGCAGTGTAAATTCCAGCACCATGGAGAAAAATCATTTCAGGATACTCCTCCAAATATTGTACAGACAACCAGAAATACCATTAGCAATTTTTGGCTTGTTTATTTGTTTCGCTTTAGACAGAGATGGAGCAGGAGTGATGGAATAATAGCCAGCAAGAATATGATTAATTTTTCTTTTTTTACAAGCAATGATTTTCTATATTAGCAAGTGATTGAGAGGGGGATCATTTCTTTTCAAAGAAAAAAGGGGGGAGACAGATCCCTGAGAATGATACCTGTGGCTTTTTGCAATTTAACTATTTTAGAAAGTGAAAAGCAATCAAGAATTTTCTCCAATAACACAACAATGAGTCACAGGATATAATCTAGCACATATGTGTGAGATATTATGGAAGTCTTTTCAACATGCCCACTATGAATCTGTAATACTGCAGAACTGAAGTGGTCATTGGTGCTTACTGTCTGAAAACTGAAAGCAAGATGTGTGGGGCTTAATTGAACAGATTATTTTCCCAATGTTCCTATGGGAATATAAAGGACCTATGCCAATTTTTTTTCTCAAATATGTATTAAAGAAATATGTTCTTGATTTTGTGGTTTTTCAAAGAAATAGCCATACTGAAGTGCTGGAACTGAACTAATGAAGTGAAGTATTTCGAGTGTTTGAATCTTCTGAACTCAAATATCTATTTTTTATTTAGTGTGGTATTTCAAACAAAATTGAGAATGACATTAAATAGAATCTAACCACAGGGATTTTTATAACAAATAAATGCCTTAACACACTTTTCAAATCCTGTTTTTAAAAATAGGAAAAAAAGAAACATGCTATTATGATAATTACTCAATAGGCAAATATATGAAAAAGAAACATTTGGATTGCTTGATATTTTTCACTAATCCCTAAGGAAAAATATTTAAATACTGCCTTCCATACAATGCTTACACTTCATTATATGTGATTGTGCAAATAGTTAGTTTTTCCATTTGCCGATGGCAGTGATTCGTAGACAAATATAGAAGAAAAATAAAAGTGATCATTAATACTTCAAAGGAGAACAAAGAACAGAAAAGACATGAACATTAGTACAAGAAGAAAAAGAAAGAAAATTGGGAAAGAGAATACTGCAGTCCTGAGTGTGTGTAGCTGGGTTTAAGTCTTACTTAATCAACTAATTGGGTACCTGCACAATCTTCTGCATGATCACTTATAAATATGATCTGGCAAATGCAGTGCAATTTATTCCCATGTACATCTGTATAAGACCATATTCCAGAGAAGGGAAATAAAGGAAATGAATAGAAAGGGGAAGTAAAGAAAGAAAAAGAGAAAGACTCCTAATGAGACCTGCTTTTCTTTTCCAGCCAAATTTACTGAATTCCCTCAAAATATCACAGCTCCTGAGGGGCAGAATGTGGAGATGTCTTGTGCATTCCAGAGTGGCTCTGCTTCAATGTACATGGAAATCCAGTGGTGGTTTCTGAGGGCAACTGAAGACCAAGAAGCTGGAGCTGAAGTGACGGATACTCAGGTATCAGCTCACAACCAAAGCATTCCCTAAGTAGCTGGAAAGTAGAGATTCAGGAAACAGAACTGGTTTTCCCCAGAAATGTAATATACTCACTTACTAGGAGAAGTAAAAAGAAATCACTGAGCTAACCCCAAGGAACAAAGACCTGTTATTTCTAAGCATGAGTAAAAAATATAGACTCTTAAAGGAGTTAATTTTGATCAATGCAAAGCATATATTTTTAGAAAGAACTTAATAGATTCAATGTCAGTTTTATTCCTTATGTTAAGACAGAGTGGAAAATACATATTTGCATTTTTCACTTTATATACTTTTCTTTGCAATGTTTTTGTTATGTCCAGACAGTTGCAGAATTCATTAATATCATCAAAGTAAGAGGTATCTAATCAAATTAGCTAGATAGCTACAGGTAGTTTTCAACTTATGACCACAACTGAGCCTAAAATTTCTGTTGTTAAGTGAGACATTTGTTAAGTGAATTTTGCCCCATTTTACAATCTTTCTTGCCATAGTTGTTATGTGAATCACTGCAGTTGATAAGCTAGTAACTTGGTTGTTAAGTGAATCTGGCTTGCCATTGACTTTGCTTGTCAAAAGGTTGCAAAAGGAGATCACATGACCTTGGGACATAACAATGGTCATAAATATGAACCAATTGCCAAGCATCTGAATTTTCATCATATGATCATGGGGATGCTATAAAGATTGAAACTGTAAAAAAAATGGCTTTAAGTCACTTCTTACAGTGTCGTAACTTTGAATGGTCACTAAATGGACTGTTGTAAGTATTGTAGATTGTTATATAGCAATGAGGAATGGCTTTTGCTATCAGTAGTGAGTTGAACATGGATTTGTCTTCCTCAAAACAAAACCTTGATTTTTAGATAAATTATATTAATACTTCAAAGGAGGACATGGAACAGAAGCTTCTTGGATGAGAATTAAAACGTCTTAAAGAAAAAACAAAGAAAGTCCAGTTGCCTTTTGAAAAAGCACCTTTGAGACAATCGTGATCTGGATGACTGAGAATCTCCATAAACATTTGATTATTCAATACAATCCTCTTAAATTAAAATTTTAATTTAGAATTAATGACGGCCAGTGCCATTCAAACATGTTATAAATTATTGCATAAAATTCATTTTATATACAGGACTTTTAAAATATTCCTATGGATTCCAGATTAGATCCAGAATATATTAGAACCTTTCAAGCTATTCCCAGATCAATCTGTTCAGCCGCAAGATTCAAGATTTTTTTTATTTTAAGTGGTAATGGTGGAGAATGGATTGAGATTGTAGATTTGTTTCATATTATGATAAACTGAAATAAACTCTACACTGAATATTTATTATTACTTATTCATCAATCAGCAAAGTGCAGAATCAATTCTGTATCTCAAATGCTCACTGATAAATTCACAACAATACAATAAACTCATTTTCTGCTTCTCTCTGAAATGTTCAAAAGAGTAATTCCAGTGGAGGTAAACATGTCAGGTCATAGCATGTGCCTGATTATTATAGGCAGCGCTTGGCTCCAGTCAGATTATTCTTTGGCTCTATCTCCCCATGGACAAATCTTTGCCATATATTTCAGAGTTTTTGTTTTGCTTTGTCTTGTTTATTACCTAATCTGCAGGTCTAGTTTAAAAATATTGGTAAACTAGACTGGTCATAATAATAGCATTGAAAATAAAAAATGGAAGAATCTTCATGAGGATATAAATTAAGCTACTGTATGATGAAGGCCTCTTCACTGAAGTTTATCGACCATGAACTCTTGTGGTGGACCAGTGTAGCTTAATTAACCAGTGTAGTTATTTAAGAGAATATGGATTTGAATGAGTTCTGCTAGTTCCTGGGATGAGGTAAGGACATTCTTTGAAGCAACATTCTTTTATTTAAGTGAGTAGATACTCTAATGCCCATAGTAGTCAATCAGATGGCTCTCAGAGCAACAAGTGTGGTGTGAAAGACACTTTTTATTTGCCAATTGCCATCAGACTTTTAATAATAGGCTACCTCTACTTTGCTGTAACAACTAACTATGAGATCCCTAACTATGAATTTGGCAAACACATTCTTAACAATGCTTAGAATAAGAGCCATTATCACACTGTGCAACAAATAGGCAAAGCAGGTGTAGGAAATAGGTGAGACACATATATGTTATACTGAACCACAGCAGATTCTCATAATGATTTCATATAGATACTATGCAGTCACTTAGTGTCCCATATATCTAGATATATAAGCAAAGACTCAATCTCACAAGCATTCTAGCACACTCAAAAGCCTTTAAATTGTTAGATGTTCTTGCTATACAATCTTATAGATTGGATTTGGAGTTATTTGAAATGATAAGTGATGGAATTTATTTTTTACATAAGAAACTTTATACCTTCAATATGTAAAAACAGTTATTCATTCCCCAACAGGTGGAGCTATTACCAGAGAGAGACTTAGACAATGATGGAACAAAGATAAGTGTAAGTCTATGACAAGATATAGAGTATTTCCTTTTAAAGGACTGTCCACTTGCTTTATTCTCTTTAATTAATAACGATACCAAAACCCATCAGTCTTTGACTAATTAATGCCTTTCCATGTCTTTGGGATAAAAATCACAGAAGCTGTAGATTAATAAATTGCATTTTCTTGAAAGAGGCAATAGGTCTCATATCTTCTTCAGGAATTACCACCTCCATGTGGACATATTGGCAGTAAAGTTGTCACTGCCATCCTCTTAAAGGGAAATTTTGAAGGTGCCTTCTTAGCTGAAGTATCTAAAGGAATGCCAAGGAATACATCAGAGCAGTTTCCATAAAAAAGTATCTTCGTATCTCAAAGAATTCTACATATTTCTCGATCCACAGGCAATACTGATACAGTTTCTTAGTCAATCTATGTTGAACATGCTTTTTATCAGGACTGAATATTTTCCTGACTGGTGAAGGAGCACTCCACCATTATATTGCTTATATTTCTCTAAGTTTTGCAGCACGTCCACATAATTGAAGTGAATTATTTGTATTGTATGACATGCCAGCAACAGAACTGTCTTCAAATCTTATTTTTGAGGTATTCTCTATTTTAATTTTTTTTTTTTATGAGAAGGAATTCATTCTGTGAGCATTCATCTGAAAGATGTTTGGGAGACTATATAAATGCTACATAAATATCCAAATGACAACAAAATATTGCTTTAGAGTCATTTCAGAGTTGGGCCTCTAAATCTCATAAGTAAGTAAGTAAAGTAAGTAAGTAAACTAAATAAGTAAATGTTTATTGATATTATAGACAAGATTCTTAGAATAGTATTTTTAAGTCATGCCAAAACAATTTTAGTAATGTGTGTTAATATTTCACAAGAAGTTCATTTTTGTTGGGAAACATAGCCTCCAAAAATTGCAATAAATGGGTAAGATTGCTATAATAGAGGGAATGTTTATCTCGGCGGGACCTAGAGCAAGATCAGGTATCATACTGATGAAGAGTAAGGGAGAAGATGTTTAATATTGGTGATGTTTTCCGGCACCTTGAGCTCATATCCAGTCCCTAGACAGCATATCATGGGGTCCAGTTGCTGCTCTGAATGCCAGGTTGGTCAATAATAAAGCTCCTCTTGTTCAAGATTTTTTTGAAGAGAAGTAAGCCAACCTAGTATGCATTACTGAGACCTGGTTGATCCTGGAAGGGGGTTGTTTCAGGTTTGGCAACAGGTAATATTCCAAGACAGGGGAGGTGGGGTGGCAATAGTTATCAGAGAGTCTTTTTCAGCTTTCAGGAGTCTTGCTCCACAAATCTCTGGTTGTGAGACCCTGTTCCTGAAAATGGGTTCAGGGGATCAGATGGGATTGTTGCTAGTATATCTCCCTGTTGTGCAGCAAACTCCTTGCCTGAGATGCTGGAGGCTGTCTCAGGATTGTTGGTGGAGTTCCCCTGACTTATGGCTCTGGGGGACTTCAATCTGCATAGAAACAGCCCAGGAGTTCATGGTGGCCATGGGCCTATCTCAGATTATAACTGGCCCAATTTACGCCAGACTTTATCTTTTTGTTGGAACAATGCAAATATGATCTGGTAATATTATCATCCTGGTGATGGACAGATCATGCTCTGGTGTCCTTGAGGTTCTAGTATGCTTGCCCCCCGCCCTGCAGGAAGTCTGTACCCATTCAGATGGTCCATCTCTGGTGACTGATGGACCTTGATGGGTTCCAGAAAGAACTAGGGGATATCCTGGAGGTGTTGCTGCATGTTCCTGTTAAAGCTATGGTAGGACCCTGGAATTTAAGGGTGGACACAGCTTTGGATAGGATTGTGCCCATGCAGCCTCTCTTGACTCATTGCTTCTGGCCCTCCCCATGATTTACAGATTCTGAAAAGGGAAAAGAGATACCTAGAGCGCCACTGGAGGAAGACAAGGAATGATTCCGACCGGACAAAACTTAGAGCCACTATTAAGGGCTACCTCATGGCAAGGGACACAGTGGCTCAGTCGCTAAGATGCTGAGCTTGTCGACCAGAAAAGTCGGCAGTTTGGCGGTTCAAATTCCTAGCACCGCGTAACGGAATGAACTCCCGTTACTTGTCCCAGTTTCTGCCAACCTAGCAGATCAAAAACATGTAAAAATGCAAGTAGAAAAATAGGGACCACTTTGGTGGGAAGGTAACCTTTGGTGTTCAGTCATGCCAGCCACATGACCAGCGCTGGCTCTTTGGCTTTGTAACGGAGATTAGCACTGCCCCCTAGAGCCAGAAACGTATATGCGAGGGGAACCTTTACCTTTACCATGGCAGTAAGAGTGGGAAAACAGCAGTATTTCTCTACTCTTATTGCATCCTTAGAGCGCTGCCTGTTTTGGTCACCCATTCTCTTCTAGGTCAGAAGGGTTTGGACAATCTTTTGTAGGGCCAGGCCAAGGAATTTGTTTGGTACCTGATGGTGTAAGTAGTAACTGCAAGAGGCATCTAGGTATCCTAGTAGATCACCACTTAAATAGGAACCAGTAGTATGCTGCACCACTATTTCACTTAAATAGGAACCAGTAGTATGCTGCAACTGCCAAAAAAGCCAATACTGTTCTGGATGCATCAACAGAGGGATAGTATCAAAATCATGAGAAATGATAGTACCGCTTTATATTTTAACGAACTTCCACCCATTGCTTTTTAACCTACACTCAGGTACTTTGAAAAATAAGTCTATCCCATCTTTTCTGTGATAGCCCCTCAAATTCCAGCTATCATGTCACCCCATAATACTTACTTTTACTAGGTTAAACATACCTCTTAGCCGTTCGTCATACAGTTTAGCCTCCAGAACCTTATCAAAGCTGTTGCTCTTCTCTGAACTCTTTCAAGGGTCTCAGTTTTTTTTTTTGAATTGTGTTGAACAGAACTGATGCAGCATTCCAAATGCGGCCTTGTATGATGAATAGCTAAGGGAACTAGGTATGTCTAGCCAAACAAAGAGAAAGATTAGGGATGACATGACAGCTGTCTTCCAGCTCCTCAGGAGCTGTCACAGAGAAGAGGAGATTGACATTCTTCAAAGTATCTGAGGGCTAGACAATAGACAACAGGTGGAAACTCAGAGAAATCCAATCTGGAACTAAGAACAAATTTCCCTACAGTGAGAACAATTAATCAGTGGAACAGCTTACCTCCCAGAGTTATGGCTGCTCCATCACTGGAAGTTTTCATGAAAAGATTGGATAGCATTTGTCCAGGATGGTATAAGGTATGCTGCCTTGGGCAGGGAATGGGCTAGAAGACCTCCAAGGTCCCTTCTAGGCCTGGATTCTGCAATCTTATTATTCTGATATAGAAAATTGAAAAACTAGAACACAATTGTATATTAGATTAATTTTCTTAAAACATGATTAAAGACATACAGATATGTCTTTTGGTTATGCTTGCAGCATTTTTTTTTTTTATTATTTCATGCAAAAACAATTTTAAAATACCCCATCTCTGAATTTCACTGTGCCATTCTTTATTTATAAAATGAAGTGCATTTTGATGTTTTAAGAGGAGAAAAGGAGAAAAATTATCTGGGAAGAATTTGAGCCCAGAGTCTTCACAGGGTTGGCATGATCACTTACTTATTTGTTGTGATGTGTGGATGAGTCCATGTTGGTGAATTAATAAAAATAGCAATAGCACTTAGACTTACAGTATATAGTGCTTTACAGCCCTTTCTAAGTGGTTTACAGAGCCACCATATTGCCCCCAACAATCTGGATCCTCATTTTACTGACCTCAGAATGATGGAAGATTGAGTCAACCCTGAGCCGGTGAGATTCGAACTGCCAGCAATTGGCAGTCAGCAGAATTAGCCTGCAATACTGTATTCTAACCACTGTACCAACATGGCTCTCTGATCACTCTGATCACTGATGACCAAGTGGTGCTCCCATTGTTTTGAGACTGCACCCAAAATGCCTATGAATATTGGTAGTAATTTTTCTTTCTTTTGCCACGGTCATTCTATTTCTATTTGCAGGTCTTTGTATAATGTTGTTTTCTCCCTTTCTTTCTCTTCTATTCTGCTATCTCCAAGTCCTGCCAAGTCCATTACCCAGAGTTTTGTTTTTGTTACCAGCAATTGTTAAGTCTGGGGTGTCTGAAGTCCCAGAGTATTTCAGCTGCTTCATGTTCTATTACTAGTTCTATTTTATGGTACCACTAGTTCTTTCTTGCAGGCAAATGAAATTTCTTGAAGATCTTCCAATGCACAGATGTTGCTACTTTGTCACGCCATTATTAATAGTCAGTCTGTGTGGTCTTCTTGCAACAGTTAACTAGCTAATTCACTGTTTCCTCAGCTTCTTTGAAGAGATGGCACTTGCTGTCTGTTGTCTTCTCAATTCTGGCTTTGGATGCATTTATTCTTACGGCTTTGTCTTGTGAAGTCATAATAAAGCTTCTCAATCTCTTTCCTCATCTTTCCTGCTCTTAGTTATTTCTAGGTCTTATTACTATCTTGCCTGCTATTTTCTTCAATGTATTGGCCATGTAATGCTTTGTCTTGCCCATGACTCTTTCCTGTTCTTCATTTGGCCTTTCTTGTAGACCAGTTTGTCCTCTCCAGTACTCTGTAGGCCTGGTACATTAACTTCAGTGCATCTTCTTCACTATCATCTTCCAATACCCTTTTCTTCTTCTTCAACTGTCTGATGTACTTGCAATATTCCATGCTTACCTGTTATCCTTGGTAAGTAGGATCAGTCAGTATTGTTTCAAGGATGAAGGGCATGATTCACTGTCATCATTTTTCCAGTCTATCCACAGCTTTTATTATCACTTAAGTCCAGCCCACTATTCCAGCTGTGTATCAGATAAATGGAATTGCCCAGATGTTAATTGCCTTAATAGTATTTCTTCTACATAGTTGGGACTTTAAGATCTTCACTCTCTGAATGTATTCACTTCTAACCTTTTTCATGACTTCAGTGTGCTTGATGTTGTCAGCTTAAAGGATGCCCAATATTTATAGTGGTCGTCTTCATCCAGACTTTTGATGTTATTTCCATAGGGCACCTTGATTTCTTCAGTTTGCACTATTTTCCCCATTTGACGGTGTATAGCATATTTGTCCAGTCCAAACTCCTTCACAATATCTTGTCTATATATGTGGACAGCGATGACCATGATTCTCTTTCAGATGGTTATGGTGGATTGACATTTGGAATGAGACACAGGGAACTGTCTCTGAGAAAAATGCCAACCCTGAGAGAACTCAGGTAGCAGTATTTATTGAGAAAAAACACAAGCAAAATATACAGTATGCATATTCAGAAAACAATGACCTCAACAGGAGATTACTTCACCAGCATGAGAACACACAATCTTGGAAAGTCCCAGATGTTACCTTGCTAGGATGAGATCATACAGCCACGGAAAGTCTCATGGGAAAGTTTGGAAAGTCCCATGAGAAAGCACAACTGTGTATCTTGTACCTTGAACTTTCACCCATTTTCCTATTCCTTCTAAACTGGCAGAATCAAAACAGAATGAGGCACTCTGAGCAAAGATACTCCTACCCCCACCAAGAATGCCCACATCTTCCTAGACTTACTGCTAGTTATACAAAGGCCTTACAGAAAATGATAAAATGATCAATAGGTTATATTACCACATTCCCTCCTTTTTTATTTATTCAAAGATAGGGGGTGTTTTAGTGGCATAGTACACAGTTCCTCATGACCTGATCCCTCACGCCGGAAGACTGAGGTACACATTTGTAATAGATTAGGAATACATTGAATAAAACAACATAATAAGATACATATAGCAATAATAATAACAACCCCTTGCAATAAGGAGCGAAACCATGATCCATCAGGAAGCCAGGACCACAGACTGTCCCAGAATGATGCATTAAACCCATCGGCTCCAGATTGATGCTGAGCAATACGATCTTCCATGTCCTGAACAGTTTTTGTAATGTTTGGCTCATAATTATGTATAAAAACACAACAATGTGAATGAATTAAAGCACAAACTCCTCCTTGAGCAGCTAACATAATATCTAAAGCATATCGATTTTGCAAAGTAACTGTACGAATTTCAGACATTTCTACATTAATCATCTTAATATTCTTTATAGTATCATTAAACATAGCAACAGTAAAATTATTTAAAATATGAATATCCCTATAGTTCATAGCAATTCCCAAAGGCGGAATAAGACCTTGGGAAATTTGTGTCCATAGTCTGAAACAGAAACATTAAACAGGATCAGAGTTGTTGCACAGGCTGAAGATATAATATCCTTATCAGGTCCCGAGTAAAGAATGTCTTGATCCTTATGCCAGGACCAATATGCTGGAAAAACCAAAGGATACCGCTGTTTGCAGATTAATTTAGTCCGGTTCCCCAAAGAAACCTGCTGCATACAAGTTGGTAATCTCAGATAAGCAGTCATCTTTTCCCAGTCTTCACAGCGCCGCGTCCGAGCCATCGGCATCAAGAGAATCAGGAACCACAGATGCGCCATCCTGCTCCTCCGAAACTTCCTTCACAGGTGCCTGCGAATGATCAGGTCGAACACACCGACCAGGAACCCAACGAATTTGACCAAGATGTTCAACTGCTGCATAACCACGTCCCCACGTTATCAGCTCAGCAGGAACCCATGCCGGATCCGGAAGGAACCGCACCAACACCCGAGGTCTCACCGCATCTGTAGAAGGAGAAGAAAAATGCCTGCTGGCCGCGCCGCAGGGGGTTACCAGACAAATTTAAAAAATTTAAAATATACAAAGCTAGATTTAATTGATCTTGAATCGCCGGAAGCCCCAGGAGCTTCCCTCCTTTTTTATTTAATTTAGTCAACATGGTCTTGAGCGTGGAATTATGACGTTCTACAATAGCCTGCCCAGTAGAATTGTATGGAATGCCAAATTTATGTTCCACAGACCATTGTTTGCAAAACTGATCAAAACCGGTGCTCCGATAAGCCGCACCATTATCAGTTTTTAAAGTTTTAGGTGTTCCAGCAACTGAAAAAGTCTTAATGCAATGATTGATGACATGTTTAACCATCTCACCTCTTTGAGGGTAGCCATTAAAAATCCTGAGTAAGTATCCACAGTTACATGTATATATTTCCAGGGCGCAAATGGCGGATATTGAGTAACATCCATTTGCCAAATCATTGAAGGTTTCAACCCTCTGGGGTTAACTCCCATAGGGATATTCGTGCCCTGCTTTGAACAAGTTGGACATTGTTGAATTATGGCAGTAGCTTCTGCAGTAGTAAGTTTAAATTGCTGTGCCAATGCTTTAGCGTTTTGATGAAAATAACTATGACTGTCCCATGGCTGGACAGTGAGGACTGAAGTTACAGCACTGTCAGCTTTGGCATTACCTTGTGATAAAATTCCAGGCAAATTACTATGACTACGAATGTGAGCAACAAAACACACATTCACACGCTGCTCCAAACATCCTTGTAACAACAAAAGCAATCTTAAAATATCAGGTGATATTCCAGGAGACAAATAAGAACCTGCTACAAAGGGTAACAAATTATACACATACAATGAATCCACTATTAAATTAAAATCCTGATTGTGAAAATTTTGAAAAGCCAAAACTACAGCAGCAAGTTCTGCCTGCTGGGCAGACTTCTGCTCTGAAGTCACTTTTGTATGCCAAATTCCAGATTTATCTTTCCAAACACAAGCACCAAAAACTTTCCCTCCATCAGTAAAAACTGTAGGAGCATCTGATATGCCCAATGGTATCCTTTCTTACATTTTGGGCACACTGATTTAGGACGAACACCCTGTCCCATTGATCTCTTATTCTGCTGACTTTGACCTCCTCCAGGAGCCCGACATTGCGCTTTAAAATGTCCAGGCTTCCCACAATTGAAACAATTCCCCTTTTGAGCATGTCCTGTTTGTAAAGCCAGAGCTAAAGTCTCCATGTTAAAAGACTGACTCCCAACCTTCCTACATGCATTAATCAAATCTGCGATTTCTCGCTCCCCACTTGCTACCAGTGGATTTAAAATCTTTTTGCAATCTGTGTTAGCTTGTTCTACTGCTAACTTAAAAAGTAACTCTTTCTGGGCGAATTGATTATCAATTTGTCTTTCAATAGCCAATTTCAGTCTGCTAATGAAATTTTCATAGGGTTCATTGTTCCCTTGTTTGATGTTAGTAAAGGTCTTCTCACCACCTTCGCCGTCAGGGAGAGACCCTATGGCTTGAAAAATTATTTGTGGGAGAAGAATGAACCCTTCCTCAGGCATACCATCTCTCTGTTGTTCCACTGTTGTAAAATTACCAGCTCCGTAAAGCTGATCTGGGGTAACATTTGCTGTTCCCCTCTGGACTGCCAGCTGTCTCCATTTCTGATCTAACACCAAATATTGAGCTGGAGTTAAAATCATATTCAACAGAGCTTTCCAGTCAGCTGGAATCATTTTATTTCCATAACCAACTGCTTCTAACAATGCCTGAGTATATATGGCGTTCTAACACCATATTCTTTTGCTGCTTGCTTAACTTCCTCAAAATTCTGAGCTGTAAAGGCTTCCACTCCCGCTGCATGGATTTAATGCAGCATCCATGACAATTTCTACTGGATTAAGTTGAACTTCTACTCCAAACTCCACCAAATCATCTCCTGATAATTCCCCTCTATTCTTTGCTTCTTGAATAGCTGCAGTAACTGCATCCACCTGAACCCTTAAAGGTAAACTCTTATCTTCTGACAAAGTATTGCTAGCGCCGGACAGTCCCCCAGATTTATCTGGAGGTGCCGTCGGCGGCAACAAACGCACCGCATGGTAAAGCGGCAAACCTTCTTCGGGGGTGATAGGAGCGGTTGTTCATAAGTAGCTAATGCATCCATTATCACTCTCCAGGTTAACAAAATTGAAGAAGGGGCACGAGGTTCCTCGTGCAAAAATTTCCTATCTTTTTCCAGGACTCTACTTTAATACTACCTCCCTCCGGATATGACTTAATATTTTTCCAAACATACTGTAGTAAGTCCTCAATTTCTTTCTTTCCTACAGCACAACCCCTACTGCCAATTCCAAACCCAAAACTATTCCCAATGATCCCTCTCAATTCCCTGATGTGCTCTTTCTGAGCCTTCGAGAGATCTCCCCATACTCACGAAAGAATCTATCTTCGTCCAGCGAAGAAGATGAGGGCCCAGTCGACGTCCGCGACGATGAGTATAGGATGCGGGAAACGTATAGCCTTCCAGCTATCATGTCGGGGTCACCATTTATGGTGGATTGACATTTGGAATGAGACACAGGGAACTGTCTCTGAGAAAAATGCCAACCCTGAGAGAACTCAGGTAGCAGTATTTATTGAGAAAAAACACAAGCAAAATATACAGTATGCATATTCAGAAAACAATGACCTCAACAGGAGATTACTTCACCAGCATGAGAACACACAATCTTGGAAAGTCCCAGATGTTACCTTGCTAGGATGAGATCATACAGCCACGGAAAGTCTCATGGGAAAGTTTGGAAAGTCCCATGAGAAAGCACAACTGTGTATCTTGTACCTTGAACTTTCACCCATTTTCCTATTCCTTCTAAACTGGCAGAATCAAAACAGAATGAGGCACTCTGAGCAAAGATACTCCTACCCCCACCAAGAATGCCCACATCTTCCTAGACTTACTGCTAGTTATACAAAGGCCTTACAGAAAATGATAAAATGATCAATAGGTTATATTACCACAATGGTAATTTTCCATATAGCTTCAGATCATACATGTAAAAGACATGGGATAGTCTAGCAGATGTTTTAATGTTTGATAGCCATGGCCCAAGTTAATCAGTGCAATGATAAACAGTAGAGATGAAAGTAAGTCCCTTTGGAGATTCATCTCTTGAAATTAACCTCTCTCAATCTAGAAACCATGTCTTTCATTATGCCGTCAGTCTTTGCACAAAGCTTCTGATGTATCTACTGACTCCTATTATTTCTAGGCACTTGGTTATATCATCTTGTGGCAGAGAATCAAATGCCTTTTTGTAAACAATCCATGATATATTCAAGTTGGCCTTCCTTCTCTTGCAGTTTATAAAAAATGTCTTGTCAATTAGGAGTTGATTTTTTTTTTTCTGGTGTTTGGATGATTTCCCTTCTGCTCAGATGGAAAGAGTTTGTTTTCAAATAGATGCTGTTGGACTATACCGCACCAATTAGCAATTTGAAAGTTGTAGGTAGGTAGGTAATTGGCTTGCAGTGGCACTGCCCCTGGATATTTCATTATCTAGTAGGTTTTGCCAGATATTAGCCACGCTTCAATTTCACCTCTTTGCAGTATGTTGTTAAGCTGCTTGGCAACAAGTGGGTATAGATTAATCAAATGTTTCAACAAAAATCCATGCAATTCATGTTTACTGGTGCTAACCAATTCTTGATCATGATGTAATTCCAAACATGCATATGCAATGTGACGTGTTCTTTGTTTTTCTTAGATAATGTTCTAGGGATTTCTTCTGGCACTTTAACTCCCAGATATATTTTTGGAGATGGTCCACACACACACACACACCCTTCATTTCATTCTTATTGAACCATCACTGTTGTTCTGCTCTTGCAATTCTCCATTTATTGCTCTGATATATCTTCTTCCACTGTTCTCTTTCTTATGCATAGTGGATTCTGAGTGAGAAATGAATTTTATTCAACATAAAAAGAAAATTGGTAAAAACCAAAATGATCCCCAACAGAGATATTTATTTGACCGTAATCCTATCTGTGTTTAAGTACTACTGACATTATTCTTTTTAAAAAAATATTTTTTTTTATTTTTATATTTTAAAGAACATCTTTTTTGGTGAACAATGTGGTTCCAGGTTTTTACATACATACTTACATACATACATACATACATACATACATACATACATACACACACACACACACACACACACACACACACACACACAGTGCTCAAAAAAATAAAGGGAACACAAAAATAAGACATCCTAGATCTGAATGAAAGAAATATCCTTATTAAATATTTTGTTTATTACATAGTTGAATGTGCTGACAACAAAATCACACAAAAATTATCAATGGAAATCAAATTTAGCAACCCATGGGGGTCTGGATGTGGAGTTACACTCAAAATTAAAGTGGAAAAAAACACTACAGGCTGATCCAACTTTGATATAATGTCCTTAAAACAAGTCAAAATGAGGCTCAGTAATGTGTGTAGCCTCCACGTGCCTATATGACCTCCCTACAACACCTGGGCATGCTCCTGATGAGGTGGCGGATGGTCTCCTGAGGGATCTCTTCCCATACCTGGACTAAAGCATCCCCCAACTCTTGGACAGTCTGTGGTGCAACATGGCATTGGTGGATGGAGCAAGACATGATGTCGCAGATGTGCTCAATTGGATTCAGGTTTGGGGAACGGGCGGGCCAGTCCATAGCATCAATGCCTTTGTCTTGCAGGAACTGCTGACACACTCCAGCCACATGAGGTCTAGCATTGTCTTGCATTAGGAGGAACCCAGGGCCAACCGCACCAGCATATGGTCTCATAAGGGGTCTGAGGATCTCATCTTGGTGGCAGTCAGGCTACCTCTGGCAGTCAGGCTACCTCTGGCAAGCACATGGAGGGCTGTGCGGCCCCCTAAAGAAATGCCACCCCATACCATTACTGACCCACTGCCAAACTGGTCATGCTGGAGGATGTTGCAGGCAGCAGTGTCTCCAGACCTTGTCACATTTGTCACATGTGCTCAATGTGGACCTGCTTTCATCTGTGAAGAGCACAGGGCCCCAGTGGTGAATTTGCCAATCTTGGTGTTCTCTGGCAAATGCCAACGTCCTGCACGGTGTTGGGCTGTAAGCACAACCCCCACCTGTGGACATCGGGCTCTCATACCACCCTCATGGAGTCTGTTTCTGACCGTTTGAGCAGCCACATGCACATTTGTGGCCGCTGGAGGTCATTTTGCAGGGCTCTGGTAGTGCTCCTCCTGTCCCTCCTTGCACAAAGGCGGAGGTGGTGGTTCTGAGGGTGGGTTGTTGCCCTCCTACGGCCTCCTCCACATCTCCTGATGTACTGGCCTGTCTCCTGGTAGCGCCTCCATGCTCTGGATACTACGCTGACAGACACAGCAAACCTTCTTGCCACAGCTCTCATTGATGTGCCATCCTGGATGAGCTGTACTACCTGAGCCACTTGTGGGTTGTAGACTCCGTCTCATGCTACCACTAGAGTGAAAGCACCACCAGCATTCAAAAGTGACCAAACCATCAGCAAGAAAGCATAGGAACTGAGAAGTGGTCTGTGATCACCACCTGCAGAACCACTCCTTTATTGGGGATGTCTTGCTAACTGCCTATGCTTTCCACCTGTTGTCTATTCCATTTGCACAACAGCATGTGAAATTGATTGTCAATCAGTGTTGCTACCTAAGTGGACAGTTTGATGTCACAGAAGTGTGATTGACGTGGAGTTACATTGTGTTGTTTAAGTGTTCCCTTTATTTTTTTTGAGCAGTGTACATATATATGTGTGTGTGTGTGTGTGTTTTCTTAAGTTTTCGCGGGTATTTATATGTATGGTATTCAGCTTTGTTCGGGTATTTTCCCACGTCATTATAGTTGTGCTTTTAAAGTTGTAGCAACGTTTTGGCAGAATCTCATCTGCCATCATCAGGCTTCTGTATTGTGTTTGTCCGTGAGTCAGACTTTCAGATTCCGCCTGGTATTCTTTTTCTCAATTACATTATATATCATCTGTTTATTTCAAAAATATTAATCTATTCAATTAATTTTAAAAACTGATAATAGTCTTTCCATTACAATTCTCATAACACATTTTAACTTTATTCATCGCTTTATTAAATATCAATTAATATTTTATAATAAATCCCCACTTCCATATCTATTTCAATTAAATCTATATCTAGTTTAACAATTATCCTTAAAGAAAAATATGTTCCAATGTTTTCTATTTTTAAATCTATATTCTGAAATATCACAACACATTACCTTGCAGAATCCCCTTTCTTGTTCTTCTTCTATCCATTGTATCTCATTCTCCTGACTTATAATTCCTTTTCATTTTTGTTTGCTTTCTGTCATTTCCTGTCATTTTCTGGTTCTTTCTCTTAGTTCCCTTTTTTTCCTTTATTATTTCCCTCCATTTCTTATGCCAGTTATTTATTTTGTCTTCCTCCCTCTCTTGATCTTTTCTCTGTAGTGCCCTCTTCTGCTGTTTCCTTTTCCTTTGTTTAACTTTCCAAACAATTCCCTCTTTAATTATCACTTCAAACCTTAAATTTTTAGCTTTAATTCTTTTTTTCCCCATTTTTTCCCATTTTCTCCCCATTTTAATGTCCGTTGTTTCACTTTTTCTTTAGAGCTGGTTTCTCCTTTGTTTAACTCCTCCTCCTCTTCTTTAGTTCTTCTTTAGTCTGCATCACCATTTCTAATTTTTGTAGTATGATACTGTACATTTCCAAGCTTTCATCATTTCCCTTATGTTTTGTAGTTCCAATCTTATTTCCACACATAATTCTCCCATTTTGTGCACTTCTTTTTTTCCCTTTCTTTAATATCTATATCAAATCCAATTATCCAGTAGTTTATTTCAACCCTCATCTTTTATATTTAATTTCAACAGTCAATGTCCATAAATCTTTATTTCCAGGTTCCTTCTATTGATTTCTTTTCCAATTTTTCCCAGAGTCAGCAAACAATCCCATGGCAATTTCTTCACATATCTGTTTTTTCCTTAGAGTATTCTAGTATTTCACTTTTCAGGGTTTTTATTATAATGGAATTCCTCTTATTTCATTTCAAGTTCCAATTTTAAAAAGACCAAGCACTTTTCAAAGAGTCACTGAAATTTTTCCTTTACTATTAGGTGGCACTCTCAATTCTGTTTCCACATTCCACCCTTTTTTTTTTTTTTCACTTTTTCCTATATTTTAAGCTTTTATTAATTTTGCTAATTCCAATTATTAGCTATTATTTCTTTTTAACATGTTCCACATTTAATTACGCCTATTAGTGTCAAAATCCAGATAATTATCCAATTTACTTTCCAAGTCTTGTATAATCAAATGTCTTCCTCTGAGTTTTCCACCTGCAAATTAAATCTTTTCAAAATCCAAAGTCAATTTCACAAGTTTCCCATTTTCTTCTCTCTCTCTCTCTCTGGTTGCTGCTTCTACTATCATTCGTTAAAAAATTATTTGTTTCTTAATTCTGGGATACCTGTAATATCCATGTATTTCACCTGGCCCACACACCACTCACAGCTTCACTGCTCCAGGAGAGTCTTCGTTTCCTGCACTGTCTCCCATCTTCATAGTGGCCATTTTAGACCACCGCTGCAACTCGGAGGGGGTTTACCTTGTCAGGGAGGGAATATGCGGCTCCCCTCAACCCTCCAGGCAGTCCTCCCTTTCTTCACCACCCCTACAGGGTGGTTCCGGTCCTAGTTGGGACCTCCAATGAGCAAGCGCAGAGCGAAACCATGCACAATCGCAGATTCTACTCCAACCCAACAGGAGCACAACCGGAAGTCCTACTGAAATTATTCTTAGCCAGGTTAACAGAGCATGATCTTATTTTCCTGTAGTAAAGAAAAATCATTGGGAAGACAAATTTGACATCAGCAACAATATCCACCATCTTTCCTCAAGTTCATCACTTCTCAATTTTTCAAGTTAGAACTGAAAAAGACTGTTCAGCTAATATTGATCTTATTGTGATCCAGTGGCATTCTAGGCTTCCTCAATTCAATTTCTTCAATTTAAAGAAAAACAACATAATAAAAGGTGCTTTTAGTATATCACTATTCTGTATTTTTGAAATTTAAATTTGGGAGAGATTAATGTTGTGAGAACTAAAGCTTCACACAGGCAAGTTGCGAAAGCAGATTGCAATGAGAGAAGGGGAGTCTGGGCAAGTATTTATATACCCCAAATACATTCCAGCAGATATAGATCAATAACATGTGATTTATTATCTCAGACTTCTTGATAATAAAGTAGAAATGAATGGCATAGACTCTATATTTAGCAAATTGCAAAAATAAAAGCCAGAAAAGAAATGGCATAATGTAAAAAAGAGATACATATCACACAAAATTATTGGGATTTAGTTTTCAATAAAAAGGCAGTGTGTTGTGCACTAACTTCTCTTGCAATCAAATAAAATTGATAATTGAGTAATCTCAGTAATTTAAGTAAACTTAAAGTTTATTGAATTAGATGAATATTAAAACCCCATTAATTGAATCAAATATTGTGTGTAGTTAGTAAAGTCAGAATGTAAAACAAAAAAGAGCTAGCTGGATTCTGATTAGCTCTATTTGTACTGAAATAGATCGTGTTACATTTCTGAGTTTAACATGGAAGGTTTTAAGTGTAAATTAAGAGAAATAAGATATTCCTTCAAAGGAATGTTGTGCCTAATAGACATTAGAACGGTCTTGACCCACCCATTCTCTCTCCCTCTCCCCCCTCCCTTTGGGCTGCTATGAGAATGTAAAGGAAAGAGAAAAAAAATAAGCTGCTTGGAAAAAGGAAGCTTAAGGAGCTTATTTAATTTAAAATCTTTAAATGGCAGAGGCTTCTATGGTCCATTTTCCAATCTGCAGTAGCCCATATATAGTATGTATATACGTATGTATATATAATTGATTTCTTCAATAATATGTTTACCTGCACCTTTTACCAATTGGGTGTGATTGGTCTAAGTCTGTAGCTATGGTTAGCTATTGAGGAATTTCCATGGTAGTATTGGGCCCAGTCTGCATTCTATTTAAAACCTTCTAATAACATGCCTAATCCTTACAAAGTGCCTTGTATGCACTTTTCTTGTCTTCATGGGCACCATTGTCTTCAAAAACTCTCCAGATGGCCTTAGCTAAATCATCCTCTTTTAGAACCTTCTCCTCTGTCCTTACAATGCAGGGATAATAGCAATGATGGGATTCAGCCGATTCTCACCAATTCAGGTGAACCAGTTGTTAAATTACACCCCTCCCCCTGCTATCAAAGTGGATCCTGGGGGCTGCACTGCAATAGAGAAATGAGTAATGGAGGAGGGAGAGGGAGTAACGGAGGAGGGGGAAATGAGGGAGGAGAAGGTCACTTTCCCTCTTTCTTCTCCCTACTCTTCCTCCTTCCATCGTGCTGGCTGGTCCATTGCCCATTTCTCCATTGCAGCACAGCACTCAGGATCCACTTTGATAGCGGGGAGGGGGATTTAACAACTGTTTCCCCTAGGGTCAGGTTGGCCATTGTGAGAGGATCAACCCACATATGCAATGGAGCTGGAGGATGGGTCTGGGCCATGCTTCCCACAACAGCCAACCTGACCCTGGGCAAACCTGGGCAAATTGTTAAATTATTTGAATCCTACCACTGGATAACATTACTGTCATAGCTGTGTGGCAAAACATATATGAAATGTCTAAAAGATTGGGAACGTCATATATCAATTTTAAATATTATTATATTGTCAGAATGGTTCGTTTTTTCTAAAATTATTTTAATATAAATCCAGTGTTTGGTGGAACCATCCCCAATACTTTACAATAGGTGGTGAACAGTATAGTATCATAAATACATATGCAAATATAACAACCCAGATATGCAATAACCTAGAAACCATTACTTTACGAATGGGGCTATTTTCCCTCTTGGTTCTAATTGACCTGGGACACTGTTAACTGGGCATAAGTGCATGAAAGGAAGACAAGGAGGAGTATCTACTAATAGCAATAACATTTAGACATGTTTCTGAAATTTTTACAGACAGTGAAAGTACAGGGGAATGATATTTCCCACAAGCTGCAGATCTCCAAAGTCAAGAAAAAGGATGAAGGATTGTATGAGTGCAGAGTGACGGATGCCAATTTAGGAGAGCTTCAAGAATATAAAGCCCAAGCTTATCTCAAAGTCAATGCAAATAGCCATTCCCGAAGAATGCAAGCTTTCGAAGCTTCCCCAATGTGGCTGCAAGATAAACCTCGCAAGAATATCTCAGCTGCCATCTCTAACAGCATCCATAATTCTGCCAGTCAAAGACCCACTTCTAATGCTCCAGCAGATGCCAAAATGCCTAAGCAAAGCCCACAATCAGGTATGAGCAACCATTTTGAACACTTTAAGCATATGACTAGCATGTAATTGAAACTCAAAGCAATGCTATTATTAGAGAAAAATGATGCTGTTATTTTATATCCTGCATAAAATTAGAAAATATTCTATACAAAAATCTTGGTATGCTTAATCCTTATAACCATGCAAAACAAAAATAAAAGCCTCATTTGGCATTATAAAAATCACATAATACAACTGACCTGTTATCCTGCATATCAGTTGTAGCCCATGGTAGGTCACTAGAAGTTTGATACATTTCGTTTTTCATACAATGGTATCCTTGTGGGAAGGGGCAGGGACAAAATAACAAACACCATTGTGATGTTGTAATATAAGTGCCAACCCATTATATAAGTATCAAGAAATTGTCATCACACCTCAGTGCTACTTTTGTTCATTCTAACTAACATAATAAACTTCTGCAGATACCCATCTTTGTATACCTTCTTAGGATTTAAGGAACCGAACAAAGAGTAGAAGGGGTACATAAAACAAATGACAATTAGTACACCTGAATAGCTTAAATAAAAGAAATCAAAATTATGATAAAAATATAAAATCCCAAACTGAAACGAGGAATTACATCCAAAGGTCCCTTAGAATATTCCTGATATTTCATTAGTATTGTTAATGTGGGGAGGACTATTGGTCTCTGTCATCCTCTTATTTTATACAGAAAATGATTCATTTTGAGCTTTGTCAGGATAAGTCCTTCTAGTGTGCTTGATTATCTTGCTTGATTATCTTGCTTATCTTTAAAAGACTCAAGCAGGAAATAAATGAAGGTTTGGAGGCTATATTTGGATTAGTGGGTCACAAGTTCTGAGTTCTGCTTAAATATTTCTTTATATGACTATCTTATCTAGAATTAAAATACCTCAAGCTTTATAATAAAGAAATACAATAGAGAGGAAATAGAAAATAGTCTATAAAATGTTACATTTTGATATGTGTTACATACAGTAGAACCTCTGGTCATGACCATAATTCGTTCCATAACTTTGACTGCAAGCCTATTTGGTTGTGATCCAAACCTAATTTTGGAAATTTGGTGCTTACAAAAAAAATGGCATGGAGGGGAAATCAGCCATAGAGGGAAAAAATGTGAATTTTTTTATCAGAACCCAATTTGGTCATGGTCAGAAGCGTTTGTGACCAGAGATTCTATTGTATATATTTAATATAATTTCTCTTGTTCTCATACTAGATTACTCCAGATGTCCTAAATGTCCTATTCAATTATATGCAAGTTGTTGTTTTTTCTTCATCTGGTCAAACAGTAAAGAAAGTTTTATCACTCAACAAAATTTCAGATGCCTTTGCTAGCTAAGGATAATGAAGGGTCATTATAGTAGCCGAGCTATGATTAAATAAACTCATCAGACAACTTCTTACCAAAATCCTCAGTCTCCATCTTACCCCAGTATAATATTGAACAATAATACTAATCCTGATCATATAGAATTGTTGGAAAAATCCATAATAAAATAGGTGCTTGAAATATTTAAAAGTGCTATAAACTTAATATTGTTTATCACTGTCATTAAAATTATTTCCATTGGTTAGAAAGACAATCAATGTTATATAGTTAGGCATAAACATGTTGTAATAAGTTTCCAGGATGGAATAAATTGCACAGATAGCATCTGGAGTTCCCTCATGGGTATATTCTAATGAAAATTAGACAACCTTGTGTCCAGAATATTTTAACATGGACTAAGCAGATTAAATGGCTTAAATAGCTCCTTCCAATTCCACTATTCTGATTGAATACTATGATTTCATGACTGATGAATAATCCTCATTCTAAATATGTGCTCAGCATTTAATTTTCTGTTCAGCAGAATATTAGAAGTATTAGACATGACTAGTTTGGGAAAGCTTCTCAGTCTCATACACACACACACACACACACACACACACACACACACCACTGTTATAAGCTTCCAAAATTCAAGGCTTCCTTGGAAGATAATATGTATATTTCATATACTCTTTATAAGATTAAGTGTATTCATAAATGGATAGCTGCATATGAAATGAAATACCTGAACTTTTCCATGATCAAAGCTATGAAATTGTGAAACTTTAAGCAGATTTTCAAATTTTCATCTTTGTAGGAAGAAAAACATAATCCCACATTGTACTGGAATATGATCCTAGAAAGTAAAAGGCTGGAGGATCTTGCACAGAAACTCTTTCCATTACCTTCTCATCCCCACTCCTGCTTAGAGTTCTTGTCTTTGTAATTCCTGCCAGTACCATCCCCAAACAGATAGTCCTTCTGTCTCTATTATTCTAGGACTTTGGGATTGTAATGAGTTAATATTCAAGTTTCTGGAGGAATGGATGGTCCTTTCCCTAGTCTTGTCCTCAGATTCCTCTGACAATGCCTTGAGTTCTGCCTTCAAATGTTTTCTTTTAAAAAAATTATATTTTCTTGTTCTGAGAGAATGACAGATATTCCTCATGTTTACGTGACCAACAATCTCTTTTTCTTGTAGGAAATATCAATTATATATCTATACCTATTTAGTAAGTAGATTAGCACTTGTGAATGCCAGAAGTCAGTCTGTTAATTTCACCATATTCAAAATATAGATTGAATTTTGTTGCTCGGGATTTGCTTGATATTTTTTTTCCAAATATATGCATAGTATTTTTTTATTTTTATTTATTTATTTATTTTGATTTGTCAATTGCTTACAAGATAATAGGTATAAGTATATACATAGTTATGAATACATGAAATGGGTACATATAAGAAAAATAAAAGAAACAATAGGACAGGGACAGTAGGCACGTTGGTGCGCTTATGCATGCCTCCTACAGACATCTTAGGAAAGGGGTGAGGTCAATAGTAGATAGTCTACGGTTAAATAAAGTGTTTGGGGAAGAAACCACAGAGTCAGGTAGAGTATTCCAGACATTGACCACTCTGTTGCTGAAGTAGTATTTCCTGCAATCAAGTTTGGTGCAGTTAACCTTGAGTTTGTATCTATTGTGTGCTCTTGTGTTGTTATGGTTGAAGTATTCATTGACAGGTAAGTCATTGCAATGTATGATTTTTATATACCATACTTAGATTGGACCGAAGACTGTGTAATTCAAGATTTTCTAGGTCTAGAATTTCAAGTCTGGTGGCATAAGATATTCTGCAACAAGTAGAGGATTGGAGAATGCTTCTTGTGAAATATTTCTGGACTTTCTGAACTGTGCTAATATCAGATACGTAATGTGGGTTCCAGACTGATGAGCTGTATTCGAGTATTGGTCTAACAAATGTTTTGTATGCTCTGGTTAGTAGTGTGATATTACAAGAGAAAAAGCTATGTAGGATTAGGTTAACAACTCTTAATGCCTTTTTGGCTATGTAGTTACAGTGGGCTTTAGCACTTAGATCATTAGAGATGAGTATTCCAAGGTCCTTGACAGAGCTTGGATCATCAACAAGGTCTTGACTATCCAGCTTGAATTTTATTTTCTGATTTTTTTTTGCCAATATGTAAGACAGAGCATTTATTTGTTGAGATTTCAAGTTGACATTTGTTTGACCATTCTGATACATAGTCAAGATCTTTTTGAAGGGTAGCAGTATTGTCTGTGGTATTGAACAGCTTTACATCATCAGCGAAAAGAACACAGTTGCTCTTAATATGATCACAGAAGTCATTTATGTAAAGTATGAAGAGAGTTGGTCCTAAAACACTGCCTTGGGGGACACCACTATTGACAGGTACATTTGTTGTCTGTTTGACAGGAATGCTTCTATCCAGTTATGCAGTTGTCCAGAGATACCATAAGATTTTAGTTTTAGGAGTAGTTTGTCGTGTACCACTGAATCAAAGGCTTTAGAGAAGTCTATGTAGATTGCATCTATTGTTTTGCCCTGATCGAGTTGTGTAGTCCATATGTTTTTGCAATGTAAGAGTTGCAGATTACAGAATAGTTTTTTTCTGAAACCAAATTGTTTATTAGAGATTAGGTTGTTTGTCTCTAAATGGAGGATAATGGATTGGTTAATAATTGATTCCATGACTTTACAGGTGACGCAGCATAAGGAGATTGGTCTGTAAATTTCAACTAGGCTTGGGTCTCCCTTTTTGAAGATGGGGATGACTGTGGCTTGTGACCATAGATTAGGCAAGGAGCTGGTCATGAAAGATTTTTCAAAGATTATGCTTAGAGGTTCTGCTATGGCAGTGGATAGCTTTTTAAAGAAGTAGGCACATATTCCGTCTGGCCCAATAGTTAAAGATGGTTTTAGATTGTGTAGTGCTTTTTCAACATTGTCTTCTGTAAAATCGATATGTATTAGATCATTGTAGTTTTCTGTGGTTCAGCTAGGAAATACTGGGCATGATCCATTGCTGTTTACAACTACTGAGCCAAAGAATGTGTTAAAGATATTGGCTTTAATGGTGTCTTCGTTGCAGTCTTTACCATTAGGTCCTATCAGGGGTGGGATGGACCTTGAGTCTTTTAGTTTGTTGTTTACAAAATTGTAAAAAGCGTGGGTGGAATTGGTACGTAGAATGTTTTCCTCTTGTTTAATGTGATAATTGGTGCATTCAATCTTTATCTGGTGGCATAAATTTTTGTATTGGCTTTTGAAGTTGGCAAGATGACCAGATTTGTTTTTCCGCCAGAGTGATCTCTTTTTGGATTGAAGTTTCCTTATTGTTATGGGTAATCTGTTTTTGTGTGTGTGTGTGTGGGAGTTGTTATTGGTACATATAGTTTGATGACTCTTTTGACTTCAAGTAAAATATGTTGTAATGGTCTTCAACAGTATTGCATCCAGTGAATAGAGATTGCCAATCAAGGGATGAGAGATCGTTGACTATAAGATCATAGTTGCCTTTTTTGAAGTTACAATTGGGGGTTACATCATTGTGGTGATTTTTGTGTGGGCGTATGTTGAGACAAAAGTCAATCATATTGTGGTCACTGTTGGAAAAGGGTTCTTTAGTTTGTATTCTGTAAATTAAATTTAAACTATTGCAGAAGATGAGATCTAGGCAGTTGTTAAGTCTAGTATTATTGGTTACTAGTTGTTCCAGTCCCAGATTTGTAATAGCATTGTAGAAGGTTGCATGTATGGATTCAGTTGTACATTCGTTTAGGGTCCAGTTAACATGAGGTAGATTGAAGTCACCAAGAAAGATAAAAGTGTGTGGGCAGGATGTTGCCCATGTTAGTGGTGAATTTAGCTTGTTTACATGTTCGATGTCATAATTAGGTGCTCTGTAACATAGTAAGAGTCGAAATATGATATTTAAGGATAGTTCACAGATGATGGCTCAGGAAGAACAAGCTCCTAGGTAACTTGGATGATTTTAGATGTAAGGACTTTTTATAAAAGATAGCAACACCACCTCCTCTACAGAGCTGTCTCTGTTTTTGAGCTCTCGGCCAATCCGGGAAATGTCAAGTATTTCATCAGGGGAGATGGTTGATACTTGATAATCACTGATGATGTTTTGGACAGTTGTGATGTCATCATTGTCATTGATGTCCTCTAGACCAAATAAGATGGCATTTGGACATTTCCGTTTGCACTCAACAGCTTCTCTGATGAGGATTGGGATATCATTATTTGTCTGATTTATGTTTTTTTTGTGGATTGGGTTGTGGGATGGGTTGTGGTTGTTGGGTAGAGATGTGGTTTGTAGCTATTGGATGTTCAGGTTTTTGCATTGTGTCTTTTTTTTCAAGGTTGGATAATCTTTCTTTTAAAGCGTCCAGGGATGCTACTATGGTGTCAGGGGATGTTATTCGTGGTTCTATAGTATCAACTCTTTCAAACAGATCCAGTTTGGGTCTGCATGATTTGCAGAGATATGGAAACTCGTTGGATGATTCTAGGTATTGAATCATTTGCTTGGGTAATCCCAAGCAGTCATGATGAGTGTATTTGTTACATAGAGAACATTTCATGGAATTTTCATTATCCTTTAGAGTTTTATAGCATTTAAGGCATGTGCAGTCTTGTGGTTCATTGGTGGGGATTACTTTCTCTTTAGGTTGTGGTTTGGCATTGGATTTTTTTCTTGGCATGGTAGGTTTGTTAAGATGGTACGTTGATTAATTACTTAATGAAACAATTTTGGGTAAACAATATAGCCAATATCACACCAATCAATCAATTGCAATAATCTCTCTAGTCAAATAATTTTGCTAAGCAACAATCAGCCTAATCAATTAATTACACTATTTGTTATTAATAGTTTGATAAAATATGAACACTTTATTTTCAAATCAACTCTAATATTTTTAACTGAAAATATTAGTTGCACAGCTAATTCCAGGTATCCATTTTTCAAAATATATTTCAGATGAGATTTTTTAATAAGCCAATAGTTCATTCAGATAACAATGTTTCCCGTTTTGTTCAAAAATTTAGATTAGTTTTTCTTTAGGAACTTTTATTGTTCTTCATTTGGACTCAGTGTCTATACACCAATGCACAGAGTATGAGGAATAAACAGGGTGAATTAGAAATTCAAATAGGGGGATAGGATATTGTTGCCATTACAATATTGTTGCCATCCCACATTGGTGGGATGAAACCCACAACTGGAACATACAGTAGAGGGATTTTAAAAATTTAAAAGAAATAGACCAAATAAAAGAGAAGGTGGAGTTGCACTATATATAAGAAATAACTACATCTCTACAGAAATAGAGCAGAACAATGATGAAAATTATCTTGAATGCATTTGGGTCAATGTTAAAGGGGGGGGGAAATAACATTGCCATAGGTGTATACTATAGGCCACTCAACCAAACAGGAAATAGATGGACTTTTTGCTAGTCAGCTAACTAAGTTATGTAGGAAGCACATCACAATAGTAATGGGGGATTTTAACTACTCTGACATCAACTGGGAGACAAACTCTGCACCAAGTGGAAGAGCCAACAGGTTCCTAACAAACCTAGCAGACAACTATGTTTCCCAAAAAGTAAAGAAGAGAACAAGGGGATCCGCCATATTGGACTTAATTCTCACTAACAGAGATGAAATGATAGAAGGTGTTGAAGCTACAGGAACCTTGGGGGTGAATGATCATGCAATATTGGAATTCAACATTATGCAAACACAAGCAACAGAACAAAGTCAGACTAGAGTCTTGGACTTCAAGAGAACTAATTTCAACAAACTTAGAGAGAGCTTGGGAAGGATTCCATGGATGAGAATCCTCAAGGGGAAAACAAGTCAAGAAGCTTGGGAAATTTTGAAAAGTAAGATTATAAAAGCCCAGTCTAGCACAATACCAATGAGGAAGATAATTAACAGCTCTCAAAAGAAACCAGCATGGCTGCATAAAGAACTCTCAGACAAATTGAAAGACAAAAAGGACAAGCATAAAAAGTGGAAAGAGATTGGGAATTGTATTATCAGGCCTTGGAATTTGCATGGGGGAAAGAATGGATTGATTTGAGGCATAAAAGACTATTAACCTTAGAAGGGCATGACCTTCAATTAGGTTGGCACGCTTTTTTATGGTATGGGAAAAATAAGATACTGTGTTTCTCCAACAATATGCCCCCCCAATAGGAAGACCCAGCATGTTTTCTAGGCATAAAATGAAATTAAGCCCCTTCCCCCAAATTTAGGCCTAGTTTAAAACATGAGAAATTGGGGGGGGAGGCAGAGGGGAACTTGCCATTAGGAGTGCCCCGCGGGCAGCTACGCCTCACCATCAGCTGCTCCTAACACCATGGTGGAGCACGAAGGGCTCCCTTACCCCTCCCTTACCCGGGTCAGCAGGTGGGCGGCATCGGTGTGGATGTCCGGCAGCATTTCAGCCGCTTCTCAGGCCTCTGTAGCTTCAACGGTTCCCACCGGTGCTGGTGCCTCTCTCGCCAGCGCCGTCTCCAACAACAGTGTCTGAGTCGCTTCCGCTTTTCCCCCGTCCCCATAACAACAGGAAGAAAAACATTTTGAGGTACCAGGGAGTGCCACGCGCTGCGTTTTGGTTTAATCCCGAGTGGCTGGGTGGGTGTGAGAAGAGCTGAGTGAGCATCTCTGCTGCTGCTACCCTTGGTGCTCCAGCCTCAGGCTCTGCAAGTTTGCAAAAGTCCCGGTGCGCAGCCCGTTCCTGCATTCCAAGCACCCAGGCTGAGCTGCAGCTGTTTTTTCGGGGCTCAAAAAAAAAAAAAAAAGGCCTGGCCTTATTTTGTGAGAAACACGGTGCAAAGCTATTTCCAAAGAAACTATATTAGAAATGCATTGTTATCAGTATGGATTAAAATTAAAGAACAACATTATCTGAAAATACCACAATGGAAGCATTGATACATCCTAGTGTTATTAATATTGAAAAAATTGTAAGATATAAAGATATTCTGAATTAAAAGGGGGAACTAAAAACCAAGCAAGAGATTAATAGTCAAGGATGGACATAACATGGTGGTCACAATGCACATACAATCTCGATATGCTAAAATGTATGGTTTTAATAAAGAATTAACAATTGGACCAGATATTAACTGGAACGGATGAAAAACAAAAAGAAAATATATAGCTACTTATTAAGTATCAAATTGAAAAATGAGCAGGTAAAGGAGACAATGATAGTTTGGGCTAAAAACTTTGGATATGCAATAGAACTGGATACATGGCAAAAATTGTGGGATAGAAATGTTAAATTAACTATGTCAACTGTATAAAATATTTTATAGATGGCATTTTTCACCAACAAGACTGGCAAAAATGTTTAAAGATAGATCCGCTAAATATTGCAAATGCAACCAGATACCTGGTTTGTATTACCACATGTGATGGACATGCCCAAAAGCCAAAAAATATTGGACAAAAATACAATATAAAGCAGCATATAGACTTGAAACCAGAAATATTCTTTCTTAAACATTTATTTATTCAACATTCCAACATTTAAAACCAATTTCCACTTTTTACAACGATTTTGTAACAGTGTTCTCACATTAACAAAGCCTATAATTATATTGATTACTTCTCCATTCTACTCAGTTATACTCTTATTTCTCAGCTTAACTTATAACATTATTAACAGATATATATTTGTGTGTGTATGTGTATGTTTATGTGTGTGTATATGTGTGTGTGTGTGTGTGTGTGTGTGTGTGTGTGTGTATAATTAAATAACACTTTCTCATATTTGCTATCAATTGACACCTTTGCGTCTTTCTAACTACATATACCAAATTCCACATCTTATAGTACTCTATTTCTTCTCTATCTTTCAATACCATCATTAGCCTGTTTTTTTCAATGCATTTGAGGATCTTTTTTATTATTGCTGCCTTGGAGGGAATAGTATCCTGCTTCCAGTTTTGAGCAAATGTGATTCTGGCAGCGGTTATTATATAGAGTGTGATATATTGGAGGTTCCTATTATAATTGGATCCCAATATACCTAATAAAAACATTTCTGGTCTTAATTCAATCCTTTATCTTGTTATTTCTTCTAACCATGTTTTAATTTTATACCAATACTTCTGGGCTTGGGGACAGGTCCACCACATTTGACAATACATTCCTTGGCTATAATTGCATCTCCAACACTTTGCTGACATATTGGGAAATATCTTAGCTAACCTCACTGGGGGGAGGTGCCAGCGATAGAAGATTTTGTAAAGATTCTCCTTATATGCAACTGACAACATTAATTTATAATTTACCTGCCATAGTTTTTCCTACTGTTCCAAAGCAATACGATAACCGAAATTTTTAGCCCAAATTATCATATTCTCTTTTACTGTTTCTTCTTCCATTTTATATTCTAATAGATAATTGTACACTTTGCTAATCATTTTTTTCCAGTCCCTAATAGTATTTTATCTAATTCTTGTTGAGTTCTATAAAAGCCGGATTGTTTCTGATCCTTTTTATACCATGTTTGAATTCAAAGATATAACCACCATCCTATTTCTATTCCTTATATCTTTAATTGCTGTTGGGTTTTTAGTTCCCCTTTCTCATCTAAGAGCTCTTTATATTTTACCATCTTATTTAGGTCCAGTGCATTAGGATATATCATTGCTTCCATTATCGATAGCCAGGTTGGTATTTTCATATAGTGGGTTTTTATTTTATTTTATCCCAAACATACAGTACAACATCTCTCACCCAATGTCTCTGAAAGTAAGTTTGCGATCTATTTTTCCCTTCCCAGAGGAATGCATGCCATCCCAACTGCAGATCATGGCCCTCTATTGTTAGAACTCTTTTATTGTTGAGATTGATCCAAACTTTAAGCCATGTTGCAACTGCCTGCCTGGTAATATAATTCAAAGTCCGGAAGTCCAAATCCTCCTTTGCACCTGCTGTCTTGTAGAAGTTTAAATTTTATCTGAGGTTTTTTCCCTAACCATATAAATTTCGCTATTCTTTTATTCAGATCGTCAAAAAAAAAATTCCCTAATTTTACTGGCATTTGAAACAGATACAAGAGTTTGGGTAGTATACTCATTTTTATAGTCGCTATCCATCCCAACAGTGAGAGCTGTATTTTTGCCCAATTATCCAAATCTTTTTGTATTTGCAATATTATTTTATCTTAATTATCTTCTTTTATTGAAGAGCATTTCACAGTGAGCCAAACTCCTAAATACTTCACTATTTTTATTATCTGCATCCCTAGTTCACATTCTAATTCTTCATTTTGACTCTTGGTTAGATTTTTAGTTATTATTTTTGTCTTCTTTTTATTAATTTTGAGCCCTGCTACCCTTCCAAATTCTTCTATTTCATGAATTAGTATACTGCCCATCTCTATTGGGCCTTCTATAATAAATGCCATGTCATTCACAAAGGTTTGCACTTTGTATTCTTCTTTCTTAATAATCAATCCTTTTATTTCCTGGTTCAGCCTAATTTGAGTCAACAGTACTTCTGCTGATAGTATATATAAAAGTGGGGCTAACTGGCATCCCTGTCTTACTCCTTTATTTATGTTCAACTCTGTTATTTCTCCATTCAGTATCACTTTTGCGGTTTGTGAAGTATATATTGTTTTAATGAACCCTACGAATTTTTCACCAAATTGCATCCAACTTAATTGTTTATTAAGGAATTGCCAATTTAAATTATCGAACACTTTGTGCGCATCCACAAACATCAGTGCCATTTGTTTCTCTGAGTGGACCTCATAGTATTCTAGAACATTCATGATCAATCTTGTGTTGTTCCTTATCTGTCTGGGAGGAATCCATTTTGGTCAGAGTGGATGATTTCGCTCAATATTATCTTTAATCTTTCAGACATTATTACATTCAGACATTATAGTAGCCATGATCTTATTACATTATTATTACATTCAGACATTATAGTAGCCATGATCTTGTAGTTTACATTTAAAAGCGAAATTGGTCTATAATTTTTGATCTGCTGGGTGTCCATATGTTCTTTTGGAATAAGTGTTATAAGCGTCTCTGTCCATGTCTTTGGTATTTTTGCCTGTCCAAGCACCTCGTTATACAAGTCTAACATTATTTCCTCTAATGGCTCCTGAATTTCTTTATAGAACTCCACTGGAATTCCATCCAGCCCTGGTGTTTTATTAGTTTTTTGTTTTCCAATTGCGTCATTCAGCTCCTTGATGGTAATTTTGTTGTTCAGCATTTCCCTTACAGTATCTGATATTATAGGTAAATCCCTTTCTTTTAAATAGTGTATAATGGCCTCTTCTGAGATTTCTTCCTGGGCATAAAGACTGGAAACCAGAAATATTCTTATTAGGCATCCTGCTGGAAAAATATGATAAAAGGAATATATATTCGATTGTACATATATTAAGTGCAGCTAAAATTGTATTTGCACAACAATGGAAAAAAGATGAGATCCCAACAGATCAGAGTGTAATTAAGAAATTATTAGAACGTGCAGAAATGGACAGATGCTTATAATTAAGGAAAAAGAAGAAACTGAATATTTCTTAATATGGGACTTATTTTACCAATGGTTAGATAATAAAAACAGAAGTTAGAAATGTGGGGATATAAAAAGGACAAATGTGATAAAGGGGATTTGTTAAAGTAGATAAGTTAAATATTATTGTTATTATAGTATTATTATTGTGATGAATACTATTGTATAATCTTGATTATGATTGCCTAAAAATAATTGTATCCAGACAACACACTTTGATTGAAATTTAATTTTCACATGCTATATAAATAAAATAAATAAAACTATTTTTAAAAAGTGGAAAGAGGGGCATATAACTAAGGCAGAATATCAGCAAATAGCCCAAGCCTGCAAAGATGAAGTGAGGAAAGCTAAGGTTCACAATGAACAAAGGCTTGCAACAAAAGAAAAAAATAACAAAAAAGCTTCTTCCAACATGTTAAAAACAAGAAAAAGTCAAGGAAACAATCGGTCCATTTCTGGGAGAAAGTGACAAGAAGGTAACAAGTAGCAGGGAGAAAGCAGAACTACTGAACTCGTTTTTTGCATGTCTTTACACAAAGGGTAAACAGTCCTTTGTGTAAAGGACAAACAGTCCAACCTATCAAAAACAGCACCATAAAAAACAGATTAGGAACACAAGTTAAAATAGGGAAGAAAATGGTAAGTGAGCATCTGTCTACCCTAAACGAGTTCCAATCACCAGGACTGGATAGATTATACCCTAAGGTTCTGAAGGAACTGGCAGACAAGATTTCAGAACCACTGAACTATTTCTTTCAAAGATCCTGAAGCACTGGGGAACTGCCAGAGGACTGGAAAAGAGCTGATGCAGTTATCGTCTTCAAAAAAGAAAAAAAATAGATCCAGAAAACTACAGACCTATCAGACTTACTCAATACCAGGGAAGATTCTGGAAAAGATAATCAAGCTATGAATCAGTGAACACCTAGAAGCAAACAAAGTAATAACCAAAAGCCAACATGGGTTGTCAAAAACAGATCATGCCAGACTTTGACAAAGTAACAAAATTAGTGGACCAGAGGAATGCTGTCGATATAATTTACTTGGACTTCAGTAAGGCATTTGATAAACTAGATCATAACCTACTACTTGATAAAATAAAAAAATGTAGGTTAGACAGCATCACCACCAGATGGATTAATAACTGGATGATCAACCGTACACAATGTGTAGCCCTCAATGGAACTGCATCTACATGGAGGGAAGTATGCAGTGGGGTACCCCAAGGCTCTGTTTTAGGCCCAGTACTCTTCAACATCTTCATCAATGATTTGGATGAGGGGATAGATGGGGAATTCATCAAATTTGCAGATGACATCAAACTGGCAGGAATAGCCAACACTCTAGAAGACAGGCTTAAGATACAGAAGGATCTTCACAGACTTGAACATAGGGCGCTAGCTTACAAAATGAAATTCAATGGTGAAAAAAAGGAAGGTTCTGCATTTAGGCAAGAAAAACAAAGTGCACAGGTACAGGTACCTTGCTTAATAGTAACTGTAAGAAGGATCTTGGAGTCCTAGTGGACAACCATTTAAATATGAGCCAACAGTGTGCAGCAGCTGCCAAAAAAATCTAACACATTTCTAGGCTGCATAAACACAGGGATAGAATCAAGATCATATGAAGTGTTAATAATGCCTTTGTAAGGCCACACTTGGAATACTGCATCCAGTTTTGGTCACCACGATGTAAAAAAGATGTGGAGACTCTAGAAAGAGTGCAGAGAAAAGCGACTAAGATGATTAGGCGACTGGAGGCTAAAACATATGAAGAACAGTTGCAGGAAGTGGGTATGTCTAGTTTGATGAAAAGAAGGACTGGGATGACATGATAGCAGTATTCCAATATCTTAGGGGCTGCCACAAAGAAGAGGGAGTCAAGCTATTCTCCAAAACACCTGACAATAGGACAAGAACCAATGGGTGGAAACTAATCAAGGAGAGAAGCAACCTAGAACTAAGAAGAAATTTCCTGACAATTAGAACAATTAATCAGTGGAACAACTTGCCTCCAGAAATTGTGAATGCTCCAACACTGGAAATTTTTAAGAAGAGATTGGATAACTATTTGTTTGAAATGGTGTAGGGTTTTCTGCCTAAGCAGAGGGTTGGACTAGAAGACCTTCAAGGTTCCTTCCAACTCTGCTATTCTACTCTATTATATTCATTTGGTTATTTGACTTCAACAGAAAAATAAAGCTGAAAAAACCTTATTAAGATTTTGCTATGGCATAGGAGAATGAAGGCTGGCTAGAGAATAGCTGGCAATTGCTAAAAAATACCAGTTAAAGTCGTTTTTGAATCAAACGTAGGTTTTACTACAACTATATTAATGCAAGTTTCTACTACGTTAAATACATAATGGTGGTGCTTCTGGTAGAAGCAAATTTATTTTTAAAAAAGAAAAAAGTTCAAGGAAATTTTAAGTAGAGCAGAATCCTGTAAATGTGAATTATTTTCAGAAGCAGCATGGGAAAAGTGAAGCTGAAAATTTCCCCCAAAATAGCACTGGAGACATCTATCAAGTGGGAGAGAAAAGAGTGCTTAAGCCATGAGACAATATAAATGCTAAGTATGATTGGCAACTAATCAGAGTCTATAAATTCTCATGCTGATAAGGGCATTCTCATCCTGCAATTAGAAAAGAAAGCAGTCAGGAATGTGGGAGAAGAGTGGATATAATTAAGCTATTAAAAGAAACTCACATTGCTGCAACTAATATGAAGATTACATAAAACCTATATTTTAATCATCTCTGCTTCTCATAAAATGATACATTCTTGATCTCTCAGACACAAAATTAATGCAAAGATCACTTTTTGGATTGCTAGTACAGCTATACTATACAGTTTCTTTCTAAAACAAGTAATTCTTACATGGATTAATATGACACTGGTTACAGGGATCTCTTAGGGCAAATATAGTCATCTTGTTCTTACATGTCTATTTCAAATGTTCAAGACCAGGAATATTTAGTGTGGAATATACTGTATATAAGTCATCCAAAAGCCTTGAACAGTTGGGATTTTTATAGCAAATTATAAAAAAATTGGGACCTAAAAGTGCAGAAGGATATGGAATTATACTAAGTACTTACACTATTCTGCGTGAGCAATAGGTGACAGGTGGCAGGGGAAAAGTGTGACAAATCATAGTAATCATGCCAATAAAGGGAGGAAGTAAGGTAATAAAAGGAATAAATAATACTATAGCCACACTTTAGGGATTAATTTACATACACATTAGACAGAACTGCAAGAATTCAGTGTTCAGCAGAGTGATAACACAAGGGAAAAATCTGTCCCTATGTCTAATTGTCTTGGCATGCAATATCCTATAGCGCCATCCCAAGGGAATAAGTGAAACAGTTTGTTCCAGGATGTAAGGAGTCTGCAGATGTATTCTTAGCCCTCTTTCTGACCTGAGCTATATACAGGTTTTCTGAGGAAGAAAGGCTGCAACTATTCTTTCTGCAGTTTTGACTATCCATTGGAATCTATATCTGTCCTATTTGGTTACTATATTAAACAAGACAGTTACAGAAGTACAAATAATGGACTCGATAATTCCTCTATAAAACTGTATCACTGGCTCCTGGGGCAGTTTGAACTTTGTAAATTGAAGCAGGAAGAACTTTTTTGTTTTGCCTTTTAATGGAGATTCTGATCTTAAGCATCCACTTCAAGTCATGGGAAATTATAGAATTCAAAATGTGAAGGACTCTACTGCTGATACCCTGCTATTGAATATAGTAAGAGGTGGTAGAACATAAGGGCTCCTCCTAAAAGCTGTTATCTCTATAGTTTTAACCATATTCCAGCTCTAGATTATTACAGCTGCATCACAGGGCCAGTTGTTCAATCTCTCATCTATATGTAGATTCATCACAGTCACAAATTAGGGCAATGCCCATTGTACCTCTGTGGACATCAGAGTGTTAACAGAAGATTCCCTTGAGGTGCAGTTATTGGTACAAAGAGAGAAGAGCAATGGAGAGAGCATAATAGACCTGAAAGGCACCTGTGCTAATTGCCCGGGTATTGATGTAATTTTCTCTAGCTTCGCCTGCTGCTTCCTATCTGTCAAAAAGCTAATTATCCAGCTAGAAGTATGAACAAGCACAGTGAGATGAATCAGTGTAGAATGAATAATTTCTGAAATGATATTGAATGTTGAACTGAACTCCACAAAAAGTACCCATGCATAGGTCCCTGGGGATTTGAGAAGTTTCAGGAAGTAGTGCAATGTCATATTGACAGCATCAACTGCTATCTATTTGTTCAATAGGCAAACTGCAAGGAATCTTGCAACTCCATGGATTTGCAACTGTAGATCCATGATGACTTTCAGATGGGCCAGAACTAAGCTCTTAAATGTCTTCATGATTACAGATATCCGAGCAACTTGTTGGGGTTTTCTTAGGAACAGGGATATAAAAATGGAAGCCCAGTTGTTCAGCATAGGCTTTCAAGCAAGAGGAAGTCATTCCATCTGGGCTTGGAGCTTTTTCAATTTTTTATCTATGAAATAGACCTTGCACATCTTTTTCTGAGATCACTAGAAGGTGGGGGGAAGAAGGATGAGATAAGTGCACAGAGTGGTACCTGGTTTAAAAAACAGTAACTGAGAGAGAGATCTAAGTGTCCTAGTAGACCATCACTTAAATATGTGCCATTAGCGGGCTGCTACTGCTAAAAAGCCTATAAAGTCCTGGGCTATATCAACAGAGGGATAGCATTAAGATCATGAGAAGTGATAGTATCACTTTATACTGCATTAGTGACACCTGGAATACTGTGTCCCGTTCTGGTCACTATGATACAAAAATTATGCAGAGACCCTGTACATAGAAGAACACCAACAAAGATAAAGGGTCTGGAGACTAAATCATATCATGAATGAGTGTATAATGAGTGTATAATGAAGTGGGTGGGTGGTAATGTCTGTGCGTCTTAAACAGCAAATGTTGCCGAAGCCCCACCCATCTGCCAGCCCTACTCTTCAACCTCTGCCTCCCAGCAATTTGACTCCTTGCAGCAAACAACAGCCTGATCAGCTTCAGCACAGCCTGATTTTGCATGAGAAACTGATTGTTGGTTAGATCTTCCTGGATCGCCATCGCCGCCTCCACGCCCCCATTTTTGGCCTCTGCATGCCCCGTTTTCAGGATCTGCATGCCCTGTTTTTGGTCTCCGCGTGCCCCATGGGATCCTCAAAGGCCAAAATGAAGCACGCGGAGGCCCAAAGTGGGGTGTGTGGAGGCAGTGATAGATGGTGGTGATCACTGTAGACCGGAACAGCTGATCATCGGTACTCTGGGGGGCAGAACCAACCGACAATCAGCTGCTCATGCTAAATCAGGCTGTGTTGAAGCTGACCAGGCTGTTTTCTGTTTGTTGCAAGGAGGCAAATTGCTGGGAGGCAGAGGCAAAGGCAATCTTTTTTTCTTTTTTTTCCTCCCGAAAAGCTAGGTACATCTTATACTTCAGAGCATCTTATAGTTCGAAAAATATGGTAGGTACGTTTAGCCTATCAAAGAGGAAGGGAATATGATAACTGTCTTCCTGTACTTGTGGTGCTTTTATACTAAAGAGGGTATTGATTTATTCTCCAAATCACCAGAGAGAAACACAAGAAGTAATGGAAGCTTTGGGAAGAAAAATCCAATCTAGAAGTAGAGAATGGCATGGCATGGCATGATATGGCATGGCACAGAACAGAACAGAATTCTTTATTGGCCAAGTGTGATTGGACACACAAGGAATTTGTCTCTGATGCATAAGCTTTCAGACTACGTGCAAGAGACAAGCGATAAATCATAATCATAAAACAATCATAAATCATAAGATAGAACACTCAGTGATAGTCACAGGATACTAAATACGGTAATCAAGCAATAAAACATAATAGGATACCAATAAAAACAACATAAATAGTGAAATACAAACAACAAAATTATAATAATAAGCTAAAGAAATAGATAATAGGAAGGATGAGAAGGATAACAGTAATAGTAATACAGCCCTATTAGGTTATTTGACATCCCAGAGCATATGACAGTGTTGTTTAATTAGTTGTTTAATAGCATGGGGAAGAAACTATGTTTTTGTCTGTGGTTTTGGCATGCAATGCCCTATAGCATCATCTTGAAGGAAGAAGTTGAAACAGTTTATGTCCAGGATGTGAGGGGTCTATATTTCACAGCCCTCTTTCTGGCTCATGCAGTATATAAGTCCTCAATGGAAGTCAGGCTGATGGCAATTATTTTTTCTGCAGACTTGCAAGATCTACTGTTGATATTGGGTTGCCTAGTACTGTAAGAGGTGGTAGAATATGAGGGCTTCTTCTAAAATCTATTATCATATCTATACTTTTGAGTGTGTCCAGTTCAAGATAGTTCTGGCTACACTATAGGCCAGTTGTTCAACTTCCCATCTATACGCAGATTTATTGTCATCTTGAATGTAGAGCAATCATTGTTGTATCATCTGCAAACTTCAGTACTTTAACAGAGGAATCCTTTGAGATACAATCCTTGGTATATAGAGAAAAGAGTAATGGAGAAAGCACATAGCCCTGGGACATCTGTGCTAATTGTACAGGTATCTGATGTGATTTTGCCTAGCTTCACCTGTTGCTTCTTACTTACAAGTATGGTCAGGCACAGGGGTGGGATACGACAGGGTTAACTATCGGTTCGGGATTTACGAGCTTCCCTGCCCGCTGTGAGCCACGCGCCTATTAATCATCATTGGCACACTGCATGCCAAGAAGCAGCCTTTGAAACAGCCCTCTTTTCTTGTTTTTTTAACTGCAGCTGTGCCTCGTTCGGCACCTGAAGTTGAAAAATCAGGAAATAAAGATCAGGTAAGAACCTGGGTGGTCGGGTGGGCAAAAACATCAGTAGACATAGAACTGGTTCTGTGTCTGCTGCTCTTCAGAGCTACCGGTTCTACAGAGGTGGACAGAACCAGTAGAAACCCACCCCTGGTTAGGCACAGTTAACTGAGTGAGTTTAGTGACAAGAATATCTGGAATGATGATATTGAATGCCAAGCTGAAGTCTACAAAAAGGACTCTTGCATAGGTTGTTGTAAGATGTAGTGCAGTGCTATAATAATAGCATTATCTGCCGATCTGTTTGATCAATTGGCAAATTGCAAGGGTTCCAACAGTAGATCTGTGATGGTTTTCAGGTGAGCCAGTACTAGACTTTCAAGTGTTTTCATAATTACAGATGTCAGAGCAACTGATCTGTAGTCATTCAGCTCCATAATGGAAAGTTTCTTAGGCACTGGGATGATAGCAGAGCATTTGAAGCAAGAAGGAACATCACATCTCTACTGATTTATTAAAGATGAGGCCAATTGATCAGCACAAACTCTCAAGCAAGGAGTTAATCTTATCTGGGCCTAGTGCTTTTCCAAATTTTTGTCTGTGAAATAGACCTCGTACACCTTTTTATGTGATCACCAATGGTGGGGGGCCCAGAAGGATGGAATCAGTTGTAGGAAACTTAGCTGTTGTTGCTGTATCTGAGATGGAGATGGTGATGATAGTTGACAGAGGTTTCCTCTCAAACCTACAGTAAAACACATTCAGGTCATCTGCCAGTTGTCGATTCCCTTCAGCATGAGAAGGAGATTTGCTGTAGCCAGTGATATTTTTAAGGGTTTTCCATACATTTTCTGGTTTATTTGTGGATAGCTAAATCCTCAGCTTTTCAGAGTAACTTCTTTTTGATGCTAATACATTCCTGACCTGATTGTACATTCTATCTCCTTTGCTGTAGGTTTCCTCTTTAGCATGATATAGCTGTTCGAGTTTAGCTGTGAACCAAGGTTTATTGTTATTATGTATTCATAGGTTTCTGGTTGGCACACATAGATCTTCACAAAATCTAACATGATGTCACAGTATCTGTGAGTTCATCCACGTCTGTAGAGGTAGCTTCAAGAACATTTTAATTTGTGCAATCAAGACAAGCATCTAGCTTTAACTTTGCCTCCTCAGTCCACGACTTCACTGATTTTATTGTTGATTTTGTGATGACAAGCTTTTTTTTATAAATAGGTACATGGTGAATCAGAGTTGCTCATTTTTTAATGAGCAACTCTGCATCTTTTAATGTTGTGTAGCAGTGTTCTAAAATATTTTTGCCTCTAGTAAGACAGTTGACATGCTGTATGTATCTTGGTAGCTTCCTACCAATATATTCCTATTTAAAAGTAGCAGTTCCTCTATTTTAGCAAAGATTAGTTAAATGCAGAAGGGGGGGAGATTTGGTTACCCCATGTTCCTAAGCCTTTGTAATATGCCTCCTCTCTTGACTCTCTTCCTCCTTCTTTTGTTCTTCTGCTTCTTTGTTTCTACTGGGCCGAAAGAAATAATTGCTGTTCTCTCAGTCAGAATTTTCTCAGCATTTGAAAAGAAGGGAGAATAGTCCCACATAGATGCTTGTTATTTAAAGTCTATTGTTTGATATTCAAGAGTTCAATTTTTGAGTATGAAATTCTCAGAGAATCACAGAAAATAATGGAAAACTTCAAAATTACAAGAGAGCATTTATCTAAGGCTGCCATCGGCGGCACTATCTTGAAGCAAAGAAAAACTTTCTGACAATGAGAACATTTAATCAGTGGAATAATCCCAGAGTTGTAGCTCCTCCTTCACTGGTGGTTTTCAAAAATAGACTAGACAATCATTTAACCGGCATGATGTAAGGTTCTCCTGCCTTGAGCAGGGCTTTGGACCAGGGATGGGATCCAACCGGTTATAACTACCGGTTCTGTTGCTCTGTGTCACATGTGTATGCGCACGAGTTGCGCGAGTGCAATTTACAACCTGCTGAGCTGCCTGGACAGTTGAGCAGCACTGCGTGCAAGTGCGCAGTGGTTGAAAAAGCACTTTTTTCCTGCTTTTTCAACCACAGCTGTGTCGCGCAAAGCATCTGCGGTTGAAAATGCAGGAAATAAAGGTCAGGTAAGGGCCCGGGCGGGCAGGTGGGCCAAAACAGCAGCAGACGTAGAACCGGTTCTATGTATGCTCTCTGTTTGCTGCTTTTCAGAGCAATTGGTTCTACAGAAGTGGACAGAACAAGTAGAATCCCATCCCTGCTTTGGACTAGAAGACCTTTAAGGTTCCTTTCAGCCTATGATTCTATGTTCTGTGCATTCTTTGCACTTGATTTTACAGATCTTGTAGTGCTTCTGAGTACTTGAAACATATTCATATTTTCAGATCAGCTGAAATTGGGTGAGCACTCTTGGCAGATTGTATTTCGGAGTATGGAGAGGACCTACAGTGCTAGGAGTATGCACAGTATTAAGAATAAGATAAGGGACATGTTATTTTATTTTGTCTCCATCTATTTTGTTCATGTAATTAATTTCTATGAAGATATATAGAATATAGATTGTACATCATCACCACCATTTCTTAGCAAAGCAAAACATTTCACTTCATACACTTCCGGTATATTATTCTATATAATATCTGTATCTTTCAGAATATCTTCTATTCAAAGCACACAAAAATCTTCTGCAAATGTGCATGACTGAATAATAGAGATCAATCCTTAGAGCTTGGGAATACTTTTCAACAACCAGGTCTCAGACATTCTTTCAGAGAGAGAAGGATCCTGGTTCTTTTTGAGTTAGGAATGTATTCTCATTGTTTTTATTATATCTGATGACATGTTTGTTTAATCTGTAGTTGATCAGATTACCTCACCAATCTGCCATAACTTCATATACACATATGTGCAACATTACACAGGCCTATTTTTGTAGTCTAAGGCTGTAGTAAGCTCAGAAAGTTCACTGAATCCCTATGTTCTGTAAAGAATTTCTCCATCTCCGATTTATAGCTAACGTGTTAGACCATTTTGCCCAATATTATACTCTCTAAATATCTTTACCTGATCTTATTATGCAGATTTTTTAAAAAAATTATGTCAAGTCATGGACAGTTTTCTTCAGGATTTCAAAGCTTAACAAGTATCCCTTCTATTAAAAAAAAGGTTTTGCCTAACCTGCAATAGGCTTATGAAAATTTATGAACAGAGATACCTTTAAACATACTCTTAAAAATCTCAATACACTATTCTTTTTTTTAAAAAAGACATTTTAATTTTGGATTGCAGAACTGATCTCCCACCAAACTAAAGACAGCCTGCTGCCCATATATGTTGACCCATGAGGGTTTGAATTATCTTCTATTCATAGCTTGCTTTGAGGCATAAAGTTCATTTTGCAAAGCTATTATTGGGATTTGGGGATAAAGAACAATTTGAGAATATGTTCATAATGCTCTTTTTCCATATGATAAATTATATTGTTAGGGGAAAACATACAAAGCAAAAATTACAAAGCAAAGCACCTCTGTGGAACTGAAATCCTTTGTATGTGTTGTTATTTGCAGTGCATGCCAAGAAAGTCATGGGCGCAAGAGCCAAGCTGGCGAGCTAATTAAATATATGAATGTATATGTTTAAACAGCCTTATAAAGGAGTATTGGAAATCTGCAAGATGAGCGAATATCTTATAACTTCTTCCGCAGGTGCGAGGATAGCTACAAGCCATGGACTTTCTGTCCTGCTTCTTGTTTGTGGCTTTGTGATGGGTGCTTTGCTTTGATCTAAAAAGTGCTGACTTTTTCCAATATCACTTTCTCTTCTTAAAGCAAAGAGCAAATCGCCTGTAAAATCTACGGAGCGGACAGCAAAACTGACCCTAACTTCTAACCACCACCCTGCACCCAATGTACTCTAATTCGCTACATAATGGAGCACCTTCTTCAGGAAATGCATACAAAACAAATAAAATATTAAACCTTTTTAAAAAGAGAGAGAGAATAATGCCAAGTTTCTTCCCTTCTTTTGAATCTAGTTTTTTTTCCTTTTCCTTTTTTCTCTTTTTCTTTTCCATTTTTTTTTTCTTTTTCTTTTTCATTTTTTCTTTTTCCTTTTTCTTTTTTCTTTATTCTTTTTAAGGGTAATTGGTACACTGTAAAAATATTGTTCAATGTGACAATGTACATTTTTCTGTACCTTTTCTTTTCTTGACTCAAAGAAATGAAAGTGCTGAATTCACTTGATTCTTCAGCTACTATTTATATTTTATTTTTTATTTATTTATTCATTTTTTGATATCAAACTGAATGTGATTCTTATCCCAGAAAGAGATAACTCTAAGCAGAAAGATAATGAACTCAACTTCCCTCCTACTACATCTCAATACGTAGCCTCTCTAGCTTTCCAGATACCAACTCTACTCAGCGGAGGGAAGCATCATTGTCCTTTGGAAGAACTTCTTTCCTGGATGGCAAATCTTGTCATAAATCCAATGCAGTTATTAAGTACAAGAAATCTATAATGATGGAACATGTGCAAGAAAGTATTGGAGACTTTGTTGAGCTTTCTTAGTTGATTACTTCCTCTCATGACTATTGCTTTCTTTCCTGTTTAATGGTGGCAATTATTAGTCTGACCAGCCCCTATGGGGTACTTAAAGCTTTCTATAAATACATATATGTGTGTGTTTTCTATTTTGGTGGGTTTTCTTTAATTTTGCAACTTCTGTATCTGCAAACTTTAACTTACATTCTGTAAACTGCTTTCATGCATGATACAACCTCAAATGGATGTTCCTTAGAACATTTTACAAGCCTGTTTTAAATATTATCTCAGTGTGGTACCACCAAATTGACATCTTTTTTCTTTCACAAAAGCATTCATTGTAAGTTGTAAGCATTCATTCAGTGTTATGTGGCATTTTGTATTTTGTGCAATCACTTTCCACTTTCCACTTGCCCCGAATCTTTGCTGATGGTAATGCACCCCTTTGCTAACTCTGTAAAAATGCACATTAAATTTGTTACGGTCTCCAATAGGAAATATTTGAGTTACCCAGAATTATTTGGGAATTATTTCTGGAATATCTTTTATCAATTACAAATACTCTGCAAAGAAAAGAAAAAGGAAGAAGGAGAAAAAGAAGAGAGACAGGAAAAATGCACCTTGTTCTCTGGTTGGATTTTCTTTTAATTTTGTTATTAATAAAAAGAAAAACTTGGTATACTGACAATTTACTCATAATATAGGAAGTAGTCTCATTTATGAGGCTACACAGAATTATTATATTCTAATTGACTTGTGTGCCGTATTTGATGTGATAATGAAACAGCTTATATGAAAATGACATTTCATTGTGAAATCAAATTTTTTAAAAAATCCAAGTCTTTATACTTCTTAGGTAAATAAATGCCAACAGAATGTGTTAATGACTGTATATTAAATGAACCTTTACTTCTATTAAAAGGATATAATATCAACCAATAAGCCTCAAGGGAAAATAATGATTCATAATGAGCTGTTCTTCTCTTGCCATAAATGAATGAAACTTTCTCTACTGTACTGACTAGCCTTTTTTTTAACCTGAATCTCTGATCCTATCCACATATATAGATTTAATTTTTACCTTACACCAAAAATATTTGGCATGGTAGTTTAGTTGTAGTGCTGGGGATTATTTGGTAGCAATTCCTTTTTTCTCCATGCAGAACTAGATGTAACCTTGCAACCTTTTAAAAGAAAAGTGGATTTGCCAATAGTAATTTCATTTTGTGTCACCACAATAAAGTACATGAAAGATGGCCAGAGATCAAGAAGCCTTAATGTTCCAAAATTAGGACTTAAGAAAAGTTTCTTGATTTCCTGATTTTCTCATTCTTTTATTTAAAAAGGTAAGAATCAGATAAAAGCAAAGCATTAGATGTGAGTAATAATAGAAAATCATATACCCATAATGTATATATAGAATAAATTAAGAAATCCATAATGCAAGTGTCTGGCAGCAAAGTTATCAATCAAGAACTCAATTCAACTAGTCACTGAAATGTGGGATAAACTTGGGAACAAAACTTGAGGCTCATGAATAATGACTATCCTTTTTATACTTCTTGCCGCCAGTTGACTCCTTCATCTAATTTCTCCCATTTGAAACGCAGTTCTATAAACTTAAAGAGAATTGGGCCTGTCCTGAGCCTGGAGGGTTTAGAAGAAAGCGGCTTTCCCCTTTCTCTCCTCTTCGATCTTAACATTGTCATTTCCTATACTTCAGAGAGCACATATAAGAGTGCCAGACAATAACAACTTTCCAGGACAATAGGGATTTTTTTTAAAAAAAAAAACATCTCTTTTTCACCCTATAAGGGTAGATATTAATTTTGTAATACACAGCTGCACAATATTATAAATTATGATGCTCACTCAGATTAGGTGCTCTCTTCCACCCCTAATTTCTTTCTTTTAGAAGACATCTTCAGTAAAGGATTTTTCAAAGGTTAGCTTGCAATATGGAACTGTATATGGAGGGAATCCTATCCAAAATATAGCTCATTGTTTTAAATGGAACAATACTTTTTATTCAAGGTAATGAAATTAATCTATTTAATATCTCAGTTTTTCATATTTTTCTATATGGTCCTGAGTATTGAACTATAGAGTCCAACAAAAATAAACACTGGATTTACAAAAGAATATTGATGCAGCAATATTGATTTACAAAAATATTGATTAAAAAAATGTAGGATGCAGCAAGAAATCAGGGAATTCTCAAATGAGCATTTCATAGATGTGCCAAGTCTTAAAACAATTCCAGGTTGTGGGTCTCACAATTATTCTGCAAAACTATTTTGCTTTAGTTTTGTAAAATAATATAATTAAGAACTAATATCCTTTCACCTGACTTTCACCAAATATTTGGAAAATATTAGTTCCATTTTATTTTAAGGGTGAAAGCGTTGGTACTTGGTACAATAATGGCATTGGACAATCAATAAGTCGGACCTGTCCCAGTCAGGCCCCTAAGGAAAGAAAGATCCTCGACTCCATTTTGGTGAAGTGATAAGTTTTTATCCTAAAGATTGCTGGTTGTAGTTTAGTCAGGCTGGAACTAAGATCTCCGCACAAAAGGTTACAAAGCTTTCTTTTTCAACCTAGTGCTCCCCACTTTGACCAGTTCATCTTCAACTAATGGAGAGCTGCATAGATGTTTTGAGGCTCAGTGAGATGTTTGGGGTAATCCATGTTCCATTCTAAGGGTGAGTGGCCTTGAAGACTGGTACAAACTGGTTCCATGCCGCTGTCTTCATCAAGCTGTCATCCTATTTCCCATCACACCCCCATACATGTTTATAGCCCATTTGATGTCCCCCCCACCCCGCCCCACTAGCTTTTGATGGAAGGATGCCAGTAAGATACCAAACCAAAGATGGCTGAACTGACACAATATTTGTTAAGAATAAAGATCCTCACGTGAGAACAGTTCTTTCTTATTTAATATTCTTGCCTATAACTAAAAGAAACCCAAGCATTAAAGCAGTAATGCAAATGTTACATTTGATCATTTGAAGTACTTGATTCCAATGGTTAAGAGTAAATGATTAGAAGCAGTCTAATAAATCACACAAATAATAAAACTAACACTGAAGAAATATTTTTATTTGGTTTTTTTTTAAAAAAAAACAATGTTTTTAATCGGGTAAAATTTCAAAGGACTTTTTAAGGTAATAAAAAGGATTTCAAATTGATTACTGCAATTTCTTTTTGTGAACGTGTGAACTTCCAAGCAGAGAACACCTACTTTTACTAGAGACTGATCCTAATATGAGTAATTCATCTGCAAACTTTTTTGGGCAAAGGTAGGTGATTTACAAATGTAAGCATCTGAGTAACTGTGTAAAGATTCACAGTTGCTACAGGCTATGTTCAATGAAACAGTAAACTTGTGGTATATACATACTCCATGGAAAAATGCTCTCTTCACAGAGATTCTAAGTAGAAGCAGCAGGTAAAATTAATACAAAAGAAGTGGCATTATTTGCATGAGTCAACAAACTTAACAGCTTAGAACTATAGAAGGTAGGAAATAATTGTCATTACGTAAGAAGAGTTACCTTGGGATTTTTGTTACAGAGATACAGGTACAAAATATTACAGATAAAGATTAGGTAAAAGTTTGCTCAACAGCAATAACTGCAAGAGGGTTCTTGGAATCCTAATGGACAATCACTTAAATATGAGCCAGCAGTGTGCTGCAGCTGCCAAAGCCCAATACAGTCCTAGGCTGCATTAACAAAGAGACAGAATCAAGATCACAAGAAGTGATACTACTACTTTAAAATGTCTTGGTAAGACCATACTTAGAATACTGCATCCAATTTTAGTCACCCCAATATAAAAAATATGTTGAAAGTCTTGAAAGAGTGCAGAGAAATTCAGTGAAGATAATTGGTGGGAGGGAAGTTGAAGGCTAAAAGTTACGAAAAACAGTTGCAGGAATTGTGTATGTCCAATTTGGTCAAAAGAACTAGGAATGACATGACAGTAGTGTGAAGGACTGCCAGAAAGAAAAGTGGGGTCAGCCTATTTTCCAAAACACCAAAAGGCAAGACAAGAAGCAATGATTGAAAACTGAACAAAGAGAGAAGCAACAGAACTAAGGATAAACTTTCTGACAATAAAAACAACCAACCAGTGGAATAGCTTGCCTTCAGAAGTGATGGATGCTCCAATATGGAGGCTTTTAAGAAGAGAATGGACAGCCATTTGTCTAAAAGGATATAGACTCTTCTGCTTGAGCAGAGGGTTGGACTAGAATACCTCCAAGATCCCTTCCGACTCTGTTTTTCTGTTAAGTTGAAGCCCAAAAAGTAACTTTAGGGTGATTCCAGGGGTGGCAAATTCAATTTCACTGATGGCCGCATCAGCATTATGATTGCCCTCAAGGGGCCAATTGCACATAAGATGATGTATCATTAGTTCAGGAGTGTATTATGTCTAAGATGTAGGCCAAACAGGATTCACATTTCAAATATGAACAAATATTTCAAATAAATCTGCAAAAAAAAATTTAAAACATAAGCTATTTAGTTCTCTCTTTCATGCCATTTTGTCCGAGCCGGATGTTTGACATCTTTTCTTGCTTACAAGTTCATTCATGTTTGAGGTTAGGTTCTGAGCTGTGGAAATTCTCAGGATAAAATGGAGGTATGTATCAATGAGAAAACTTCTGTTACCCTCATCACACAGAAAAGTTGCTCACAGAGGTATGACTAGCAAACATGCAGAGCATTTGAGCAGCTTGTAGGCAGAGTTGGTGCATCATTTTAGAGATGAACCGTGCAGGCCCTACAGAATCATACTTTGTATTAAGTGTGCTGTTACATTGGAATTCTATTGTTTCCATCTGGATATTTATAGGTGATTTCTCTACATCAACTGCAAATAGGTTACTGAGCAGTCCAAGATTGAATTTCTGTGCTTCAAAGTCAACAAAGAGATATGTAAACTCCATGTGAAATGTGCTCAGTTTATCAGTTTATCAACAAAATGAGCATCTGAGAACACTCTTAGTTTATGATTGTTCTGCAACAGGGAAAGTGACTCAAGTTTCTTTGCTGCATCTGAGTCTCCCACAGTTGCAGCTTAATTTGAAAGGCTTTTGCTGCATCATACATGTTGGTGAGCACAGTCCCATCCCTGAAGCTGAAGTTTTAGTGCAGTGAGATGCTTAAGTATGCAGCACAGAAAAGCTAATTCACACGACCACTTTTCCTCCTGCAATACTGGGGGGGGGGGGGTGGTCCCTTACTTTCCATGAACTGAAAGATTTCCTTAGGTAACTCGAAAAATCTATTGAGCACTTTTTCCCGACTTAGCCATCGCACCTCTGTGTGATAGGGCAGATCACCGAGTTCAAAATGTATTTCCTCTTGAAAAGACTTAAATTGATGTTGATTTAATAAAGCTTTTGGCTCTTATAAAGTTAACTGTCTGTGTTACAGTGCTTATTATGTTTCATCTTCAGGGCTTTGCCATATAGTATTTCCTGGTGTATGATGCAGTAATATGCTGTCAGCTCACCTGTGCAATGCTCGCTATTCATCATCTCTCACATCCTTGCCACTAAGCCACTCTTTTCCCCACATATCAAAGGTGCTCCATCTATTGTCAATCCCGTAGGTTTATCCCAGGGCAGTTTCATGTCATTTACACATTTAGATACTGCTTCAAATATGTCTTTTCCTGTTGTAGTGCCATGCATTGATTTCATATCCAAAAGTTCCTTTGTAACACATAAACCTGAGTCCGCTCCACGGGTGAAGATTGTCAGCTGTGTCATGTCACTGATGTCAGTGGTCTCATCCAGAGGCAAGGAAATATGCAATGAAATCTTTTCCCTTTTCAATCTCCTGTCCTTGTAAATCAGTAGTGAGCTCATATAGCTGATCAGTAATAGTATTTCTGCTTAGGCTTACATTCAAAAATGCTTGCTTTTGGTCTGAACACAAGACTTCAAATAATTTAATAATGCAACACTTTAAAAAATCCCCCCTCTGTAAATGGCCAGGGTGATTTAGCTATCTCTTCTGCCACTATAAAACTAGCTTTCACAGCAGCTTCACTGTCATGACATCAGACTCTTTTACAATTCTTCAACCTTCTTTAGCTTCTGCTGTATGTCCAAGTTTTTGTACGTATCCTGATGTTTCATCTCATAGTGCCATCTCATGTTATATTCTTTAAGTACAGCCACATTAGCAATAGCACTTAGACTTGTATACCATTTTACAGTGTTTTATAGCCCTCTCTAAGCAGTTTACAGAGTCAGCATATTGCCCCCAACCATTTGGCTTCTCATTTTACCCACCTCAGAAGGATGGAAGGCTGAGTCATTTGAGCCTGGTGAGATTTGAACTGCCAAACTGCAGTCAGCAGAAGCAGCCTGCAGTTCTGCATTCTAACCACTGTGCCACTGTAGTTCATTAGCTCCACAAACAAGGCACAAGGCCTTATCTTCAATGTCAACAAACAGATACTCTGCCTCCCACCTTTTTTGAAAGCACCTTTTCAAAGTCCACTTTCTGTTTGGCCATATTTGAGGTTTAAACATCAGTACAGACACGCAAGTCTTCTTCAAGACAGATGTAAATATGGAGTATGAGACTGCACAGTCCCAGGTGCAGAGGTGGTATTCAGAGGTGGTTCTGATCAGTTCTGGAGAACTGGTAGCGGAAATTTTGAGTAGTTCAGAGAACCGGCAAATACCACCTTTGACTGGCCCCACACCCATCTATTCTCTGCCTCCTGAGTCGCAGCTGATGGGCTGGGTCTTCTTTTGTTGCCCTGCACAGGAGAACGGAGCTGGAAAGCAGGTTAATGGGGTGGGGAGGGAATGGAATTTTGCAGTAACTTTCCCCCAGGAGCGGGGAGGAAATGGGGATTTTACAGTATCCTTCCCTTGCTACGCCCACCAAGCCACGCCCACAGAACCAGTAGTAAAAAAAATATGAATCCCACCACTGTCTAGGTAGTGCGAGAGGTGAACAGTTGTGTACACTCTAGGTATCCATTCCGGAGCCTCAGTAGGATGCTGTAAGTCCAGATGTTTTGAGCAGGTTTGGCAACATCACAGCATCTATGGAGAGAAAGCAACTGCAGTCCTCTTTGATAAATTGAAATTACATATTTTGTACAGGAGAGATCCTGGATGGTAAAGGAGAAAAATCAGCAATCTACCATCACTGATCCACAGCTGATCTAGCAGCCACAAGGGCTATTCAATCTCTCTAATTAAGCTACCTCCATTTCTGATCAGATTCAGGAATATTTTCAGGGATGCCTTTTGGTCTCTGATTGTAAGGGAAAAAAAGCAAGACACATTCAGCTTTCCCAAATAGGAAACAAGGTCTCCACTTTTCCCAACAACTCTCCAAAGTCCAAGTAGCCCAAAAATAGAGCTCAATATCTGTGAAATATTCACCCAAAATTTAGCTTTCACAGGCAATGCTGGTTAGATGGCAGAAGAGAAGGTGCAAGCTGTGGAAGCCACATCTGAAGAAAACTATCTGCACTTTGAGAAGGTCAGCCATCCTCAGAAAGAGGCATGCAGAGGCTACAGGGGAGACACATCTGAAGGGCACGGTGCAGCTTCCATATTGGTTACTTCTACCTCTGCAAGTCCTCCCCCAAGTGGTGGGAGGAAAAGAGCCAAAAAGGGACCAGGCAAGTCTGAGATGGGGGAATCTGGAGGTCTCTAGCAAAGGAAGGTGAGACCAGGGCAAGTGCCAAAACCTCATCCACCAGAGGAGCCTCATTGTCCCTCTCAGGCCATGCAGAGGATCCCCAGTTGGTGGTGTGGGTTGCCCAGAGACCTGGGCAGTGGAAGGCAAGCATCCAGCCTGGCCCTCAAGCTTCCAGGGCACTGAGACCCCACAGCCCAGTCCAGCCCAACCCAGCCACGCTTCCCTAGGGGCTGCCCAGCCATGCCTACCTTCTCAAGGCTGCTGCTATGCTTGCTCTCCTTGGCCAGGTTGCTCATGGTGGATATGGTAGGGTTGTGGGGGGATGAAGTTTGTGGGTGTCACTTTGAGGTGGCTTCTTCAATCAGCAGGCTAAAATGGCAGCTTTCCCTCCAGGTTCGCAGGCTTCCTGGGCTGGAGGAGAGTGGAGTGGTAGCAGAGCTCCTGCTAGACAGGACTGGTGCTGCTGCTGACTGTGCTGCCACCATGGGGTGAATGAGGCGAGGCAGGTGGTGGGATGAGGGTGGCTGGCTGCAGGGCCCTGAGGTACACGAATGCAGTATGGGTGGGGCAGGGCTGAACATGGCTTATTGAACAACCAAGGCCATCATTGTTAGCCAATGAGCTGAGGGGCCAAAGAGCTGCAATTGCTGCTGGGCACTGCCACCCCCATATGTTTGCCACCTCATGTATACACATCTAAGGAGAGCACCATGTCAGGCTGGGGTGGTCTGGCACCAATATAGTGGTGCCCCTCACCATCTCTAGGGCCAGATCTATACACATCACAGGTCGAATATGGCCCATGGACCTTAAGTGTGACATGTCTGAGATACAGACTCTACTTTTGACTCCTCAAGCATCACTGTCCTCATCTACCCTTCCCACAGTTAATAGCACTATCACTATAACAGTGAAGTAGAGCAAACATGAGGTGACAGGCTTCACCTAATTTGTACTTGCACATTTCATTTTCAAGTGTAAAAACCTTACTTTTTTCTACATTAAATTTCATTTTGTTGGATAGGGTCCAGTGTTCAAGTCTGTCAAGATCCATTTGGAACCTGAGGCTAATCTGAGGTGTTGGCTACTCCTGCCAGCTTAGTATTCTCTGAAAATTTGATTAGTGTCCTGCTGTTCCCTCATCTAAGTCATTTAGAAAGATATTGAAGAGTACTGGTCCCTTGTGGTACCCCATTGTCAGTCATCTGGTGGTGATGCTGTCTATCCCACATCTAGCTTACCAAGAAGTAATCTGTAGTCTACTTTGTTGAAGGCCATACTGAATTCCAAGTACACTATTGTGTTTCCCCAAAAATAAAACCGGGTTTTACACTCCCCCCCCTTTTTTTGCTCCAAAAGAGCATTAGGACTTATTTTGGGGGAAACATGTCATCAGCTGGCTGGGCACCCCACCCTGTGGTGCACATACAAAGGCAGCAAGTGTATGGGGACCAATGGTATCCAGCAGCAGCTGCTGCCTGCCAGCTCCTTGGTTGGCACCCTCTGGGATTGTGTAGCACACACAGCTTAGGTGAATTCATTACCTATCCAAGCAGCAGATAGAGTCAGAGGCACGTGGGGGAGGTACATGACCCTAATGTACTATGTGGGTGGTGAGAAAGCCAAGAATCAGTGGGCTAGAGCGGCCAGCCAGCCATGGGAGGCTCGTTGTCATGCAGTGGCACTGGCAGCAGATGGAGGCAGAGGCAAGGAGAGAAGACAGGTGATCCTGATGCAACACACGGGTCACAGACAAGCTGAGGAACGCAAAGATGAGCCTCCCGCAGCTGCCCACCCATTCCAGAGCACCATCTCTTGGCTTTGCTGTGGCCTACCATGGTGCATCCAGATCACGTGCCTTACCCTGTGCCTCTGCCTCTGTCTGCTGCTGCTGCACAAAGATTAGCCTCCCATGGTCATTGCCCACTCTGGCCCACTGACTCTTTCCTGCAGCCCGCATGGCATGTCTAGATCATGTGCCTCCCCCACTGCCTCTGCCTCTACCTCTGCTGCTGCTTGGACAGGTAATCAATTTACCTGCACTGCATTGCAACTGCTAATGGCCCCATGCCCTCGCTACCTCTGGTACTGGCCACACTCACCCACACCCAAATTCCTGGCTGATGACAATCTCAACAGGGGCATATTTTTGGGTAGGGAGCACACTAAAATCAATCTAGGGTTTATTTTCAGGTTAGGTTTTATTTTCGGGGAAACACAGTATGACCACAGCATTTTGTTGATCCACTGATTTAGTCACTTTGTCAAAGAATAAAATAAGATTTGTTTGGCATGCTCCATTTTTAACAAATCCAGCTTCTGGTTATAACTTTGCTTTATTTTTGTTGCAAGTCTTAGTTCATTCTGGACCTTAGCTTTCCTGACCTTTAAGGCCCTGATTATGTTCTATTGCGTGTTTATGTTATATTGAATTCCAATATGACGTGATCACTCTTCCTCAAAGTTCCTCAGACTTCAATCCCCTATATCATTTCTTTTCTGTTAAGTAAAAATTAGGTCCAGAATAGCTCTACTTCCCTTCTCTACTTTGTGAATAAAGGTTATTAGGAACCTGTACGATCTCCCACTTGATGCAGAATTTGTCTCCAAATTCCCCCACTACTGTAGTCTATTTCCTACATATATTTGTTAATTGGCTTGCAAAAAGTTCATTTATTTTTTCTGCTTGATTGGGTCGCTTGTATTATATACCTATGACAATGTCATTCTTTTTACTTTTATATTGACCCATATCTAAGAGGTTTTTATCCTTATTTCTATGCATTTCTGTAGAGATGTAGTAATTATTTAATATAATGCAACTCTACCTCAGCTTTTATTAGGTAGGTCTGTTTCTTTTAAACAGTTTGTATCCTTCCATCAGTTCATTCCAATCATGAGTTTCAACCCACAAAGTTTCAATAATAGAAACTATATCATAACTGCCCTCATGTACACCCTGTTTGTTCCCTAAACTTAAGTGTTAATGTTAAGCATCAAAGTCCTTTATGACTGATCCTGGATATACTTCCTATATCACCTACTGTAAAGAACTGCCTCAGCTAGTACTTTAGTAAAGCAAGACTCTTAAACCATTAAGTTGAATCAAAAGAACTTTTACGAAGAGACAAGTGATTGCAGGAGACCAAGGAAAAATCTGAAAAATCAACACAATGCAAACAGCATTCTTTCATTTCCTAAAGCCCAACCCCCTAACCAGTCCACCAGCAGCCAATGTGATGCCATAAGGTTGTTTTAAGAATCTCTGATGTGTGAAAAGATAACAATTCACCCTCAGGGCCTGATAGCCTTGGAGATGGGCTGAAACCAACTGGGAGAGAGCTCGCTCTGTCTCTGAAGATGCTCCCCCTCCCTAATTCCCAAGCGGCAACAGCAAAAGTAAAGAGCAAGCTAAAATGCCAGCTCCTCCTGCCCCCTTTCCAACTGAATGGCAGGACATGATGATGGATCTGATACCTACTTTGTGTCTGGATTTTTCTTCCTTCCTTCCTTCCCATCACTTTCTACTTCATTGTTTGACTGGCTGTCTTGGGCTTTGTTCCATCTCTGTAGAAAGGGCTCTGTTGGGCTCTGTTCCATCTCATGCTCTATCCCTGGGGAATTTTAAGAAGACACTGGAAATTGTTCAGCCACTTGCCTGAAATTGTATAACGTCTCTTGCTTGAGCAGATAGCTCCATAGATAATCTACTATATTAGTATAGTAACTAATGTTATTATATATTAGTAACAGAATAACTCTCTTATTCTGTTACTAATGTACTGTATATATGTACAATTTGCATACAGATATCATTTGTTTATTGCTTAAAGATTTATTTGTTCAGCTCTTAAAAATCTTACCTGATTATTATTATGCTTTCTAGATGAAATTTGAATTTTTTCTTATTGAATCACCCGGCCATGTCTTTGATTTGACTTAAATGTACAGGCTAATCCAAAGCAGAACAAAAATGATGAGTCTAAATATCTATTATTGAAACCGATGTTCGTATTCTATTATTGAAACCAAAGTTGGTACTAGTTTGTTACACTCTAATTGGTAACAGATGTGATCCTTTAGAAAGCAGTGCTGTATTAGAATTTGAAGGCATGTTACAAAGAGTATATCCATGCTTACCATTTAAGCTGCTTTGTCCTCTGCTTGTGCAGGCTTAACTCTAAGCATGCTTAAGAAAATTCTATTTTGATGTAGAGATGTCAAGTGCAGGAAATGAGGAGCCAGGATAGAGCTCAGAAGCATTATGAATTTATTTCATGCTACCAATTCACAGGTATCTGATCTACTAAAGGTCAAGGCATATTTGTGACAGATAAAAGTCAATGGACTTTAAGGGTGGGCTGGACTCAGGTTTCTTATGGGGATGTAGCAACTCCAAACTAATGATGAATTTGATTCCACCTTTGGACTCAGCTGGTAATCTCCTACAAAAGATTTTTTTTATTGACCTTATAAATTATGGATTATTGAGGGGCCAAGGTGGAACCATTCTATCACAGGTGACTATCAAAATAGCAAAATGACATATCTTTGGGCTTATTTTTAAAAAAAGCTCACAGAGAAAATGAGTTATCTTTAGAAAATGAAAAATAAAGGAACTTGCAACCTAAACAAAGATCTATTGTAATATTTTAGTATCACTAGAAAAAGTAGTTAGAGAAATATTCAAGCATAAATAAAAGGGAAGTTTAATAATTTTTATCTTCTTACACTTTCTGTCTACGTGTGACACTGCTATGTCCAACAGACAAACATATAATATCAATATATATTATCTAAATATTTTTTTGTATTACAACAGCAGTTCATATAGATAAATTAT